>NW_016107587.1:2045785-2102735 GCF_001604975.1 Cebus imitator | reverse complement strand
TTTCTTTCTTTCTTTCTTTCTTTCTTTCATTCCTTTCTTTCTTTCTTTCTTTCTTTCTTTCTTTCTTTCTTTCTTTCTTTCTTTCTTTTCTTTCTTTCTTTCTTTCTTTCTTTCTTTCTTTCTTTCTTTCTTTCTTCTTTCTTTCTTTCTTTCTTTCTTTCTTTCTTTCTTTCTTTCCTTCCTTCCTTCCTTCCTTCCTTCCTTCCTTATTTCTTTTTTTTTGACAGAGTATCACTTTGTCACCCAGGCTGGGGTGCAATGGCACAATCTCATCTCACTGCAACCTCTGTCTCCAAGGTTCAAGCAATTCTCCTGCCTCTGCCTCCCAAGTAGCTGGGATTACAGGCACCTGCTACCATGCCCAGCTAATTTTTAGTATTCTTAGTAGAGACAGGGTTTTGGCATGTTGGCCAGGCTGGCCTTGAACTCCTGACCTCAGGTGATCCACCTGCCTCAGCCTCTGAAAGTGCTGGGATTACAGGCGTGAGCCACCATGCCCGGCTGCGTTTTCACTACTTTTCAATTGGGTTGTTTGTTTCTTTCTGTTGAGTTTTGAGAATTCTTTATACCTTCCAGAGCAATTTGCCTGATTTGCAAATGCTGTTTGATGGTCCCCAGGTCCCAGAGCAGGGCTGGGTAAGGAAGCTGTAGCTCATGTGAAAGTGGCCTGCAGGAGCCTCCAGATAGGGCTGAGGCCAGCCAGCCAGGAGGCTGTTACCTCTGAGTGGGCTGAGGGCACACAGGGCACGTCTGCTCCAGCCTTGGGTGTCCAGCATGACTTTCCAGATGAGACGTGATCTCAGCTCACCGAAACCTCTGCCTCCTGGGTTCAATCAATTTTCCTGCCTCAGCCTTCCGAGTAGCTGGGACTACAGGTGCCTACAACAACACCCAGTTAATTTTTGTATTTTTTAGTAGAGGCAGGGTTTTACCATGTTGGCCAGACTGATCTTGAACTCCTGGTCTCCAGTGATCCTCCCACCTCAGCCTCCCAAAGTGCTGGGATAATAGATGTGAGCCACCTCACCCAGCCCATGATTCTGTTTTTAAACAGTCAAATTTTAAGCTAGTAAGGAGGTCATGTATGGAGAAAATCAACTATGTGCCAGGAGTTTTGCGTATCTCAGCACAATTTTAATGGCATATTTTGACATTTGTTTTCCCGTTACCTCTCTCACAAGACATAAGATCCATGAGGGCAAGGGTTATGATGAAGATTCAGCCCCTACCTCGGTGCTTACTTACCAGGAAACAGACAGTAAAGGCTACTTCTCGTAACAATAATTTTGGTTGATACCTATGAATGATATACTAGTATCTGATTTCTAGGGTGTGGGGAGGGTGGAGTACCTGATTTATCAAAAATCCTAAGAGCTGGCAAAATAAGGATTCAGATCAGGACTTCTGATGCAAGCCTGAACCTGTTCAACTTGAAGGCAGCCCATCTTCTCAGAACTTCCCTTTCCCCACAGGGAGATTAAGGTGTTAAACTATCTCATCATGAAGATGTATTGCAGTTCTTGATGTGCTGGAAGTCTGAGCATTCAGGAGTTCCAGCCGGATCAGGTCCTTAAAGCAGCATGGCTTAGAAAAGGGTGGGTCCAGATCTGGCCGCCCATCCCGGCCCTGGCGCTTGCTGTCCGTGGCCATGGGCAAGATGGTGAACCTCACGTGGGAAGGGTGAACAGTATCTACCTAGTGGAGAGGAAGGAGGAGAAAATGATGCAGAACAATCAGCATGATGCCCTCCTCGGGACAGCTGAGGTGCCCGATGAATGAGGGGGAGATCGGGGAGCCGTAACCTGCAAGGGCAGAGGGCAGAGCAGGCAAGGGTGGAGCAGAAGTGGCGTCAGAATAGTGAGGAACAGCCAACGTTTTCTGCTCAATGAGAGTTCCTTATTTCTCATTTAAAAAATATTTTCCAAAATGAAGGCAAACGTCCTGCCTCCTGTTACGTTCTTCAGCCTTTGCTCCTCTGGGGATCTTGCTGCCTCTGGGGTTCAGGGTGTCTCAAGAGTTCAGACAGCACCATTCAGAGCCAGTGGAGGCCCCCCGATGTGACCCTGGAGCTCCACGCTGTCATTTGTCCGTACCATGCCCTGCCTACCAGCTTCCGTCTCTGCCCCAGATTGTGGCTCAGAAAATACATAATAAAAAGATACTTGGCATAGTTTTGGAATGACCAGGTGGAAAGTTGAAACAGACTGATGGACTGACTTGTTAATTCTCATTAAGGAATTAAATGGATCAGTGTGTGTGTGTCTTCCAAGTTTCTGGCAAAATAAAATAGATTACTTTTAAAAGGAAAATAGTTTTGGTTGCTAAGGCCATATATCTAGATCAAAACCATCCTGGCTTCATAAACTTTAAATTATTTTAGATTTCAGAAAAACATGTTTCAGACTGATGGTGAGGAAATGGGAATTTCAGACGTGTGTCTAATGCTATACCAAACTGTCTAGAGAGAAAATCTATCACGATTCTTCCTGAGAATGGAGGTGAATGGAACTTCTTCAAAAGTAAAACCTACATGGGTTTCCCCACTAGGCAAAAGAGAAGCCCAGCCCAAATATATCTGTATAAATATCATATGTATTTATTTATTTATTTTTTTGAGATAGATTCTTGCTCTGTTGCCCAGGCTGGAGTGCAATGGTACAATCTTGGCTCCACCTCCCACGTTCAAGAAATTCTTCTGCCTCACCCTTCCAAGTAGCTGAAATTACAGGTCTGTGTCACCATGCTCAGCTAATTTTTTTGTATTTTTAGTAGAGACAGGTTTTGCCATGTTGGCCAGGCTGGTCTCAAACTCCTGACCTCAAATGATCCACTCGCCTCGGTCTCCCAAAGTGCTCAGATTACAAGCATGAGCCATCGCGCCTGGCCACAACAATATTTTTAAAGCCTGGTTGGAGAGCTGACTGGGCAGGAAACCACAGATATGCCACTGTAAAAACCGAAGCGGAACGCAAGGTGGTTGAAGCAGGTGGAGGCAATGGGCGGCCGGCAACAGGGGCTACTTCATTGATTGGACGTCGGGGGACAAAGTGACTGAGGACGGTAAGTGCAGGATGAACTGGGCCTCTGGCTTGAGTTGTTGAATGGATGGTTGGGCCAGTCACTGTCCTAGGAAACTCAAGAGTTAGGGACACTTTGGGAGAAGTTACTCAGACTTTTGATACCTTAGTTTCCTCTGCTGTAAAATGAAGAAAACATCATATACTTGACAGTTGAAATAAACATCGGGAAACTTCATAAAACATCTGGAAGTGCCAGGAATGGAGGCTGCTGTCAGAAATGCTTTTTCCACTAAGTGTCTCATGGCATTCCTGTTTGCAGGCGCAGAGGCTCCTCCCCACAGCCAGGCACGTCAGTGCACACTGCAACAGAACATGCTGTCCCTGCAAGATGGCCCGCCCTTCAGTGGCTGCCCTGCCAGCCACGGGACAGAATCATCATTTCCCTCACCCACAAAGCTGCTGTTGGAATGTAGGCATTTCATGGTGTGGGAAGACAGTATTTTTATACTTTTCTCAGAAATTGGTCAAATACTTTTTGCTCCTTGCTCTTTTCCCCTTCTCCCTCTCCCCTTTCCCTTTTCTTCATTCCAACAGTAGCTAGATCTCTACTGCACCTGAGAAAGGACCTGACAGTGGCAAAGCAAAACAGCAAGCAAGCAACGACAATAACAACAAAACTCCTGAGCCTGGCTGGCCTCGATTTCCCAAAGCAAATCAGGAGGCTGGCCTCGATTTCCCAAAGCAAATCAGGAAGGCATGAGCAAAACAGAAACACACACACACAATCTTTACTACCTGTGGGGAGGATTGTGAGGAAAAAAGAAAAATCTATTCCTCTGTACCCCATGGGTTATGGAAAGAAGTGACAGATGTGAGGGGTGTGTGTGTGTGTGTGCGTGTGTATGTGTGTGTGTGAGAGAGACAGAGAGAGGAGACAGAGACAGAGATGGAGAAACAGAGATAGAGAGACAGAGAGACAAAGACACAGACAGACAGACAGAAAGACAGGCACAGGAATAGAGGGAAAGAGAGACAGAGCAGAGAGAGATAGGAATAGACAGAAGTGTCTCCTGAGCTTGGGCCTCTGAGTCCTGAGTCCTGCTCTCTGGGAAGTGCTCTAGAAAAATGGCAAGACCGCAGGGACCTTGGTGTGTAGAGGACTGATCGCCAAAGCAGGAGCTCTGGTCTTTGGCCAGATACACCAAAGCAGCCAAAGAGTCAAGGTTCCCTCTGGGCTGTCCCCTGGGGTGCAGGGGTGTGTGAAATGCCACAGCTGGGCGCAGTGTTCCTCTAGGTCTCAGGAGAAGTGACAGACACCACAGGAAGCATCCACAGCTTAGACCTGGCGCATCCACTGGTGTGAGCAAGACCTATATACAAAAAGGTGAAGGTGCACAATGAACTCAGACTCTATGTGAAAAGGGGTAAGGTCCATTTCAAAATTGGAAGTGGGGGCCAGGCATGGTGGCTCATGCCTGCAATCCTAGCACTTTGGGAGGCCGAAGCAGGTGGATCACTTGAGGTCAGGAGTTCAAAACCAGCCTGGCCAACACGGGGAAACCTCATCTCTACTAAAAATACAAAAAATTAGCCAGGCGTGGTGTAATCCCAGCTACTGGTTGAGGTGGGAGAATCACTTGAACCTGGGAGGCAGAGGTTGCAGTGAGCCGAGATTGTGCCTTTGCACTCCAGCCTGGGCAACAGAGCTAGACTCCATCTCAAAAAAAAAAAAAAAAAAAGAAAAAATTGGAAGTGGGGCTCATTTGAAAGAATCTACTTTATGAGGATAAACTGATTATGGGATATAGTCTACAGATTAGGCTTTCCTTGACTTCTCAGAGAATACACAGAAGGTAATTATCAAGTTAGAGTTGTCTTTTGATTTTGAGAAAATGACACGACAATTTACATTTTTCAGTCTTGCCTTCTTGCCCCACCAAGGGTCACATCTGACCTTACACATTTGGGGGTGTGGGCACAACCTCACCACTCTTCCAAGGACCAATGTAAAACCACAGTGGCACCATCCTTTGCTCACTGAAGACTTCCCCACCAAATCCATGTCCTACCTGTGCGTCCTCCATCACTGGTTAATTACTCTGATTAAAATAAAGCAGTGATTTGATGTTTCCAAGGAGCTTCATTAGAATGAGAAAAAAATTATATTTACCAAGGAAAGAAGGAAATGGTTGAATAAAAAAATCATGACAAGTAATTAGATTTTAGGTCAATGAATGCTCCGCTGTGATTCAATTCTGACACATGGAACAAATAAATGAGATGATCAAGCCCTCTTCTTCCTTGCAGAAACCCGCTAATCCATACGAATGGTCTGTTGTTCGCGAGCATCTGGTTTCCTTAATGATGTGTGGCCTGTTTACTCCGTGGGGAGAATCTGGTCCTCAGAGCGGCTTTAGGGTCTACACACACTACTAGACATCCACAATGCACCACAGAGTGTGGTGCAGCAATATCCCATGCGAGGATTTTTTAATCCTCGAAAAGTTGGGTGAAAAGGACAAGATAATATTATCTTTCATATGAGATAATACAGGCTTCAAAAGGTTGGCAAAAGAGCACATTTAGATAGTCCCAGAGCTGGGATTTGAACCCCGGTGCTTCTGATTCTAAATTGCATATTCTTCCCACCACACTCATGGTACCCTCTAGGAGGTGTAGTGAGGTGGACGTGGACCCGGTAATCCTGCCAGTGCATCTGTGCACTGAGCTTCTATTGCTGACTGTCCTTCCTGGCATCTTATGCAACAATAGCTACTATCAGGGGAGAGATAGTCTTATATTTTGTGAAATAACTCAAATGGCCAATTTATATATGGCCAGTTTACTTAAGAATGAATTACTGGCTGGGCGTGGTGGCTCATGCCTGTAATCCCAGCACTTTGGGAGGATGAGGCGGGTGGATCACCTGAGGTCAGGAGTTCGAGACCAGCCTGGCTAACATGGCAAAACTTTGTCTCTACTAAAAATACAAAAATTAGCCAGGTGTGGTGGCGGGTGCCTAAAATCCCAGCTACTCAGGAGACTGAGGCGGAAGAATTGCCTGAATCTGGTGGGTGGAGGTTGCAGTGAGATGAGATTGCACCACTACACTCCAGGCTGGGTGACGCAGCAAAACTCCATTAAAAAAAAAAAATAAATAATGATGTGCCAGGTTCTAAAAACATATCAATAAGCAATTCTTTTTTAAAAAAGATGGCACTTGATACTAAGGAAATTGCAAAAACACAATGTTTTAATACACTGTTGACAAGATTAAAAAATCTTAAAAAATTTTTTATTTTTAATTTTTGTGGGTACATAGTAGGTTATATATTTATGGGGTACATGAGATATTTGATACAGGCATGCAGTGTGAAACAGCGACATCATGAAGAATGGGGTATCCGTCCCCTAAAGCGTTTATTCTTTGTGGTAGAAACAATCCAATTATACTCTTTTTTTTCCCCCAAGATGGAGTTTAGCTCTTGTTGCCCAGGCTGGAGGACAATGGCACAATCTCTGCTCACCGCAACCTCTGTCTCCCGGGTTCAAGTGATTCTCCTGCCTCAGCCTCCCGAGTAGCTGGGATTACAGGTATATGCCACCATGCCTGGCTAATTTTGTATTTTTAGTAGAGATGGGGTGTTGGTCCATGTTGGTCAAGCTGGTCTTGAACTCCCAACTTCGCAAGTGATCTGCCCTCCTTGGCTTCTCAAAGTTCTGGGATTACAGCCGTGAGCCACTGTGCCTGGCCTTCCAATTATACTCTTTTAGTTACTTTAAAATGTACAATTAAGTTATAATTGACTATAGTCTCCCTGTTGTGCTATCAAATAGTAGGTATTATTCATTCATTCTTTTTTTTTTTTGGTACTCATGAACCATTCCCACTTCATCCCCCCAGCCCTATACGACCCTTCTCAGCCTCTGGTAATCATCCTTCCTACTCTCTATGTCCATGATTTCAATTGTTTTAATTTTTAGATCCCACAAATAAGTGAGCACATGTGGTGTTTGTCTTTCTGTGCCTGGCTTATTTCACTTATAATGTCCTCCAGTTTCATTCCATTGATATATTGCAAATGACAGGATCTCATTCATTTTATGGCTGAATAGTACTCCATTGTATAGATAGACCACATTTTCCTTATCTGTTTATCTGTTGAGGGACTGTTAGTTTACTTCTAAATCTTAGCTATTGTGGACAGTGCTGCAACAACATGGGAGTGCAGGTATCTCTTAATATACTGAGTTCCTTTCTTTTGTTCCAGCAGTGGGATTGCTGGATCATATGCTAGCTCTATTTTTAGTTTTTTGAGGAACCTCCAAACTGTGCTCCACAGCAGTTGCACTAATTTCCATTCCCACCAACAGTGTACAAGCTTTCCCTTTTCTCTATATCCTCGCCAGCATTCGTTATTGCCTGTCTTTTGGATAAAAGCCATTTTAACTGGGGTGAGATGATATCTCACTGTAGTTTTGATTTGCATTTCTCTGACGATCAGTGATGATGAGCACCTTTTCATATGCCTGTTTGCCATTTGTAAGTCTTTTGAGAAATGTCTATTCATTTCTGATTTTTTTATTTGGATTACTAGATTCTGATTTTTGGTTGGATTACTAGATTTTTTCCTGTTGAGTGGTTTGAGCCTCTTATATATTCTGGTTATTAATCCCTTGCCAAATGGGTAGTTTGCAAATATCTTCTCCCATTCTGTGGGTTGTTTCTTCACTTTGACAAGATTGTTAATTGCCTTAATCATTCTAAAACTGATTTGGCAAATAAGGGCTGAACTGCGTCCCCCAAAATGTCTAGGTCGAAGTCCTAACCCTCAGTACCTCAGAATGCATCTGCATTTGGAAACAGGATTTTTTTTTTTTTTTTTTTGAAATGGAGTTTCACTCTGTCGCCCAGGCTGGAGTGCAGTGGCAAGATCTTGGTTCACTGCAACCTCCGCCTCCCAGGTTCAAGCAATTCTCCTGCTTCAGCCTCCTGAGTAGGTGTGATTACAGGTGTGGGCCACCACGCCCAGCTAATTTTTGTATTTTTAGTAGAGACGGGGTTTCACCATGTTGGTCAAGCTGGTCTTGAACTCTTAACCTTGTGATCTGCCCATGTCGGCCTCCCAAAGTGCCAGGATTACAGGCGTGAGCCACCGTGCCCAGCCTGGAAACAGGATTTTTGAAGATGCGATCAAGATAAAATGAGGTCAGACTAGAGTGGAGTAGGCACCTAATTCAGTATGACCAGTGTCCTTATAAAAAGGGGAGATTTGGCCTGGTGTGGTGGCTCATGCTGTAATCCCAGCATTTTGAGAGGCTGAGGCCGGTGGCTCACCTGAGGTCAGGAGCTCGAGACCAGCCTGGCCAACATGGGCAAAACCCCGTCTCTGCTGAAAATGCAAAAAAACTAGCTGGGCATGGTGGCAGGCACCTGTAATCCCAGCTACTAGGGAGGTTGAGGCAGAAGAATCACTTGAATCCAGGAAGCAGAGGTTGCAGTGAGCCGAGATTGCACCATTGCACTCCAGCCTGGGCAACAAGAGTGAAACTCTGTCTCAAAAATCAAAAAAATATATATATAAAGGGGAGATTTGGACCCAGACATGCCTAGAGGGATGACGGTGTGAAGAGACATGGGGAGAAGATGGTTGTCCTCAAGCCAAGGAGAGAGGCCTGCAACAGATTCTCCTTTGGCCTTTAGAAGGAGCAGCCCTGCCAACGCCTTGTTCTCAGACTTCTCCAGAAATTGTGAGACAATCCACTTTTGTTGTTTAAGGCAACCAATTTGTGGAACTCTGTTCTGGCAGCCCTAGCAAACCAATACAACAAAATATACACTGTTTCTGAGGACCTTAGTATTAGCAATACCACTTGGCACAGGAACGCCTTGCCTTTGGTTGCCACCTAAGAAATCACGCATATTGACATGGAATTACACGTAGAGTATATTTAGCTAGTTTTTCTTCAACATGCTATTGCAAAAGGAAAATTCAAAAGGCCTCCGAAATCCCAGTTGATTTCTGAAAGTTCTCTGGGAGCCTGCACATCAGCCATCAAAACGCATTCTTGTCACCTTTTCCTTTCCTTTTGGCCTCCTTTTGTGAAGTCAGCTGCCTGAGGCTGGGCGGAGGTGCCTGACACTCCCTCTGGTTTGGGGGGTCATGCTTATTCTATTGGATGTCACTGTCCCTGGGCCCTGCCACCACTCTCAGCCCCAGAGCTCTGGATTCTGTTCATGAGAGGGGCTCAAGTCGAGCCTCAGACCTGAGTCTACAGGTCATCCAGGGCTGGGGCCTTGTGGAAGCATGTGGTGATAGAGGACATGTCATTGTCACAGTCACTAAGGACACTGCCTCTCCTAGCCCAGCCTCTGTGCCTGGACCTCAGCTGTAGACCCAGCCCCCTTGTGCTCTCCCTGACGAGAATCTCTAGGTCTTGAGCTACCTGACTCTTTCCAGTTGGCCTGACAGTCCCAGTGAGTAATCATCATCCTGCTGTCATCTCCCAGCCAGGCGATCAGTCCGTTCACGCTTCACCTACTCAAGTCCAGAGTGGCACACCCGAAGCAACAATTGCATGAGAAATTCCAACACTCGGGGAGGGCGGACCTGGGACAGATTTCTTTCATTTTCTGGTCTGCATTTGCCAGATGTCCTCTGTAGCAAGGGGCAGGACAAACAGTGAGGACTCCACCAACACTCACCAGGTGACCCCTTTGCTTTGGAAACTCACTCAGGGTGAAAGGAATTCTGATTTTAAACAGCATCTCTTTGTGTGGCCTGTTTGAGGCACCACACAGAGCTTGCTGGAGCGGCTCTGTTGACCGCTGACCCTTGGCCTGCTAACTGAAACAAGGTGAGTATCGCCAAGGGAGGACCAGAGAATAAATGTGGACCTATTTACATTCTCTTTTCCCTGAAGGTGATAAATGGCTTCCTCCATCCAGCCCAGGCTCCTCTAGGGCTTTTATTTGCTCTTCTGGTTTTAAAAGGCCGGTGGAGAATGTATTGAGTATCTTTCAACTGTTTACTAGCAGAAGGGCAAAGATCAGATTACCAGTTCAGAGTGATTCATCTTTTCTCCCAAATCAAAGCCATATGTACACAGAGTCTGTGTACATATTAGTTCATTTCATTCATTCATCTGGGTCAGAAGAGGGAGACCAGGACAAAGGCCCCGCAGAAAGAGATGGAGGCATCAGGCCACAGACAGTGAGTAGCGTGGGTCCTTTCTCTGACTTCACATTAGGACTTTAATTTTTTTTTTTTTTTAAACATAAGTGTCTCTGATTTCGTGTCTGGCCAGTTAATGAGGTTTTCCCCCAGGTTTCTGGTCTAGAGGATGTTTTAATTTGAGAGAAGTGTCCACCCACAAAAACACATATTTATACCTTTGGAAACATTAAGCCTCCAACTGTGAGAACCAAGATTCATATTTAAAGGGAAGTGTGAGGTAATTCTGTGAGTCTTAGATTGATGGTACACAATGGGAAGCTCCATTGTCACTGACATTCTGAAACTATGAATAACTTCAAATACACAAAAGCATAAAAACAACATAATGAACACCTATATTCTCACCTTCAAAACTGTAACATTTTGCCAGGTTTGCATCTGTTCTTTTTTCCTTAAGAAACAACATACCCAGGGATCCCGGAAGCCCCTCCATGCTTCCCTCCCTGTCCTTAAACTGATGTTTTTCATCCGCAGAATGACACTGTATTAATTCTACAGATGAATGGCTCCATAAACTATATATAGCAAAGTATCGAACTTTTGTTGACTATATCACTCTCTGACAAGCTTTTTTCACTGAACATTATGTTTTTGCAATTTAATAATGCCAACAGATGTAGCTACATTCATTTAACTAGTGTATTGCATTTCATTTTGTTACCAAACTGAACTTGGGTTCAACCATATGGTATAGCAAAGCCAAACACTGATCCTGGGATTTGCAGTGAAAGAAAGTGAGGCATTTATAACAGGGCACCAAGCAAGGAGAATCACGCAGCTCTAGGACCTAAGCTCCCTAATGGCTTGCGTATAAGGGTTTTTAAAGGTGGGAAGGCAGAAGTGACAGGCAAAGTCATAAATCAATACATGGAGGTTTTACATTGGTTTGGCCAAAAAGGGTGGGATATCTTAAAGTGTGGGGTGAGGCACAGGTCATGGGTAGATTCAAAGATTTTCTGATTTGCAAATTGGTTAAGGTGGTGAAATTTTGTCTAAAGACTAGGGGTCTGCAGAAAGGAATGCTGAGCTCTGACCTGTAGGCGTGACTTCCTCCAGGCCTCTCAGGAGAAAATTCAAAACAAAAAATGGCAGTCAGAGTCCAGTCCCAATTCCTCTGTATCTAAGGTCTATGTGCCAGCAGATGTCATTTTCCATTTGGTGGGGTCCATGTTTCTTGAAACAACTCAGGGATATATATTAAGATGCTGTCTTTAGTTCCTATAGGGAACCCAACCTTTGGCTCTCACTTTCTTGGCTATTGTTGTAAGGTGTAATCACCTTCTTGCTTATCAGGTTGCTCACTTACTCCTCAGGGCTAGCTGGGTGCCTGGAATTTTCCTTGAAGGAACTCAAGATTTTCCTTTATTTCCTGTATATATACATGCTTGGTGGGGAGGAGTGACAGGCCCCTCAAAGGAGCCTCTGCTTTGTCTCCATTTCACGTGAATCGTACAATTTAATCATGATGATAATGGATATTTGGGTGGCTTCTGTCAAGAACTGTGAAGAGGCTGAGATTTCACTCACTACTTAAAGATTGACTAGTGAGGCTGCTGCCCCTGTTTCAAGGATGTTGGCAGAAGACTTAAGATTTCCGAATCAGAGACAAAAGACTTCATTTATTATTCACAACTAAAGCAATGGCCAGTATCAGCGTATTTGCACTCGTGCCCCAAACCCTGATGCCCATGGGGTAAAGCAGAGGCCGTATGACTCCCGCACATGCGTTGAGTTACAGTTACAGTAGAGGACCACTAAGCTGGGGCGCCATGTGGACCTACAGCAGGCAACAGGCAAGCCCACTCTTTGTCCTGGAGCTAAGAACAGGCTGTCACCTCATCCTCTGAGGTTCCTCCCTGCAACTATGGCCCAGAAAAATGGATCTTGTAAAGACTAGTCAAGATTTATAGTCTTGGTGCACGTAGTAAGCCTGTAGGAGAACAGGAAGCCCATGGAAGACTGTTTCTTCCAAAAGTTTCCAAGTGTTAGCTTTTACAGAGGTATAAACAATACTGCCGTTTCTCTCCATGCATGGTATATCCAAGAAGCAGACTTGCTTCTTGCCAAATTGTTTCCCTCAGTGATTACAGGAATTGACAATTCCCAGTCGCATATAGGAAGTTTCTTGCGTCTTCGTTTCCTGGCTAATTCTTTTGCTGTCAGACACTTTCATTTGTGCTAAGCTGATAAGTATCAAATGATGATGCAAGCTATTCCATATGTGTGTCCTTGATTACTGATGAGTTTGAGCAATCGTCATTTGTTGGTTTGGTCATTCAGTTTCCTATTCTGTCCTTGGCCTTTTCACATATTTTGCCTGTTTTTGTCAGTGTGTCCTTTTCAAATTGATTTTTTGTTGTTTTTTGTACATCTAGTTGTTGAATACAGCGAATTCCAAATTTCTCTTCAAAGAATCAGTATGCCAGAATGTTCAGTTTCTGTGTTCTTTGTTCTCCATTCTAAAGTTTAACTTCCTAGTCCTCTTCCTTTCCTTGCCTCTAGTTTCAGTAAACAACATTCCCGCCAACACTAATCAGTAGTTCATATCTGTACCCCTGGTCACCTGCCTTGTCCTGAGTCACCCCTGGTCACCTGCTCTGATCTGAGTCACTTTTAGTTACCTGTTCCATAACTGTCTTTCCCACTGAAACTGCTCACCCTGCCACTCAGACTCATACCTCTGCTCTCTTTAAAATAGCCAATCAGAATTAGCTTAGACTGTGTGGTCCAACCCTAGGCAACAGGGGAATGACACAGCAGCAGGGGCAACCTGCATCAGGAATAAGAACCCATTTGCCTTCCCTGTTCAGGTGTGCACTCACCATTGCTCCATCTGCAACGCACCCTTCTATAGAAGTAAAAATTGCTTTGCTGAGAAAATTTATGTTCCAGTGCTATTTCCTTTGTGGCACCAAAAATTTTCTTCTAACACCGTGTACTAATTCTTTGTCATTTATATGCATTAATAATGTCTCCTTTCACACTGTGGCTTGTCTTCTCAATTTGTTTTTGGGTTTTTGTTTCAGAGAAAATTTTAGAAGCTTTAAATCATAAAGTTTATTTATTTTTAATTTGTTTGATTTTGCTTTTGCATCTTGTTTAAGAAACCCTGTTCTACTTATGAATAAGGCCATAATTATTTTTCTTATCTTTCTTTCTAAAATACAAAAGTTAGGCTAGGTGCAATGGCTCATGCCTGTAATCCCAGCACTTTGGGAGGCCGAGGCGGGTAGATCACTTGAGGTCAGGAGTTCAAGACCAGCCTGACCAACATGGTGAAACCTCGTCTCTACAAAAAATACAAAATTAGCTGGGTGTAGTGGTGCATGCCTGTAATTCCAGCTACTCAGGAGGCTGAGGCACTTGAAACTGGGAGGTGGGGGCTGCAGTGAGCCAAGATCATGCCACGGCAGTCCAGCCTGGGCAATAAGACTGTAACTCTGTCTCAAAAAAATAAAAAAATTTAAAAAAAGAAAAAAATATGAAAATTTTGCTTTTCTCATTTGGGTCACGAATACATGGGGAACTTAACGTCTTAATGCAGGGTGAGGTGTGAATCTAATTCATTTTACATGTGGACAACCAGTCGCCTCATCACCTTGTGGTGGATGCTCCTTCCCTCCCTGAGGACATGTAAAGTATCCATTCCGTCATATCATATATCACTTTGCCAGTTGCTCAGGCTGAAAACCTTGGGGCTATCCAGACTCTCTTGTGCCTGACATCCAATCCATTTGCAAATGTTGACAGCTGTACCTTAAAACAGACTTTCTGAAGCCAGCCATTCATCAGCCCCTTCAACACCGACACTCAGGGCCAAACCACCGCCACCTTTTACCTGGATTACTCTATGGCCCCCTAATTCGTTTACACCTTCATCTTTTGCTCCCCTGCAATTTTTTGTCTACATAGCAACGGAGTTATGTCTGTTTTTTGTTTTTGTTTTTGTTTTTTTTTTGCGACGGAGTTTTGCTCTTGTTGCCCAGGCTGGCGTGCAATGGCACAATTTGGGCTCACCCTAACCTGTGCCTCCCAGGTTCAAGCAATTCTCCTGCCTCAGCCTCCCAAGTAGCTGAGATTACAGGCATGTGCCACCATGCCCAGATAATTTTGTATTTTTAGTAGAGATGGGGTTTCTCCATGTTGGTCAGTCTGGTCTCGAACTCCCAACCAACTTCAGGTGATCTGCCCACTTTGGCCTCCCGAAACGTTGGGATTACAGGCGTAAGCCACCATGCCCGGCCAAGTTATATCTTTAAAAATACATTCGATCATGCTCTTCCCTGCCCACACTCAGAATAACATTCTCAATCTACTGTGTCTATAAGACTTCCCATAACCTGCTTACGGGTTGCGGTTTTTACCTCATTTTCTATTGCATTTTCTCTCTCTCTTGCTGTGTTCCAGAAACACTTGTGATTTCTTGCATACCAAATGTGTTCCCAGTTCAGACCTTTGCACTTGCCCTTTCTTCTTCCTGCTATTCCTCTTCTCCCAGAGAGCTGTACAGCTTGCCTGAACCTCATTCAAGGTTTCTGTTCAAACATCACATTATCGAGAGAGGCCTTCCCCATTAACCCTCTCTAAAATAGAGCCCTTCCTAAGTCGCTTAATTTTTCTTCATGACATTCACTACTGCCCACAACTGCAGTATATTATTTTTATTACATGACCCTCCTGCTAGAATGTAAGCACACTGAGGGTAGGCATTTTGTTGGTTTTGTTAACTGATCTATTCTCAAAGCCAGGAATAGAGCCTGGCACACAGTAAAGTTTTTAAAACATGACAAATAAATGGATGAATGAATGAATGAAAAAGTAAAATTTTACATTGGGAAAGATAAAATTTTGTTGATTATGATTACACTGAGTTGAGATCTAAGACTTTCCATTTCGTTATCATGTAAAAATTATCTTAGCTATTCTTGGCCCTTTCTTTTCCCGTTTGAATTTGATAATCAATGTATCAAGTTTCATCTAAACATGCATTTAAATTTTGATTGGAAATGCATTGAATTTATACATTCATTTGACATGAACACCTTCCATAAATATGGGATGTCTTTCCATTCAGGTTTTAAGTTTTTTAATAATCATTAGGATTTTTAAAAATAAAAGGCATGCACATATTTTTCTAGATTTATTAGGTACACTCATAATTTTCTCTCTGTTATTGTTCTCCCACAGTGAGTAAGACATTTTCCTTTTACATTTTTAAATTGTTGATGTATAGGAATATTATTCATATTTTATGTCGATCTTCTAAGAATTTTTCTTAGTTGACTGTCTTGATTTGGGGAGGAGGGTAGGCAAATATGTCATCTGCAACTGAGGATTGTTTGTTTGGTTTCTCTGTCTTCTATTTTTTTTTTTTTTTTTGGATACAGAGTCACGCTTTGTTGCCAGGTGCCAGGCTGGAGTGCAGTGGCGTGATCTCGGCTCACTGTAACCTCCACCTCCTGGGTTCAAGCAATTCTCCTGCCTCAGCCTCCCAAATAACTACAGGCGTGCACCACCATGCCCAGCTAATTTTTGTATTTTTTTAGTAGAGACAGGGTTTCACCATGTTGGCCAGGATGGTCTTGAACTCTTGACCTCGTGATCCGCCTGCCTCTGCCTCCCAAAGTGTTGGGATTATAGGCGTGAGCCACAGTGCCCTATTCTTATCCTTTCTGCACCTTATTCAATGACTTTATCTTACTGGTTGATTGCATTTTTTATTACTTGGTTTTCAACCTACAGGATATATGCAGAAATAGCAGACTTCCATGTCCTGTCCTCTGTTTTCCTAGGAATGCTTCTAAGATTGTACTATTAAGTATGATATCTGCTAATGATTTGAGAGGATAGCCACCTTGGTTTCCTTGCACAGGTTTGATTATGAAATAATGTTGAGTTTTATGAAGTACTCTTAAAAAATTAAAAAAATTTTTTTTTAATTTTTGAGATGGAGTCTTACTCTGTCTCCGAGGCTGGAGTGCCGTGGTGCGATCTCGGCTCACTGCAACCTCCGCCTCCCGGGTTCTAGCAATTCTCCTGCCTCAGCCTCCTGAGTAGTTGAGATTACAGTTGTGAGCCGCTACACCCAGCTAATTTTTGTATTTTAATAGAGATGGGATTTCACGATGTTGGCCAGGCTGATCTCAAACTCCTGACCTCAGGTGATCTGCCCGCCTCGGCCTCCCAAAGTGCTGGGATTATAGGCATGAGCTACTATGCTCGGCCATATTCTGATGTTCTTTTTGTTTATTTGACTTATCTTCCTCTAAGTTCTTGAGTTGCAAATTAAATTATTTATTTTTAAACTTTCTTGGTTTTAAACAAATATATGGCCAGGGGCGGTGGCTCACACCTGTAATCCCAGCACTTTGGGAGGTTGAGGCAGGTGGATCAAGAGGTCAGGAGTTCAAGACCAGCCTGGCCAACATGGTGAAACCCCATCTCCACTAAAAATACAAAAATTAGCCAGGCGTGGTGATGGGTGCCTGTAATCCCAGCTACTCAGGAGGCTGAGGCAGGAGAATTGCTTGAAGCCAGAAGGCAGAGGTTGCAGTGAGCCGAGATCGCGCCATTGCACTCCAGCCTGGGCAAAAGAGTGAAACTGTCCCAAAATAACAACAACAACAAACAAACAAAAAAACCCAAAAAACAAATATATTTAAAATATAATTTTCCTTCTAAATACGGATTGAGATGCATCATACAATTTAGTTTGCATTGTGATTTTTTCTCTGTAATTCATGAGTTTTTTTAGAGTTATTTTAAGTTTCAGTCATGTGGCTGTTTTCAGATTATCTTTTTACCCTTTGTATATCTAACTGGTCGCATTGTGGTCAGAGAGTGAATTCCAGATAACATCAGTTTCCTGAAAATTTTGTTGAGAGTTCTTTCTACGAGGTGTCATGTGAGAAACTCCTTTTCAAAATTAATGTTGGAGTCTGAGCTCTGAAATCCATGTCTGTTCATTCACTGCAGTGTTCCAAGCAGCCTGGGCGGCACCTAGGGATGCGTGCCCAATGGTGTGATTGGAGCTGGCTAGTGTTTTCCACTGGAGAGCTCTTTAACAGCAAGGGCTGTGTCTGCCATGGTCTTTTCTTAATCTTGGCCATCAGCAGCTTAACTTCAGTGATTAATTTTCCTCCTGGGGTCATTTGCTTTCCTTTCCATGACTTTTTATTAACTACTGTGTAGTCTGGACATCTTTCTTTATATACTGTCTTGATTTAGTTTTTTAATGGAGAGAAGCCAGGTAGAAAGGGAAATAGAAAAACAGAACTCAATGCCATTTGCAATAAAAGTGTTTTTTATAAAAACAAAAATAGCCGGGCGTGGTGCTTCACGCCTGTAATCCCAGCACTTTGGGAGGCTGAGGTGGGTGGATCACGAGGTCAGGCGCTCGAGATCAGCCTGGCCAAGATGGTAAAACCCCGTCATTACTAAAAATACAAAAATTAGCTGGATACAGGGGTAGGCGCCTGTAATTCCAGCTACTTGGGAGATGGAGGCAGGAGAATCGCCTGAACCCAGGAGGCAGAAGTTGCAGTGAGCCGAGATTGCACCACTGCACTGCAGCCTGGCAACAGAGCAAGATTCAGTCTCCAAAAAAAAGCCTGTAAGCAATTTTTTCCACTTGTCTCACATGTGACTGTATAACCAGATTCCTAGAAAATGTCCCTGTTTTTCTCATTCCCCCTCCCTGTGGCATGGAAACAGGATCCCCAGGTCTAAAGGATGAGAGCTCTCAAGGTGCAGGTTAAAACTGGATGATGGGAGCCCAGTGGCATCGGCTGGCTGTGCCCCAGTGGGCCACACAAAGTTCAGCAAGAATAGAATTTAATTAAATATTCTACACAATGGGATGGAATAGAAGACCCTTTTGAGGAAATAATAGTTTCTCAAAGAAATGGAGAAATGCCCAAGGGAGTAGCACATTCAGAGCAGGCGTGGAGTGGATGGATTTCGGAAGGAATTTGGCTGTCACGGGTCCGAGGCCAGGCCACTCCCCTCTGAGCAGGTTCTGACAGCAAGGAGCTGCTCAGACCTGGATGTGTGGTGAAAAAACAAAACGGTCGTATGTGCAGAATTTCACAGTTAACAAATCACTTTAATAAAACATGGAGTCCTCCTCCCACGTCTATGGGAAAATGTTAAATGTATTTATTTTGTGAAGTTACATATCAGCTCACAGTTTCTTTGAGCCCAATGTGAGCCCCAAACTGTATAAAAACATGCATTCAGCCCTTCTACCACCTCTATGCAACTTTACTTGCTAAAAAATGTGTGACATTCCAAAGTTCTAAAGTGGCCAGGGTGATCAGTCATTCCCAAGCGTTGCTAGAAATCAATGTGACCAACGGGGGCAAATGCAGCAATTGATACAATCACACCCCCATTTCTCCAGATTTGGTTTGACAGTTCCTTTCACGCCTTCCCCCTTGGGTTCGTTCCCTAATCGTGTCCCCCCACAGAACCTTCTCCCAGGTCCACTTGCCCCACTAAGGACTCACACGGACTGTGGGTTGGAGACTCAGCCTGTCACTTCCTGTGTGACCTTGGGCAAGGGGCTTATCTACCCTTGGACGTCAGTTTACCCATCTGTGAAATGGATGATGATAACAGAGTTATGAAGAGTGAATGAGCTGACGCGATAGCCCTTGGAAGATGCACTGGCACATGATGGCATTTCCCTTTCCACAGCAGCTACTGCCCTCTCTAGCCTCTGTTTCCTGTGAAGTGGGGTTAGTCAAAGCTGTGCCCTGAGAAGCTCTTGTAAAAGAGGAAAGCTTCTGTGGGAGGCAGGACAAACGCCCCTCCCAGACTTCCACAGCCTGACCCTCAGCACCTGTTTCCTACCTAACAAAGGAGATAAGGCTGCAGATGGAATTACGGCCGCTTGTCAGCCACCTTAAGATGAGAGATTATCCTAGATTATCCAGCGGGCCCAATGTAACCACAAGGGTCCTTGTTAGTGGAGGCAGGAGGCAACAGTCAGTGTCAGAGTGATGGGATGTGACGACTCAACCTCTCCTTGCTGGCCTTGAAGATGGAGGAAGGGGCCATGAGCCAAGAATTGCAGGTGGCCTCTGGAGGCCAGAAAATATAAAGAAATTGATTCTGTCCTAAAGCTTCCAGAGGAACACTGCCTTCATGACATCTTGAGTTTCGTTCAGTGAGACTCATTCAGACTTCTGACCTTCAGAAATGTAAGATGACACATTAGTGTTGTTTTAAATACTAAGTTTGTGATAACTCGATACTGAGCCTAGCAGGGTGCCTTGCGCAGGTAACGCTCCTAAACAGGACACTGTCGCCATGTTCATTACCAACACCATTGTGGCCCTAAGGTATACAGAAGTGAAAGTTATCCCAAAGGTTCTCACAGTGGCTCATCCTGTAATGTAGCCTCATTTTAAGGCCGTCTGATCTCCATGATGCATTACCTTCTCATCCAGACCACCCAGGGCACGTGAGAAGAGCCACTTGTGGGGCACCTCGGGCATGCTTAACTGCGCCAACCTGTGTCCTGTGTGCTATGGGAAAGGTAGCAGCCAGCCAGTGCTGCCCCTGTTGTGATTGGTTCTCCCCTCCCTTATACAGAGCTCACTGCTGGGCTTACTGCTTCCCCTGCTAAAACAGCTGCCTCTAAAAGGGGCACGGGTCTTGACTTCTTTGTATTTTTCAAAGTTCTTTGAACATGGGCGTGCTCCATGAAAGTATTTGGAAGGAAAAAGTTCATGAAAAGAGTCTGTCAAAGCATAGCTGATGGAATGAAACAAGATAGATATCGCTGGGTGAGGATGTATTTTGTGATGCCTTATGACTTCACTGGGGAAGGGAGGAGTCTTCTCTAAGCCACCCACCCACCTGGCAACCCTGGCTCATGTAGAGGTATTCAGTCTGGATGCTCTCTCACTGTCTGTCAATGTGGAAATGGGGCAACATCCCCCAAATAAGTTAGCCTGCCAATCACACAATTTACTCCCCGAGGAGACCTGTACATTCTCAGATATATAAACGCACAGAGAGAGTAGGCATCAGCTTCAGTCAAATCAATGACACAGAGTTGCCATATGCCATCAGGCACTGTGCTACATGCCTTACACAAACTCTTTGAGGTGGGTTCCATTATACTTCCATTTTTCCCATGAGGTAATTGTGCATTAAGATGGCCATGCACCTTGCCCAGGTTCTACATAATAAATGATTACATTGAAAATCTTTCCCAGGTCTGCTTGGTAGACTCTCTACCCCTGTCCTTTCCCTGTGTGCAGCCCCAGGCCCATGGGGAGGCCCCGGCATGGCGTGTTTCCATGGGGACCTCCATCCTATCCAGCCACTTCTACCCACTGTCACTGATGTGCACACCAAGCCAGGCATTTTGAAATTATTTAGAATCCAAAAACATAGCATGCACTCCAAACTTAATAATCTCCTTAGCAAATTCTGATCTAAGCATGTGGGTTTTTAAATGGATTCAAAACCAGCAGCCCAGATGACTTCAAAGTTCAGTTTGAATAACCATTTCACATTGAATTAGTAAGTCAGGAAAAATGAGTTATTAATATAGTGTGATTCAATTGTTAAATTTACAAAATAAGGACTTTATTTCAAAAATCTTACTTAAATATTAGAATTTTATCCTGATCTCTTTCATCACTTTTATTAGACCTAAAAGAAATTCCATAAGATATAAGCCTTTTAATACTCAGATTCTGTAAAACAAACAAACAAATAAGACAATACATAACTCTAGGCAACTGGCCAATGAATCATTTGGGAGAAGGCTGGAGTTGGAATCTTGTCTCACATCTGAACTCTCTGAACGGTGGTTATGAGTAACAGTCTGATGACAGATAACCCTTGATTTTCATCCTGGTTTCCCATTTACTTGTTGCATGAACTGGAAAAATCAACAAAACTTCTTTGAACCTCAGTTCTTCTCACCAGCAAAACCAGGATGTCTGCTAAAGCTGGTCGCTTAGTGAGTTAAGCAAAATGGGGTCCAGAGTGCCTATGCGAGGTGCCGGCCTCCTGTAAGTCCTTAATGTCTTCTGGCTAAAAAGAAAAAATGAAAAACATCTTATACTGAAACAAATGCCAAGTCAACCTGATATAGGTAGCAGAAGCAAAAGTAAATCAGTATTCATATGTTATCGGGATGAAAAAAAATTCTATGAAGCATAATCCCAGTGGTAAAAGCTGGGAAGCTACAGCCCGTTATGGATAAGTTTCGAGACATCTATAAAATCAAAATGGAAGGTCAGTCATTGAGAAGCAAGATAGCATGGTGGTTCAGAGCTGTACTCTAATGCTTGCGTGCCTGGGTTCAACAGGAGCCTCACCTGTTCATAGCTGTGTGACCTAGGACAAATTATCGTCCCTCTCGGTGCCTCATTCTGCTCAGTCTTCAATGGAGCTAATGAAATCTAGTCCACAAGGTTACTGTGATGATGAAAGTAATGAACACTTCTGAAGAATTTAGTACAGTGCCTGACTTATGGAAAGTACTAATTTAAATAATATATATAAAACAATATACACCAGCCCCTCAAATTTTTGTTATAATGTTTTGTTATAATGCTGATGAGGAAAAACAGTAGTTTTGGTATACATCGTTTCCCTTAAAAATCATGGTTTCCAGGAACCTACTGAGGATGGCAAGTGTAGATGTAGTCCCTCTTCCTACATATATATATGTGTATACGTATATATAAAATTTGTTAGCTATCAATATAAAAAAATTAAAGGGCAAAAACAGACTAAAGTATTGAACAAGTTTGCACTCTTATTTTAAAGGGTATTGCAAAATCAGACACGAACAGACTATATATATTAATATATTATATGATATATATGCATATTTATATATGCATATGTATATAGGTGAAGGTCAGCAAACATATATAAAAAGTTAAACTTTTTATATAAAAGAAATGTGAATTTCAGCAACGAGATTAATAGTAATCTATCACATCAGTCTAAGACATAAAAGAAAGGGGATCCCCAGTATGAGCCACTGTTTTATGAGGAAAGAAACCTCTCTCCTTGCTGGTGGGAGGGTAAACTGAATAAATATTTCTAGAGGACAATTTAAATTGATGTCTATTGTTCTAGCACGTGGGGGTTGTTTAGATACTATTGCTCAAGGTCATCGCCAAAGTCTGATGGCAAAAATTAAAAAAATTGCAACCTCAGGCATAAATGAGTTAACAATAGTTATCAAAAACCCAGCTGCAAAATACATTCTGCCTGATCTCACGGGTTTTTTTTTTTTTAATTTCTCTAAGAAAATAACTGGACTGGTGAGCAGCTATTTGCTGTGCTGGTGTCAAGCAGGCACAGTGTCTGCTGCCCCTCTGCACAGTCTCTACCGCCGAGAGCCACGCGGGATGGCAGAGAGAGGGTGACAAGATCCCCAGGGCAGGGCTGTGGGTGCACCGCCGTGTTATGGCTGCTCTTCTAGTTTTGTCTTATGGCCCTAGTTCTTCCTTAGAGACAGATGAATATCTCTGGGTGAGGAATAGGACTGACAGCTGCCAAGCTTTCTCAGGATTACTATTTTTTAAACAGTTTTATTGAAATATATTTGACAAACTGTGCACACTTAAAATATAATGTGATACACACGCACACATGCACACACCTATGAAGCCATCACCATAATCAAGATCATCACCCTTTTTGTCATCCCTCCCTCTTGCCCAGCCCCCCTCACCCCCAGGCAGCCAGGATCTGCTTTCCGTCACCCTCCATTACTTTTGCATTTCCTAGAGTTTTCTCTGAATGGCAGCATTCTATAGGTACTCTTTTTTGGCCTGGCTTCTTTCACTCAACATAAATACTGTAAGGTTGTAAATATATTTCATATATTCAAAAAGTTAAGTAGAGATGGAAAATATGCTTTTTAAAAATAAAACTTTTAGAAATGAAAACTAGAATGTGTGAGAACAATATGCTCCATGGGATTCAGGGAGGGTCGGACATTGCAAAAGGCTTGTGATGTTGAGGATACAGCAATTAAAAATGTTCTAAATCAAACACAGAGAGAAAAAGATGTCTTAAATGGAAAGAAGACCAGTTAAGTTGTGGGACAACTTCAATTGGCCTAATACACTTGCAGTTGAAGCCAGTGAAAGTGGGTTTTCTGATCTTGATGAAAACTATTAACCCCCAGATTCAAGAAGCGCAGCAAAAGCCATGCACATAAACATTAAGACACCGAGACACATCATAATCAAATTGCCCAAAACCAGTGACAAAGACAAAATCTCAAAAGCAGCCAGAGAAGGAAGACACATTACGTACAGAGAATGAATATAATGTGATATGAAGCAAAAACCAAGAGAATTACAAGAGAAATGGACAACGCTGCACTTATAGTTTATGATTTAAATACCCCTCTCTCAGTGATTGACAGGACAAGCAGGCAGAAAGGCAGTAAGTGTGGAGCAGACCTGAGCACCACCATCAGCCAACTTGACCAAGGTAACATTTACACAACACTTCACTCAACAACAGCAGAATACACATCTTTTTAAGTTCAAATGAAACATTTGCCAAGTTAGGTCATATTTTGGGCCATTAAAACAAGCCTTATATTCAAATGATTCAAGAGATATGATGTTCTCTGACCACAACAGAATAAAATGAAAAATCAGTTACATAAGGTCCGGCATGGTGGCTCATGCCTGTAATCCCGGCACTTTGGGAGTTCAAGGCAGGCAGATCACAAGGTCAAGAGATCAAGACCATCCTGGCCAACATGGTGAAACCCCGTCTCTACTAAAAATACAAAAATTAGCCAGGCGTGGTGGTGTGCGCCTGTAGTCCCAGCTGCTCCGGAGGCTGAGGCAAGAGAATTGCTTGAATCTGGGAAGCGGAGGTTGCTGTGAGCCGAGATCACGCCACGGCACTCCAGACTGGCAACAGAGTGAGGAAAAAAAAAAAAAATCAGTTGGACATCAGGAAAATCTTAAAATACATACAACTAAATAATATACTCCTAAATCACCCATGAATCAAGGAAGAAATCAAAAGGGAAATTAGAAAGTATTTTATCTGAATAAAAATGAAAACATATCATTTTCATTCAGGGATGAACGCTAGCTAACACAGTGCTCTCAGAGAAATCTGTAGCACTAAATGCCTGTATTAAAAGAAGGTCTCAAATGACCTCAGCTTTTATGTGAAAGACTATAAAAGCAAAAACTACTTAAACTCAATGTAAACAGAAGAAAGTAAATAATAAATAAACAACAAAGATCAAAGCAGAAACCCGTGCTATAGATAACAGAAAAAATATAGAGAAAATGAATGAAACCAAAAGCTAGTTCCTTGAGAAGATCAGTAAAATTGATAAGCCCCTAGCCGGGATGATCAGAACAACGACAACAACAAAGACATAAATTGCCAATATCAGGAATGAGAGAGGTGACAACACTACACTTTTTACAGATAAAGGATAAAATGGAAATATGAACAACTTTATGCCTATACGTTTCACAACTGAGATGAAATAGAAAAGTTCCTTGATGATACACATTACCAAAGCTACCTCAAAAAGAAATAGATAAGCTGTATAGTCCTATACTTATTTAAAAATTGAATTCATTGTTAAAAAGTTTCTTATAAAAAAACTTCAATGCTAGTTGGTTTCTCTGGTGAATTCTATAAAACATTTAAGAAAGAAATAGTTCCAATTCTAGACAAACCCATCCAGAAAACTGATGCAGAGAGAATAGTTCCAAATTTATTCCAGGAGGACAGCGTTGCCCTGATGCTAATATGAGATAAAGACATTAGAAAAGCAACAACAACAAAACAAGACTCGGGGTCCCTCAGTGTCACTGGCTGCTTCTCCCTTGAGGGGTTCTCCTCCAGGCCTCTCACCTCCAGCTCTGGTGTACCCCGATTTGCCCCAGCAGTTGATTGAACCTGGACTCAAGCCTAGGACCTATCCACTCCTGTTTGCTCATCTGCTTTTACTGGATTGTGAAATCGTTGAGGAACTTCTTCATAACCCTGTGCTGAGAACATAGTAGGTATTTGGCAGATATTACTGGATTCAGTTTTGAAGCTGGGAGGCAGGTTGAACATAAATGTTAGTAGAATCCAATTCAACCTGGAATGCTATGATAAATAGAACATATGAAATCGAACAGAAATAATAATTAACAACTGTATTTCTGACCACAAAATAGATAGTACCATTATGGAGAGAAAGGTACAGAAGCAAAGATATTGCTCAGCAATGAAATTTAAGGATGGGTCGGGAGGTGTTGGAACCTCCAAAGGTCCTACCGGTTGATACTTAAATTCTTCTTCTTTTTTTTTTTCCAAGAAGAAGCCTTGCTTTGTCAGGCAGGCTGGAGTGCAGTGGTGCGACCTCGGCTCACTGCAACCTTCAGCTCCCAGGTTCAAGTGATTCTCCTGCCTCAGCCTCCCAAGTAGCTGGGATTACAGGTGTGCACCATTGCATTAGGCTAATTTTTGTATTTTTAGTAGAGACAGGATTTTGCCATGTTAGCCAGGCTGGTCTGAAAATCCTGGCCTCAAGTGACCTGTCCACCTCTGCCTCCCAAAGTCCTGGGATTACAGGTGAGAGCCACCTTGTCTGGCCAACACTAAAATTCTGACTATCCCAAATAATTAGCCTAAATTAGTCATAATAATTCCATTTCACCATGATCAATTTAGGAATGAATGTGAGGGGAAATATCCTTGGGGACTTCCTGAAAAAGTTTCCTCCTACCTAGTGATAAGACCAAGGGAGATGGTATCCACCTTCCATGGACAGTTTGTCTCTGGCTGTGATGCCTGGACCTGTAGCAGATATCCTGCAACCAAGTGGGGTGTCCACCATCCTGAGGCAAAGCCAGCACACAGCAGAAGGCAGAGATGGCATCGGCCCTATCTTTCAACTTCTGGTTTTGTAGATAATATATTCCCTTGCCGTTTCAGTCAATTAGGGTCATGTTTTACATTATTTACAGTCAAAACCATTGTCAAAGGTTATAAATAATAATGTCATTGGGGGCTGCATTAGTGTAAGTACAGTTTCTAAGGCAAGTGTGAAGTGTGAGAAATCATATATTAGTTAGGTAAAAGCCATGCTGCTGCTGTAACAAAAAGTCCCCAGATTCTCCAGAGCAAAAGGGGATCAAAGTTTATTTCTCACATAAGCAGGGGGAAGCTGGCACAGTTCCCAGCTTGGAAAAGCAGCTCTGTCATCTTCAATACAAGGCTTCTAATCTTGCTCTAGGTATCACTTACACTTGGGAAAGAAAAAAGAGCATGAAGAGGTGCATGCCTGATGCCTTCAGGAGCAAGTTCAGAAGCAGGACACATTGCTCTCTGTAGGGGACGTGTGGAGCTGCAGGGAGGTGGCTTCAGTGCCTGGGCAGTAGCTGTGGCCTTGGGCAGTGAGGGAGAGAGAGATGGATGCTGTAGCCATCAACATTTAGCATGGCACATATATTTTTCTAATCATGGCACTCCTGGAGTACTGTTTATCATTATGAGGAGACACAAGAAGTACAAACAAGGACAGAGGAGAATTACCAGTAGCCAACCAGCAGATAAGGTGAGTCAAAGCCACGTCATGGGAGGATGGTGGTGGTGGGGGCTGATGGGGCTTAGGCTGGGCAAGGAAGACGACCAGGGCTGCCAAGGCAGGAGGAAGAACACAACCCTTCCTCACATGCGTGAGCGATTATAGTGTGGAGAAGTGGTTAAATGATTAATTTTGACTTCGGGGCAAAGACCTTCTGTTCGGTGCAGTTTACAGAGCAGGTTATGGCTCAACATCAGGAGGGAACAAAAGGATGATAACAGTTGAAGTTACTCATGATTAGAATAAAGAAACGCCAGTGAGTCACACGGAGGAGATAATACAGATCTGGTGGCTCATCAAGGAGGTATTATAGCCCACAGACAGGTGAAGATGAAGAAAACATTTTCCCTTACAAACAATGATGCATCTGTATTTGATCTACTGGAAAGGTCTTTGACCTATGATCTACCAGCTTCCAGTATGCTTAAGCCTCGTACAGAGACAAAGGCAATTGAAATGAGGCTATGTACTACTAATATATAGGAGATTTATGATTTTAAAAGTCATCCACAGGGCGGGCTTGGTGGCTTATGCCTATTATCCCAGCACTGTGGGAGGCCTTTGAGGCAGGTGGATCATCTGAGGTCAGGAGTTTGAGACCAGCCTGGCTAACATGGTGAAACCCGTTTTCTACTAAAAATACAAAAAATTAGCTGGGTGTGGTGGCGCCCACCTGTAATCTCAGCTACTTGGGAGGCTGAGGCAGGAGAATCACTTGAACCTGGGAGGCGGAGGTTGTAGTGAGCCAAGATCTCATCATTGCACTCCAGCTTGGGCAACAGGAGTGAAACTCCATCTCAAATAAAAAATAAAAATAAATAAATAAAAATAAATAAAATAAAAGTCATCCTCATCTTGTATGAGATCCTTAGTCTCATAAGAATTTGAATCTCGGGACTGGCTTTCAGCAGATGAATATCTTCTCTGACCCAGCATCCCGTGGAACAGGCTTGGACACGGACTTCCCGCTGACCTCAAAGGCAGCTCTCTTCTTGAACTGGACCTACTTCAAATGTAAGGCAGGACTTTTTATTCTGGAAAGAATTTTGCTCACAGAACAGACACTGGCGATCATACCCTTTTTAAACGATGTTGAGCTAACAGGTTGTTATACGAGTTGCTAAACTAGGAGTTCTTGTCCTATGGAGAGACTCTCAAGTCTTCCAAAACATATTCTTTTCTACCTTTCACTCAAGTAATTTATCTACTCTGAAGAATGCCAAAAGCACACTGCTGTGCCCTGCCCAGCGCCACACACATTTCCCACTGCTTTTTTTTTTTTTAGGTGAATCAGCAAATGTGGATCCAAAAGTGGAAGATATTAGATACCGCTGATGGCAGATGTTTTGCCAATAGGTCAGATGGCTGCATGTTTTTAATGAAGCATGCCCCATCACCTGAGAGCAAAGATCAAATGATCAAGGTAGTGTGTGCGGACAGCTTTTTCCAGCCACTGGCAGACTCCGTTTCCTTTGTCAATTTCTGTCTGGGATATGATGCTGTTCAAATGCTGGTGAGCCTTTTGTAGTTAAATTATGCTGAAACATGGTGTGTTTTGAGGAGCAAGTTGTTAGCCAACTCAACGATACCATCAGTGGGAGTGGTCTATAACTGGCACAGCTCCCGTATCTCTGTGGCTTGGTCAGACTCTCTAATGACTCTTTCACGCACATTTCTTGCTGGCATTCTTTATGGAGATATTTGGTTACTGATCCAGACATATTACTCTTGTCCCAAATAACTCAGAATGTTTGAGTTTCCGAGAATGGCTCCACCTTTACAGAATCTAAGATGACACAGGCTCTTCCCTCCACCCCTATTTGGATTTTGGTCTAGCAGAAAGTGTGAACAGATGGTGCGAGGCCCACAGATGAGGCCAGAATCTCATTAGGTAGAAATCCGAGCAATTCAGGACGTCCAACTACTACAGGAGCTCAGATGCCTTCATGCTTTGGAGCTTGCATCTATAAAAGATACTTGGGGCAAGGATAAACCATGGGCTGGGTGGGATAAAGGAGGTGTCCAGAAAGAGCATGTGTTATGCACATTTGTGACTGGAATATTCTCTTGTTTGCTAGAAAAAAATCATTAATATTTGCATTGATTTTTAAGTTAATACCATTTCAAGTTATTGTAATTTTGCGTGCTATAACAACCTTGTTATTTTCTAATTATATTTTTGTACTTTGAGATAATTGCAGATTCACACACAGTTGTAAGACATGATACAGAACCCTCCTATGTATCTTTTACCAGATTTTTCTCAATGCTTACATCTTGCAAAATTACAAAACATATCCCAGCCAGGATACTGACATTGATACAATTAAGGTAAAGCACATTTCATCACTAAGATTCCATCTGCTGTCCTTTAGTAGACACACGTAAGCCTTCCTCCTTCCTCACTCTCTTTTCATCCCTGACTCTGGCAACCACAAACTGCTTTCCACATTGGTAATTTTGTCATTTTAAGAATGTTATATTGGCCAGGTGTGGCAGCTCATGCCTGTAATCCCAGCACTTTGGGAGGCCGAGGTGGGTGGATTGCTTGCAGTCAGGAGTTTGAGATCAGCCTGGCCAACATGGTAAAACCCCGTCTCTACTAAAAATACAAAAATTAGCCAGGTGTGGTGGTGTGCACCTGTAATCCCAGCTACTCGGTAGGCTGAGGCACGAAAATCACTTGAACCTGACAGGTGGAGGTTGCAGTAGCCAAGATCACACCATTGCACTCCAGTCTGGGTGACAGAGTAAGACTCTGTCTCAAAAAAAAAAAAAAAAAAAAAAAAAAAAAAAAAAAAAAAGGATAAATAGAATCTAGTATGTAACCTTTTGAGTTTGGCTTTTTGCAGTCACTCAGTATAATTCTCTAGAGATTCACCCAGGTGGTTGTGTGGATCAATAGTCTTTTTGCCTTTGTTGCTTAGTAGCATCTCATGATATGAAGGGACCACAGTTTGTTTAACCATTCACTCAGTGAAAGCTATTTCCAGTTCCGAGGTGTCACAAATAAAGCTACTGTGAACATTCATGCACATGTTTTTATGTAAACCTGTCTTCACTTCTTCAGGCTCTATGATCCAGATAATTTCCGGACGATAAGGTTTCATGTTTCCTTTTATAAGAAACTGCCAAACTATTCCCCGTAGTTGCTGTACTGGTGGGCGTACAATTTTAATTCCCACCAGTCATGTATGAGTGATGTGGTCTCTGCATCCTTGCCCATACTTGGTGGTGTCACTATTTTTTATTTCAGTCTTTCTAAGGTATGTGGTGTTATATCATTACGGTCTTAATTTGCATTTCCCTAATGGCTAGTGATAGTCACATCTTTTCAGGTGTTTGCCATCTGTACATCTTCTTCAGTGAAATGTCTATTTATTTATTTGTTTGTTTGTTTGTTTATTTTGAGATGGAGTCTTGCTCTGTCGCCAGGCTGGAGTACAGTGGTGTGATCTGTTCATTTTTTTTCATCCATTTCCTAATGAGATTATTTGTATTTTTACTGTTGAATTCCAAGGCTTCTTTATATATTGTAGATACTAGTCCTTTGTTGAATATGTGGTCTGCAAATACCTCCCTCCAGTCTGTGGATTGTCCTTCCATCCTCTTAACAAGGTCGTTTGCAGAACAAAAGTTTTTAATTTTTAAAGTTCCAATTTATGTATTTCTTCTTTTACGGATTGTTCTGATTTTCTCCTTTGTTTTTTCTCCCCCAAATTTGACAGGTTTATGTTTTGCATAACATTGTTCATGATTCACTTTGAGTTACTTTTGCATATGGTATGAGGTACAGGTCTAAGCTCTTTTTGTTTTCTTTTGCTTTTGGATGTTCAATTGTTCCAGTAACATTGTCAACAATGCTATTCTTCCTTCATTGAATTGCTTCAGCAGCTTTGTCAAAATGAGTTTGGCACATTTGTGTGAGTCCATTCTGGGATCTCTTATTCCTGGGATCTATTCTGTTCCAAGGGCCTTTGTCTCTTCCACTCTGTGAGGACCACATGGCGTTGATTGCTGTGGCTGGACAGTGTGGTATAACCACCTTGTGTGTAACGCATCTAGTTCCTCCCCTCCGCCCTGACCCACCATCCAAGAAACCAGCTGCCTATAAGAGTTATACATTATGTCACCTACAGCTTTTGAAAAAAGATGCTCAACTTCTGCAGGGTGCAGGGTGTGGGTAGTTTCTTCAAAGGTCAGTGCACATTTCTAAATTTTAATAATTACATTTCCTTACTCCTGCTTGGCAACAGGACCAGAAGGGTAGTCAAAAACATTGCAGTAACTTATGAAAGTAGAGGCTGCAAGGAGGCCCTGGCAAGCACAAATCTCTGGAAAATGATTCAACTCGGGACAACTGCAGCAAAAACTTTCCAAGGTCTCTACTTTTTCAAGGACAAGGGCTAGTATTTCAGTGATATTTAAATTTATTCTAAACTAGCAAGAGAAGCCAAGGAGAAGGTCGCCATGAGAAAAGAGTTCCTTCCTACAGTCCCAGAGATTTGTATAACCTCATTCTATATGGACTTGAATTCTGAAGATGGGAGAGAATAAATCCCCACACCGGCGTAGTGAATGACGACACTGGTACACCCATGTGTGCTGGCTGTAACTGGGACCCTCTGTCTTCCACTCAAGAAAAGTCTACTGGGATGCTGGTTGAGTGAACATGGCTTTGTAACAGGGAAACCCTTGAATCTGCTCTAATTATTCCTCTCCTTGGTCCTACTTAAAACCAATTAATTGTCAAGGCTTTCAACTAAATGCTAAGTAATAAATTATTCAGAATATAGCTAAGAGTGCAAAACCGTGAGAACTGCTGTAGTAGATTTTACCAAAGATAGACACTCACTCCCAAACTGCTGGAGAAATGGTTTCCATCTTTACTAAAGGTGTTGTGCTGGTGACATGGATGAGGTATGTCCTCTGGGATTCTCAAGTGATTTTATCCCTTGAGAATGAGTCACTTACCCAAGGAGGCAACAGGAGCTCCTGACCTCAGAGGCCCCCTACATTCCTGCGTTCTGTCACTTAGACGGGCATTGGGAATATACATTGTTTGCTATGTAGTATTTTCGGGAAGACCCAACGGTATTTCTATTTAAAATTGTTATTTAAAATTGCAAAAAAAGTCATCTTTTGTTATTACCTGATCTTTCCCAAAGTCAGAGAACTCAGATAATCTACCTGTTTTGTAATCTTAATGATAATCAACATGTACCAACATATAAACATCATTCTTATAAAAGCAACCCTAAATTAAGATCTACACAGAGTAAAAAAGAAGAGCTTGCAAATTTTTTGAGTATTTTGTTTTACTTTTGTCAGATGAATAAAATTGAATTTTTCAAAAAGCCGGAGTTAGTGGAAAACTATAATACTCGTCTGCAAAGACTTACATTTGCTTAAATGTATTTGTTATGGATTGAATTGTTCTTCCTCCAGAACAAAAAAGGAGGTCAAAATGCTAACCCTCGGTACCAGTGAATGGGACCTTATTTTGCTGATGATCAAGTTAAGATGAGGTGTTTAGGGTGGGTCCTAATCCAGTATGATTGTGTCCTTATAAAAAGAGAAAATTTGGGCACCCAGGGAGAATGCCCGGTAAAAATGAGAATTACACTGCCACAAGTCAAGGAGCTAAGGGAAGCTGGAGAGCAGCCTGGAACAGATCCTTCGCCAGGGTCTTCAGAGGGAGCATGGCCCTGCTGACACTCTGACCTTGGACTTCTGGCCTCCAGACTGTAAGAGAATACATTTCTGTTTGTGGCAGTTTGTCATGGTAGCCCTAGCAAACTAATACAGTATTTTCCATACTCTTTTGGGAAATAACTGTAGTTTGCAAGCCTCCAAATTGAAACAGAAGCTTCCAACAGAAGCCAGCTGACAGTGCATTTGAGTTCTTGAGAATTCAACTTTCTTGAACCCTGCTAGGAGACAATTTGGCCCAAGTAAATGAATTATGTGTTCACAGTAATCAGAAGCCCTGGTTTATATCCTTAGTGCCTCGAGTGCCATTCTAGCTCACATCTAAATAAAAGGGATTAACAATAATATTTCAACTCCATTGGAGCTGTGTCTGCCAGGAAGGAATGAATCAGCAGCCACAAAAACATTCCTGCTTGTGAAGTCGACCCGGGAAGACTTAGTATAATCCATGAAAGCAGAGAGAATTCATTTCAGAAGGCTATCTGCTTCAACATTTCTGTCTAGGTTTTAAGTGATTCCCACTTCTAATATGTTAAGTATTTGTAAGTCATATTTAGTTCTTCTAAATTTAATTAGCTTTTCTTGTGATGTCCACCATGGGAAAAATTCCAAGATATACTTAGAAATATAGAAAAGCTTGGAAAAAACAGTAAGAACCATTAAAACAAATCATATCTTACAACCATGACCCTATCATTTTGTCATCTCTTTACTTGAGTAATATAATGGCTTTCTTTTTAAAACTGTTTCACTTGGAAATAATTTTGAACTTAACAAGAAAGTTACAAGTAGCCCTCAGTGACCCTTTCCAGAGCCGCCTATCAGCATTTTCCCATGCTTGCTTTATTAGTTGCCCTTTTTCTATCCGTATACATCACCCATCACTTATTTTTTGCTCAATGATCAATTCACTAAATATTTACGGAGCGCTGGATTCTGTGGAAGCCACAGTGGTGGAGAGAAAGTCATGAGAACTCACCAAGGGCAGAACCAGGATGTGAGAGCAGGTGAGAATGATCACTTTTAGTTAAGTCCAGGAATATACTGGTCCTTAACATACTGAATGGAGTCTGGGAATTCTGGGGGGCATTCTTCCTGAACATACCTCATTTTAACCTGATGCTTGTGTCCTTACTGGCCCCTGTCGGCTTCACCTGAAGAAGCACATCAGAACATAGGTCCGAGTGGATACAAAGGTTGCTAAGGGTTTTGTCCATAATTTTGAGATTTGTATTTTCCAAGTTCCAGGAATATAATGTTTTCTGGGTGGACATAGTTTACTTTCAAGTCAGTGTTGTTCACCTTTGAATTCCCAGCCTCTAGAATTGTGCCTGGCACAAACATACTTGAGGAATGCATGAAACATGAAAGTTTCAATAGTCTATATGAAAGCTATAGAGCGCACTTACAGCATGCAGACACAAACTCCTTTACCTCTGTCAGTGGTTTCATGGGAGAGGCTCTACTAGTGTCCTCCTTTTACAGAGTAGGATGTAAAGACACAAAGAAGTTTGTTTTCACATAGTCCCGCAGCCAGTGGTTAAAACTGAATCGCACTCCACAGTTGTTCATTCCTCAGACCTGCCTGACCTCTATGTTTATCAGCAGCAGTTGGGGCATCTCTAGGCCATCATACTTTCTACATGTTCAGGCTGAATTGATATTTCCTTTTTTTTTGGGGGGGGGGACAGAGTATCACTCTGTCACCCAGGCTGGAGTGCAGTGGTGCTATCTTGGTTCACTGCAACCTCTGCCTTCTGGGTTCAAGCTATTCTCCTGCCTCAGCCTCTTGAGTAGCTGGGATTATAGGCACCCACCACCACACCCAGCTAATTTTTGTATTTGTAGGAGGGATGGGGTTTCACCATGTTGACCAGGCTGGTCTCGAACTCCTCACCTTAAGAGATCTGCCTGCCTCAGCCTCCCAAGGTTCTCGGATTAAAGATGTGAGCCACTGCGCCTGAACAGTATTTCCTTTTAAAAAGCCCCTTCTGTTGGAGAGGATGTGGAGAAATAGGAACAGTTTTACACTGTTGGTGGGAGTGTAAATTAGTTCAACCATTGTGGAAGACAGTGTGGTGATTCCTTAAGGATCTAGAAATAAAAATTCCATTTGACCCAGCAATCCCATTACTGGGTATATATCCAAAGGATTATAAATTGTTCTACTATAAGGACACGTGCACATGAATGTTCATTGCAGCACTGTTTACAATAGCAAAGACATGGAACCAACCCAAATGCCCATCGATGATACACTGGACAGGGAAAATGTGGCACATATACACCATGGAATATTATGCAGCCATCAAAAACGATGAGTTCGTGTCCTTTGTAGGGACATGGATGAAACTGGAAACCATCATTCTCAGCAAACTGACAGAAGAGCAGAAAATCAAACACCGCATGTTCTCAATCATAGGCGGGTGTTGAACAATGAGAACACATGGACACGGGGAGGGGAGCACTACACACTTGGGTCTGTTGGGGGGAAATGGGGGAGGGACAGTGAGGGGTGGGGAGTTGGGGAGAGACAGCATAGGGAGAAATGCCAGATATAGGTGAAGGGAAGGAAGGCAGCAAATCACACTGCCATGTGTGTACCTATGCAACTATCTTGCATGTTCTTCAAACGTACCCCAAAACCTAAAATGCAATTTAAAAAAAGCCCCTTCTAGACTGCTTCTTCCTCAAGGATTAAAACTTAGTGTTCAGATACCTTGCATCTTCCATTAGAAAATACTGAAGTCACTGAAGATTCAGTAAGCTTACAAAACCCAACTGTAATTACAAAACTTCTAGATTTGAGGAAGCTCTGTGACAGTCACCTGTGATGGAGGCTATCTAAAAGCATTGGGAAAAACTAAGTATTCTAAGTCTTCTCATTATTCTTCAGACTGGCAAGTTAAGGGAAGAAGCTGAGAGAAAATTCACCCTCTTGATGGTTTTCCGCTCCTAAGTAACACTGACTAGCAGAGCTCAAGTACAAACTTTGCTGAAAAGAGTGGCTGTGGACTGTGGCACACCAGTCTTCACAAATTGTGTTGGGGACCCCAAATGGGAAAGGGAATACAGAGTTTCCAGTTATAAAAAACATCTCAACTTCCTCCTGGCAGGTAGGTGCTAAGGAATTACACTGAAAAAAAGAACCAAAAATCCTCTAGCAGAGACTCTGTGCCCTGAGGTCAGGCGCTCCCCTCTGGATGTTCCTGCCTTACGCAATTGCAACCGTATTCACGGAAGCAAATCAAGAGGAAAATATGTGGAGGAAAAACCCTTCTGACATCTCTAAATTGCATCCACTGACTAGTGGCCCAGTCAGCTCCTCCAAAGTGGTGAGTCACTGCAGTAGAGAAGAGGCCCAAGCAGGGAGCCTGGCAAGAGCTCTGAGGTCCTTCTGCCCAATCAGCAGCAGCCCCCGGCTGGGAGCTGTCCTTGGGGTCCAAGGCTACATAGCTGAGAGGCCACAGAGAGCCAAGAACCGTTAAGAGGACCGAGCTGGTAAGGAGGAGAAAGTGGGGGCTGGCAGCTCACCGCATTTTGTTGCTATGAAGTCACTTAAAAAATACAAAGAACAATATGATTTGTAGGTGGTTATTGATAGCTCCAAGCATCCAATCCTTCTAGTTTATAAAGATACAAATCTTAATTATTAATGGTTAAGATGAAGAAACAAATGCCTTGAAGTTAGGAAATTCAAACGAATTGCTTCCTCAGATCCCCTCACACAAAAGAGGGTCTGTTCTGTAAAGTCCAGCTTGCTTGGCCTATTCCAAGACCAGTGACGCTCCTGGTTCTTTCCCAGTGAGGCCAGCTAAACTCAGGTTGCAGAAACTTGAGTTCTTTAGGCAGAAACCCACCTGGGAGCCAGGTGAGAGAGGCCCACACCTGGCAGCACTGCCTTTTTGCCAAACATACTTTTGATAAATGCCGCATAAAGTGATAGTCCAGAAAGCATTGTTTTCCTATGGAATGAACCCGAAGTTGTGATTGCATTGTTGCTGAAAATGTCCCACTCATTCACAGGAAGAGTAAGTCAAAAGGGCAAAGACACAGCACCTGCAGGCCTCCACCCTCATTTGAGGGAAATTATTTTCTCAGCCATAGGAAATTAGTATAGATTATTATGTGTTGTCGCTGTATAAGGACTCACAATAGTGTGTGTTGTGTATATAAAAGACTACTCAACCACATGATAAATTTAAAGTTCTTGCTAGCTATACGAGCTATCAAATAAATATATATAAACAAATTAAGTGGGTTTATAGGAATGAGATGAGGCATACCCCTTTAAAATGCTGTGGCGGGACTTTGTTTTTTTCTTTTTGGAGACAGGTTTTCACTCTGTTGCCCAGGCTGGAGTGCAGTGGCATAATCATGGCTCACTGTAGCCTTGACCTCCCCAGCTTGAGTGATTCTCCCTCCTCAGCCTTCCAAGTACCTGGAACTAGAGATTTGTGCCACCACACTTGGCTAATTTTGCATTTTTTGTTGAGACAGGATCTCATTATGTTGCCCAGAGTGGTCTTGAACTCCTGAGTTCCGCCCATGTGATCCTCCAGCCTCGGCCTCCTAAAGTGCTTGTATTGTAGGCGGGAGCCGCTGTGCCCGGCCTGCTGTAGGACTTTTGAATTGACAATCTTTTTGTCTTTAGCCTTAGTAGTAAAGGCTCTGATGTTGTATTATTAAATATAATACTGGCATTTAACTTGAGCTATAGTCCTATATTTTTAAAAAATACCAATTTAATTTTTATTAAGAATATGTTTTAAAAATTAGGAATGAATGTTGAATTTTATCAAATGCAGCCATGGAAAAATATCAAATGATAGTTTCCTCCCTTTTTGGTGAAGGTTATTAATATATTCTTATTTTATTTATTTTTATTTGTTTTTATTTTATTCATATATTTTATTTTCTTTATTCTGTTGCCCAGGTTGGAAGTGCAGTGGCGTGATCTCTGCTCACTGCAACCTCCATCTTCTAGGTTCGAGAGATTCTCATGCCTCAGCCTCCTGAGTAGCTGGGATTACAAGCATGCACTTTGCCTGGGTAATTGCTTGTATTTTTAGTAGAGAGAGGGTTTTGCCATGTTGGCCAGGCTAGTCTTGAATTCCTGGCCTCAAGTGATCCACCTGCCTTGGCCTCCCAAAGCTCTGGGATTACAGGCGTAAGCCACCACATCCGGCCTAGTTATTAATATGCTTTAAATATTAAAACCTTTATATCCTGATTTAATACTGATGATCATGGAATTTAATTTTCTTACTCTGCTGCTGGAGACTATGTGTTAATGTTTTATTTAGATTTTTGGTATCAAAAATCAATAAGACTGGCATGTAGTTTAATTTTTAATTTGGAATATTTTTGTCCCATTTTTAGATCAATAAATTGTTCATTTCATAAAAACACACTTGGAAGCTTTTCTTCTGTCTCACCTGTGGCATAGTTTGAAAATTGTTCTGGACTTATGTGCTTCTTAATAGTTTGGTGTATTTTCTCTGTGAAACCATCTGGGATTGGTGCTTTTGGAGGGATAGAACTTCAAATGCTCTTTCAGATTTCTATCTCTATTCAAGTCAGTTTGTTGCATAATGAACCCTGATAACTGTTTTCTACTTCCAAAATTTTATGATTTATTTAATTTCCTTAAGGTTATTTTCTGTTTCTCATTTTTATTTTGTACATGTATTGTACTCACTTTGTTCATCATATTTAGACATGTTAGCTAATAATCTGTCATTTAATTGTAAAAAGAATAATCTCTTGGATTACTTCATTTTGCAGTTGATATCATTAAATTATACTTTCATTCTTTCAACTTCTTTGCTTCTGTTTTGCTTAGTGCATATGTCTGTGTGTATACTTGTGTGTGTTGTGAATTTTTCCTGTTTGAGTTGAATACATACTTAGTTTACTTTTATTTGTTGTTGCTCCACGTTATACCAATGGGGTTTCTTCTGTCAGTGCTTTCTGCTAAGCGCTTACATTGTCCTTTGTTTGTTTGAATCCTATCATCCAAAAATAACAATATATACATATGGTTTAAATATAAATACATACAATTATCTTTATTCTAAAATTTTTAGTTACATTTTTTCATTTTTATGTTACAAATATAGTAAATACTATCCCATCTTTTTTTCTCTATATAAATCCTCTATTTTATTTTATTTTATTTTTTGAGGCAGAGTCTTGCTCTGTTGCCCAGGCTGGAGTGCAGTGGCATGATCTCAGCTCATTGCAACCTCTACCTCCCAGATTCAAGCGATTTTCCTGCCTCAGCCTCCCGAGTAGCCGGGACTATAGGCACGTGCCAACATGCCTGGCTAATTTCTTGTATTTTTAGTAGAGACGACGTTTCACCATGTTAGCCAGGATGGTCTCGATCTCCTGACCTTGTGGTCTGCCTGCCTCGGCCTCCCAAAGTGCTGTGATTATAGGAGTGAGCCACCATGCCTGGCCCAATTTTATTTTATGTTTTACAAAATTGGTCATTATAGCTTCTTTTCTTAAAAATTATGTTTTTCTTATCATTTGCCCAATTTTTGTATGCACATTTAAACAGTTTTTTATAATTAAAACAATAATAATAATTACCAAATAATTTAAATAATTTTAAAACACAAGGAGGTTACTTGATTTTGGGGGGCAGGAAGTATCTGGATGTCAGTAGGATTATCTTTTTTAAGTCCAGTGACTTTATTAGGCCGTGTTTTAGTTCTTTTTTTTTTGAGATGTGGTCTCACTCTATCACCTAGGTCAGATCACCACTCACTACAGCCTCACCTCCTGGACCCCAGCAATCCTTCAATCTCAGCCTACTGAGTAGCTGGGATCACAGGCATGCACCACCAAGCCCAGCTTTTTTTTTTTTTTTTTTTTTTTTTTCTGTAGGGATGGGGTTTCACTATATTGCTTAGGCTGGTCTTGAACTCCTGGGCTCAAGCAGTCCTGCCTTGGCCTCCCAAATGCTGGGATTATAGGCATGACCCACTACACCCACTCATATTCTAGTATTAATAGATGTGAATCCATTTCTTCCCTGGGACACAGTTCCTTTTTAAATATATAGGTCTATATCTCTTTTTCAATATAGTTTTTAAAAAATATAGTTTAAAATATTTTTCCTGTTCAAATTTCCTGGGCTTTTTTGGGGGAGACACTAATTATAGATACCCTTTCCTTGTCTTATGCACATTCTTCCTGGTCTGTTTTCCATGGGTATTACTTTTCCTAAAATCAATTTTAACTTTTTTTATTTTGCAGAATTTTCTCCAACATGTCATCCATATAGTTTCTTCTCTTTTCTGTGAATCCATCTACTTTACTTTTTTTCTTTTCCATTTCTTTTCTCAACCCTGTTAATTCATTGTCTCTTTATTTCATCTTGGAGTTCTTTCATTTTGGCTTTAAACTCTCCTTTCAAAGAAACTTTTTTTTTCCCCATTAATTTACTTTTTGTGTGGAAAACTTCTCAGTTACAATTTTCACCTGTTGATGACAATTGTTTTCAAAGTTATACCTTCATCTTCTCTTTCGGTCATTTTTATACACCACTTTTTCCTGAAGCAGATTTGCATAGATCCAGTAATTATTTGCTTTTATTATTACTATTCCTCTCTACATGTAGAAGTTCACCTTTTCATAAAGGATGTTCTTCCCTGGGTTGTTGTGAATTATGGCCAGGGAAGGCTGGGGCAGAGAGTTTTAGCAGGTACCTCATGTTCTCCTCTGCCTTCAGAGAGCTCCTTCATTTCCACTCAGCCATATAAACATGATTGCTCTGGGTCAGCAGAGTATATCTCTGGATCTCAGGTAAGTTACCACTGGAAGCTATTTATCATTGGGGCACAGCACTCATCTTTCCTTTTTATTGTGTACCTGGCACATGGTGTATTTATTTGTGATGATTTTTCTACAGTTTGTAAGTGGTGTGACTCTAGGTCTATGAATCACCAATGGTTCCTCCTCTAGGTAGCCACATCAACAAACAGCTTCCTACAAAGATGGCTTCCTGCATGTTTTGTCCTTCAGTCCTATGACCTAGGAATTTTGTGGCATTAGGGTTCGGGGAGATTCTTTAAACCATTTTTTGCTCTATAATCTTTTCTTCCAAACGAGGGACCTTTGTTGGTTCTTCCAGATATGCTGTAAACTTGGAGGATTCTGTGTGTTCTTGGAAATGGTAGAATCCTTTCTCCTTTTAGTCTAATTTTTACTGTTCTTGGCATCCATTCTTAGATTACTGGTCATATTCTGGGCCATAGATTTCTTTTTTTTGTTGTTTCTGGGAAGGCTGAGTTTCTATTTCTATTTCTCAGTCTCTTTGTTGATTTCAGTTGTAATCGGAAATAAGGGGTAGATAAGATACTTATGCTACCATTTTAAACTGGAAGTCACATTATGCACTTTATTAAGTGGCTCTTCAGTTCTGGCTAGAGCATATCTTATCAGCAGTATGATTCCCTACAGAATATTTATGCAAATGGACCTTATATTTTGGAACAACAAGTATTCAAAAACTCCTTTAGAACTGAAATTGCTGTAAAGAAAATTGATGTCAATAATTTTGCATGGTCTTACCTCATTAGCTTCATATCTGGAAATGTCCACCAAGGGACTCTCTTCTGCCCTTGCCTCCCCTGTGCTGTTGGATGTTTTTTCCAGAAGAGGGAGTTGTAGGCTGTCAGACAAATCATTAATCTTCATCAGAAGTTCATCTAACAGATTTGCAAATTCATCCAAGTAGTAATTCTGAAGGGAAGAAAATTAGATTAGTAAATACATTCAAGAATCTCATTTTCCCTCTTTCCTCATTATGTGAAACATTTAGAGGTACCATCTGTAGATGGTATTGGGCTATGTTAGGAAACATACTGACCCTGCCTGCAGTCAGAAGACTTGGGTGCTGGGCCTGCTCTTATGTCTCTATATCTCAGTTGCTTCAATAATAATGTACATATACAGATGTGTATATAAATGCTATGGTTAACAATACCTCCATAAAAAAACTATTGAATGGATATAAAGGCAATAATGCATAGTGCTGCTATGGGAAAATGAGGTCATTCTTCCATCCCTTCAATTGATAAATCTTTATTGAGTACTGTTCAAAACAAATAAAGTCAATAATGGATGGGGAAGCACATGACAGAGAGTAAAGCCCTATCAAAATGTACAGCAGCATGATTACATATGACTGCCTTCAGAACCTCACTGGATGATACCTAAATATCAGCTCATAGGGTTTGGCTGTGTCCCCATTCAAATCTCTACTTGAATTGTATCTCCCAGAATTCCTGTGTGTTGTGGGAGGGACCTAGGGGGAGGTAATTGAATCATGGGGGCTGGTCTTTGCCATACTATTCTTGTGATAGTGAATAAGTCTCATGAGATCTGATGGTTTATCAGGAGTTTCTGCTTTTGCATCTTGCTCATTTTTCTCTGGCTGCCTCCATGTAAGAAGTGCCTTTCGCCTCTCGCCATGATTCTGAGGCTTCCCAGCCATGTGGAACAATAAGTCCAATTAAACCTCTTTTTGTTCCCAGTTTTGGGTATGTCTTTATTAGCAGTGTGAAAATGAACTAAGACAGTAAATTGGTACAAGTAGAGTGGGGCATTCCTGAAAAGATACCCAAAAATGTGGAAGTGACTTTGGAACTGGGTAACAGGCAGAGGTTGGAATAGTTTGGAGGGCTCAGAAGGAGACAGGAAAATATGGGAAAGTTTGGAACTTCTAGAGACCTGTTGAATGGCTTTGACAAAAATGCTGATAGTGATATGAACAATAAGGTCCAGACTGAGGTGCTCGCAGATGCAGATGAGAATCTTGTTGGGAACTGGAGCAAAGGGGACTCTTGTTATGTTTTAGCAGAGACTGGTGGCATTTTGCCCCTGCCCTAGCGATTTGTGGAACTTTGAACTTGAGAGTGATGATTTAGGGTATTTGATATAAATTTCTAAGCAACAAAGCATTCAAGAGGTGACTTGGGTGCTGTTAAAAGCATTCCATTTTAAAAGGGAAATGGAACATAAAAGTTAAAAAAAAATTGCAGCCTGACAATGCAGTAGAAGAGAAAAAACTCATTTTCTGGGGAGAAGTTCAAGTCAGCTGTAGAACTTTGCATAAGTAGCAAGGAGCCTAATGTTAATCCCCAAGACCATGAGAAAAATTTCTCCAGGCCATGTCAGAGAACTTCACAGCAGCCCCTCCCAACACAAGCCTGGAGGCCCAGGAGGAAAAAGTGTTTTTGTGGGCTAGGCCCAGGGCCTCTGTGCTGTGTGCAGCCTAGAGACTTGGTGCCCTGTGTCCCAGCTGCTCCAGCCATGGCTGAAAAGGGCCAATGTACAACTCAGACTGTGGCTTCAGAGGGTCAAAGCCCCAGGCCTTGGCAGCTTCCATGTGGTGCTGAGCCTGCAGGTGCACAGAAGTCAAGAATTGAGGTTTGGAAACCTTGGCCTAGATTTCAGAAGATGTATGGAAATGCCTGGATGCCTAGGCAAAAGTTTTCTGCAGGGGTGGGGCCCTCATGGAGAACCTATGCTAGGGGAGTATAGAAGGGACCTAGTGGAGCTGTGAGAAGAGGGCCACCATCCTCCAGGCCCCAGAATGGTAGATCTTCCGACAGCATGTACTCTGTGCCTGGAAAAGCCACAGACACTCAATGCCAGCCCATGAAAGCAGCCTGGAGGGAGGCTGTACCCTGCAAAGCCACAGGGACAGAGCTGCCCAAGACCATGGGAACCCCCCTCTTCAATCAGCATGACCTGCATGTGACACCTGGACTCAAAGGAGATCATTTTGGAGCTTTAAACTTGGATTGCCTTGTTGGATTTTGGACTTGTATGGGGCCTGTAACCCCTTTGTTTTGGCCAATTTGTCCCATTTGGAATGCCTGTATTTACCCAATACTTGTACCTCCATTGTATCTAGGAAGTAACTAGCTAGCTTTTGATTTTACAGGCTCACAGGCAGAAGGGACTTGTCTTGTCTCAGAAGAGACTTTGGACTGTGGACTTTTGGGTTAATGCTGAAATGAGTTAAGAATTTGGGGGACTGTTGGGAAATCATAATTAATTGGTTTTGAAATGTGAGAACATGAAATTTGGAAGGGTCAGGGATGAAATGATATTGTTTGGCTGTGTCCCCACTCAAATCTCAACTTGAATTGTATCTCCCAGAATTCCCACATGTTGTGGGGGGGATCTAGTGGGAGGTAATTGAATCACAGGGGCTGGTCTTTCCCATGCTATTCTTGTGATAGTTAAAGATCTGATGGTTTATCAGGTATTTCCGCTTTTGCATCTTAATCATTTTTCCCTTGCCGCCACCGTGTAAGAAGTACCTTTCACCTCCCACCATGAATCTGAGGCCTCCCAGGCCATTTGGAACTGTAAGTTCAATTAAACTTCTTTTTGTTCCCAGTTTTGGGTATGTCTTTATCAGCAGTGTGAAAATGAACTAATACATTAGCCATGGAAGAAAGTGAGTGTTCAGTGTGCAAACATCTGGTTTGATTTGTTTACAGTCATGTCTGGGGTAACTAAACTCAAATAACGCACCTAAGGCTCCACGTTTTGGGTAGAAATTTGGGTTTGATAGCAGACACTACAAGCAAATAACTAACTCAGGGGGCAGAATACAGCATGTCTGTGTCCTAGGGAAGACCATAAACTCCGTCTTTCCAAGTGTACAGGTCATTATAAGGATATAGTGATTAATGCAGGAGAATGTGCTTGGTAATCTGTAAAGTGCTTTAGAATTTCAAGGGAAAATTCCATGAGTTCCACTATGATTGAAACTAATTTTGTCACTTTGCAATGAGATTTGACATGGAAACATACTCATGCCTTGGTAATTAAAAGCAAAATTCTGCAATGAAGCCATCATCTTGAGTGTGCTATGATGCTCAGTTACCCAAGATCCCACAGCTTACGTGATTCTCAACCATCTCAGCCTCTTCTAACTTTGGTGCTTTCAGTCTCAGAAAGGTGAGGGCCTTTTCCCACATATAAGCAGTGACGTCTTTAAGTTTCACAAGAGATTTACTTTGAAAAGATTGTCTTTTTCGGGGTAAAGTCATTAGAAAACCTCTCAGCTAAAAAAGAGAAGAAAAAATAAAGACAAATTTCACGTCAGCAACCTAAATAAAGAGCCTTGTTAATATGATAAACTACGCAATGAAGATTTTATCTGATGATGCTACTTTAAGACCTTTTGGTAAAATAGTGACTTCTTGGTTAAAAAAAAGCAAAATCAGGAAAATACCTCTCCTGAGTTGAACTAAATGTCAGTAAGATGATCTCAGCCATGGAAATTCATTGTATTGTAAAGGATGTTTTCAGTATCTAACTTTGGGAACTGAGATTATCAACACATGTGCATGCCAATAAGTAAAGTCTGTGTCTCAGTTTCGGTGTCCCCTGGTGAGCCGTTCTGAGCTGTGGGTGAGCCTCAGGAGGGGGCCCTGTGCTTGTGCCTGGGAGACAGAAAGGGTCTTGTGCTCAGCAGGCTGTTGTGCCCTCAACGTGTGTTCTAGAAGCCTCCAGGTGGTTTATTTCTTCACTGCAGGCTGTAAGCTGTTAGCTCAAAAGCCTGCTGGTGCAAGCTCAATCTTTTACACATCCAATTGTTTTAAAAATAACCCAAATAAACAATTTTTTAGCCATTTAGAGCCTGTCAGCTTTACATATCCTGCAAAGTCTCAAGGGACAGCTGTTACCCACCAATAAGATTATAAGGCCCCAAGCTGCCGCTGGCCTCAGGAGCTTTCTGACTCAGAGCTTCCCTCCACGCTGCTGAGCAGCATCCTCTAAGGGGTAAGCTCCTTCCCTGTTGCCCCTCTCCCATGAGATCTCCCTTCTTCCTTTTTGGATTGTTCTTGAACCCTACGCTGTAAGCCTGTGGGCAGTTTCATAGCATGAGGGAGTTCCCCTACATGGGAACACTTCAAAACACTACCTCAATAAAGCTTGTGTGTGTTACTGTCTCTCGTGGTCATGTTTGTCCTTGATTGGTCCCCAAATCCCCACCCCTCACAAAGTTTTAGAACTCTGCAAAGATGCTCAGGAGCCTGAAAAGGTAGGCCACTGGTGTGTAGGTCTGAGGCCTTCCAGCTTTACTAGCAAAACAGCCACGGGGGACAGCAAGGCCTGACTCTTGCACCCAGAGACCTCAATGCAATATTGCCTGCAAGTCTCAGAAGATAGCATCCAAGTGCCTAAGTACGACATGCAAGGCCCTCCACTCCTGACTCCAACCATCCTTTTCAACACGATGTCTGCTTGAACCAGAACTCCAGCATGGCCCTCTCCGTGTGCCCCCGTGTCTAAAACACTGCTCTCAGCAGTTGTCACCATGAGTGGAACTCCTCTTCAAGGCTCCCGTTACTGCTGTGTGAAGATTTCCTGGTCTCCTTAGGAAGAATAAATGAGTCTCTGATCTAAGTTTCTTTCTCTTTGGGGACACTTTTAGTTAGGCTTTAAAGTTGCCTATAATTATGTAGGATCTGTATGCTTAGGACTATAAAACAGTGATGAAAAGAAACTGAAGATGACCTAAATAAATGGAGAGACATGCAGAATTCCAGGATTGAAAAAAGCTTAATATTATTAGGATGCCAATTCCCCCCAAATTTGATTTATACTTCCACAGCAATTTCAATCAGAACCCCCACATGATTTAAAAAATAAGATGTTAACAAGATGTTTCTAAAACTTATATTGAAAAGTGAAAGAGCTAGAATAGCTACAATCAAAACAGAGCAAAGCTGGAAGACTCATCCACTCTACTTTAAGATTTGCCATAGTGTGATCAAGACCTCACAGGACTGGCTAAAGGAAAGAACAGTGGAGTAGAATAGAGAGCCCAGAAACAGACCCACACAGATACAGCCAATCGCTTTTTGACAAAGTTGTAAAACCAATTGCATGGAGTAAACATTCTTTAAAAAAATTGTGCTGGAGCCGGGCGTGGTGGCTCAAGCCTGTAATCCCAGCACTTTGGGAGGTCAAGGCGGGTGGATCACGAGGTCAAGAGATCGAGACCAACCTGGTCAACATGGTGAAACCCCATCTCTACTAAAAATACAAAACATTAGCTGGGCATGGTGGCGCATGCCTGTAATCCTAGCTACTCGGGATGCTGAGGCAGGAGAATTGCTTGAACCCAGGAGGTGGAGATTGCAGTGAGCCGAGGTCACACCACTGCACTCCGGCCTGGCACCTGGTGACAGAGTGAGACTCTGTCTCAAAAAAAAAAAAAAATTGTGCTGGAATAATTGGATATTCATCTATATAAAAACAGGAACTCTGTCCCATGCCTCACATCTTATATTAAAATTAACTAAAACCAGATGATCAACCTAAATGTGAAACATAAAACTGTAAAAATTCTAGAAGAAAATAATAGGAGAAAATATATGTGATCTTGGATTTGGAAATTCATTTGGGCCAGGACACCAAGAGCAAAATCCATAAAAGAAAACATTGAAAAACTGGCCTTTATCAAAATTTACAACTTCTGCTCTGTAGAGACACTGTTAAGAGAATAAAAAGACAAGCTACAGGTCAGGAGAAAATATCTGCAAATCACATAACCAATTTAGAAACTATTTAAAATATAAAAATTACCCTAATTATTTGTATATGTCAGTCTTCCCCAATGGACTACGAGCTCTCTGAGGCAGTTATTATCTTTTTTTTTTTTTTTTTTTTTTTTTGGCCTTTGCCTGAATGTATAATGGGTGTTCTTTAGGTTTTTGTTGAATGAGTGCATGGATGAACAAATGAGTGAATTGATGGATGGATGGGTGGGTGGATAGGTGGACAGGTAACTAGTTTGGTGGGCAGGTGGGTGGATGAGTGATGGATGGATTTATGCATTCATGGATGAGCAGGAGTAGGGAGCCAGGAACATTGATAAAAACAAAGGACTGGGGTCTGAGTGTTGTCAAGGTGTGAACATGAGCACTCACTTTTAGTTTCCCTCTAGCTCCTAAACTAGAATACCGGTAGAATTCTAAGGACTGCAGAGAATTTGGATTCACTTACAAAGCTGGAATATTCAATTCACTGAACTTATAGTGAGCTCTCCAATGTGTCAGGAACTACCCTAGAAGGCAGGCACACTAATATGCCTGCTAGGAACGTGGCTAGAGTTCAAAAGGAGACAAAACCCAACAGCACAGGACAATGGGTGCATTAAGGAGCATGCTCAGAGCCTTCGGGGGTCCTGGGGGGGATCGGTGCTGGGAGAGCTTCTAGGGGGAATGACACACTGACCCTGTCTCAGAACCTAATGCTGAATGAGTCACAGTGGAGGGATCTGAGGGAAGGCGCGTGCAGTAAGTGCGGGCAGCACGCCGACAGGCCTAGCCAAGCACAGAGCAGGGGTCCCAACCCTGAGCCTTCCACAGGAACACCTGTAGGGCTTTCTGGAAATAGAAGTGATGAGTCCCACCCTTGTGAGTGGACACAGCAATCATGGTCGGGCTGGGCAGAGTAGGTGAGAGCCTCAGCAGGGAGGGGTAACATGTAAGACGCTCAGTTACGTTTTAATTTCAGGTCAACAACAAATAACTTTTAACATAAATATGTCTAAACTATTGCAGGGGGCTTACTAATACTGAAAACTTTAATACTGTTTTCTGAAATTTAACTGAAACTGGGTTCTAGTTTTATTTGCTAAATCTGTTGACCCCAAGTCCAGGCAGCAGGACAAGACCATGCGGGAAACTTTTTTTCCATTGAAGGGGTTTAAGCTGGCTGTGACATGACTGGATTTGCCAGTGGCAGATCAGTAGGAGGGAGTGAAACAGGGAGTCATTCCTCCTTCGGTCCCCAGCCTGGAGAACACGTCCAGCAGAGGGTGGCTGATGGAGTGCAACTCTGATAAGATGGAAAGACTGAGAAAAGGAAACATACCCTTGAGGCAGCGTGAGACTGCAGATGAAATTCAGAGCAAGAAATGATGTGATTCAGTGCAGGGTGAGTAGGACCAGGGAAGCTTCCTGGAGGAGGTGGCACCGTGGGGTGGCTGCTGTCGTGCTGGACTGTTCTAGGGTAAGGGAGAGTCAAACTAACTGTGTTTCACTCACCTGATCTCCCAGGGCAGGTGAGCTGGACCCCAGGGATTCATTACCATGAGATCTGACCTGTGCTGTCTGGCCCCATCCATATGGACCACAGTTTCACCCCAACAGCAAATGAAACTTGTACAAACCATGACTTGAAAGTTGGGGACACATTTACTTACCATTCCAAAACACAGTGTGGCAGAGACTATTAAAAGGGTCCCAAAGTAACAAGCCATGTCCCGCTGCTCAGACTTGGAAAGGCCAAGGAAGGAGTCTTTTTGGCTTCTTCCAGGAAAACGAAACAGCAGCCTGGGGAAGGCGTCTGTGAAGGTGCCAGGTGGTGGAGCCCACATAGAAAGCAGGAATCGGCGCAGGTGGGAGATGGCAGCCAGCACAGGGGCCCCCGCCAGCTGCAGAAAGAAAAGCCGGACAGCACTGACCTTAGGGGTGCGAGCCTCGACTTCCAAACTTGGAGGGGCAGTTTTGGGAGTGTGAATCCATCACACCATCCCTAGTTTTGAACCAAAAGGTGGCGTCACCCTCTCACCCCTCTCCCAGGCCTCCCTCCTCGCACCCCTGCCGGCCCCCCTCTGGTCTCCCTCCTCCCTTTCAAGGGCTCTTCCTGCCAGGGCCATTCTCTCCTCAGCTCCTTCTCTGCCTGTGGTGACAAGTGGCCTGCTCCCCTGGCCTTTGGCCCCCTTTAGCAGGCCATGGGTGCCATGAGGGGGCAGCTCCCTCGTCATCTTTATGTCCCCTGCACCTGGCCAGGGCCTAGTAAAATACACCGCTTAGGAAGCATTGAGAAGTCTTGCTGATTTTGATGTGAATTTGGTCAAGCTTAGGTTTCACAGTCCTGGTTATAACACACTGGGAACTTGGTCTGAGATCTGAGGGGTTCTATCACCGGCCCTGTTCATGCTTCTCCCTCCATCTGCTCCAACCAGCTCTGGTGCCGACAAGCACTTTCTCCACCTGGATGTCAGACCACCAGGCGGTCACCCCACAGGTCCACATGGTCGGTGTTTGCAGACTGTGGACGTGCCTGCAGAGAAGACCCACCCAGCTGTAGCTACAGTCATGGGCTGCGTTCTGTGTGGGTCCTTGCTGGCCTCCATGTGTAACCCTGGACAGGTATGCAAAGACTTCCCTACGAATGCACTGGGACTCATTTTAGTATTATTTACTCCACAGGTGAAATCAGACATCAGTGGGACTCAGAAGAAAGCAAGCACAATCTATGAGTCTACAGCTGGACAAACTGAGCTGGGTGGTCTCCCGGTCTCCTCTTGGTGCCTATGAGTCTATACTCGCTGCACAGTTAGAATCCTGCAACTTAATTTGGACACAAATTATTTATATCCTGGGCTTTTCTCCCCTTACATAAAAGCATTTTTGCATGTTGCTAAATGGTCCTGATAATGACTAGTTTAATTGTTCCATAAATTCTACGTGCATGTAATCTCAAAGGCCAGTAATAACCGTCAGGGCAAACAACATTAATGCTTTTTCTAGAGGCAAGGTTGGGCAACTGGTTGGTGCTCACAACATGAACTAGGATGTGGGACATCCAGGTTAGAATGCCACTCTCTCTGACTCTTAAGCCCCTTCTCTCTGCCCTGGTTTGCTGAGTGTGTTCCTCAGGGTTTGGAGGAACTCCTTACCTGGAACAGGAGATCTGTCTTGGTGTCCTGTGTGGCCTGGATCCTGATAGCCAGAGCCTCCAAACTCAGGTCACTTGGCCAAGACTCTCCCTCGGCCCTGATTGCAATTCCCTGCTGTATTAGGGCCTGTCAGGTTGGAGCAAGCTCTTTCCCTGCTGGGACCAGATCGGAATCCCCAGCACCCCAGGAACTTAAGCAGGGCTCCAAGCTGTACTCTGGACCTGTTGATTTGGGGCTTCCCCCTCCAGACCAGACTTCAGGGCCAGCCCTGGATGAAGACCTGGCTGTGCCCTGGGGTTTGAGGCAGGCATTCCTGAGAACCTTTTACGAAGAACTGTGCCTGCCCATAGCTTGATTCTGATACTTAAATGAAGTAATCTATGAGAGGCCCAAAGTGCCATTCCTGGCACTTAGAGAAAGCTCAGGAGGTGATAATAACTACTTCTATTGTAATAATAACATGCTGTTGTAAGGCACAGTACAGAGCAAGTGTTTCATAAATCATGGTTATTGTCACGACCATAACTTGCTATATAACTGTTGATATCAGTTATCCAAAAGTGCACTGTAAGGGATTAGAAGACTGGAATTCTAGACACTGTTCACCTTGACAGCAGTTTGTTCTTCCCTTGAGGAAGGCTGAAAAAAGTGCCCAGATCAATGGTTTATGAGGGAGGCCACCCGATAAAGGCGAGAGTTCTTACCCCTGCTACAAAGACGCTGGGGAGTGAGTGGCGCATCATGGAGGAGCAGGACGCCATTGTGTTTTGAATGCCAGGAAGATAGGTGCATTTTAATGTCAAGAGGAATAAGAGGATTCCCTGGAGCCATCGAGCCCTCTGAGACAAAAGAACAGGGCAGTCAGTGTGCCATGCCAGTCACTGGAAGGTGCAGACATATTCACAGCTGTCGGCAGTACATAAAGACTTCTTTGGATTTGATGTTATTAGACCATGAGTCTCCGAGGGACATCAAGTGCAGACGTCTGCAGAGGAGGATGAGTTGGAACTAGGGGTAAGTACAAATCATAACACATTTTCAGAAGACCTGCTCTGAATTCTGGTCTGGCCATTTCTTTGGACACTGGGATGGAGCAGGTCTAGCAGGCCACGCAGATGGGACTCTGTCTACCCCAGGTCTGTTCTCCCTGTCTGAGCCTCAGTCTCTTGAACTGTAAGAAAATCATCACCATGGAGGGGACTCAAAGAATGTATTTAGTGCATGCTTGTTTCCTTCCCACCTGTTACATGTACAGAACAGGCCACCAACACTTTCCAAGTAGGTTTTTAAAAGTGTAATCCTCGTGGCTGGGTGGTGGCTCACACCTGTAATCCCAGCACTTTGGGAGGCTGAGGTGGGCGGTTCACAAGGTCGGGAGATCGAGATCATCTTGGCTAACACGGTGAAACACCGTCTCCACCAAAAATACAAACAATTAGCAGGGAGTGGTGGCATGAACCTATAATCCCAGCTACTAGGGAGGCTGAGGCAGGAGAATTGCTTGATCCTGGAAGGCAGAGGTTGCGGTGAGCAGAGATGACGCCACTGCACTCCAGCCTGGGTAACAGAGGGAGATGCTGTCTCAAAAAAAAAAAAATAATAATAAGGTAATCCTCGAAAAAGCCAGAGTCACTCCCCTGTTATAGCTCTAGAGTCTATGGCTCAGACAAACAGTGTGAACAGACAAGCACAGTACAACTGGAGACAAGGCAGACCCAGGGGCAAACAGCCTCCCAGACTCGTCCACACTTGGGAGGCCTCTAGGAAGGCTGCCCCCTTCCCTGCTCCCTACCAGGGGCTCACGAGGAACGTCCTTCTGGGTTTATGATCTCATATGGTCTCACCAAAATTATAAGCCCAAGAGAAAAGAAATGACAGCTGGATGGTTTAAAATTTATATGGGCAACGAATCAAGGTTTTCTGTTTGTTTCCTCGGCAACTGGGACAAGGTCAAAAATGACTTCTGACAACCAAAATCTAGACAGTCTGTGAGTGGCTGTCACCCTTCAGGTCCCCTTCAGAGCAGGCAGGGCCACACATGGGAGAATGGGGATGAATGGAGCTCTAGCCAGCACCAGCCAAGAGAAATGCAATGCAAGCTATGAGTGGAATTTTCTAGTAGCCACATTTTAAAAAGTACAATTAAACAGGGTAAATTTATTTTATAATATATTTTGTATAAATGAGTATATGTAAAATAATGTGAAATAGCATCCTTTCAACATATAACCAGCATACAAATTATTGAGATATTTTACATTAAAAACAAATTCTTTTTGAGATGGAGTCTTGCTCTGTTACCCAGGCTGGAGTATGAGCGCAGTGACACAATCTCGGCTCACTGCAACCTCCGCCTCCCAGCGGGTTCAAACAATTCTCCTGTCTCAGCCTACCCAGTAGCTGGGACTACAGGTACATGCTGCCACACTTGGCTAGTTTCTTTTTGTATTTTAATAAAGATGGGATTTCACCTCGTTGCCCAGGCTGGTCTTGAACTCCTAAGCTCAGGCAATCTGCCCGCCTTGGCCTCCCAAAATGCTAGAATTATAGGCGAGAGCCACTGCGCCCGGTACATTTTTAATTTTCATACTAAGTTTATGAATTCCAGTGAGTATTTTACACTCACAGCACATCTCAGTTTGGACTAGCCACATTTCAAGTTCTCAATAGCCGTGTGTGGCTAGTGGTGACTATTGGACAACGTGGCTATAAACTTCCTGTGGACAGATTGGAAGGGCCCCTTTCTTGCCTGCATCTGATTGAGGGATGCCATAAAGCCTTCTGAGTAATTGCCATTATTATGACTTTCATATATGGAACATCTTCTAGACGCCAAGACGTTCCAAGGATATGTTTGCATGTGTACGTACAAATACACACACACACACACACACACACACACACACAGATCCTAGCAAAACCCCCAAAGTATGTATCATAGTTCTATCTTATTAAGACTTGAAAAAAGTTAAGAAACTTGCCTAATGGCACATGGTCAAAGAGGGGCTGGGAGTGAGTTTTAGGTCTGCTGATTCTAAAGTCTGTGCATTTTCATTTTCACACACTCAAATCATAGCTTTTTAATCCTGGGTGTTAAATTCCATCATTAGAAAGTCATTTGTGTTTATCTTGAAGATGATTTGTTCTTCCAGCACCCTGGATGCAGCCTACACTGAAGTTTGAGCTAAATTCCTCTAGCTTTGTCCCAGAGAGAGATGCCGATAAATTAAGCAGCCAGTCCTCATCGGGCCCTAATATTGGAACTGGGGGAGCAGTAATGAACAAAACATACATTCTCTATTCTGCAGATTCCAGCCTTGTCGGGGAAGACAGACAGTAAATCAAATAATTGCTTAATGAAGACTTCAGTAGATGCTGATATATGCCTGCAAAACAGGTCCCTGGTTGGCCTTAGCCAGCCCAGCTCTTCCCCTTTTCCTGCTTGTAATTCTCACAATAAATGTTGAACGTGCTAGGAACACAACATCCGGAGATAAGTAGGAACTACTTGGAACAGCCTGGGCTCTGCTCCCATTCCTCTGAGAAGAGGATGCCCTCCAGCATTTTAGCACAGCATGTTATGTTCCCCCAGCTTATGAAACTTCAGGGGAGGCTGCTTTCCAGGCTCTCTGAACTGGTGCAAGAGGGATACACACAGACAGGACTCTGTCCACCCTGGTCAGCTTTCCTGAGCCAGGGGCACCAGCTCACCCCGCATCCCAGGCTTCTGTTGTCCCTGGCTGCCAATCTGTGAGTGACAGTTGCTGTGCATTGCTTGTGTGAGTGTTCTCTCTCATCAGATTCATTTATTTATTTATTTTTTTACTTCAGGAGAAAAGTCAAATCTTCTGCTTGGGCTCCTTTAGAATCTGTTTCTTTCCTCTAGTCTAGGGAATTTCTTTTGCTTGCAACAAAGTAATCTTCAACAAGGAGGCAGGGACCGGGGCACTAGCGGAGGAGGCAGAAGTGTAGAGGAAACCAGCCTTATCCCACCTGGTTCTCCTTACAGAGCAGACATGAGCCAAGGAGTGAGAGGGAGGCTGTGGGGGAAACTGACAGACTTGGGGAGGAGGGGCCTGAAGCTGGAGGGGAACTGGCCCTTGCTCTCTAGGTTGCTATAGGACCCACTCAGCCCTGGGAGTGGCCATGGTACCCTGACCACCCTCTAGATGGGAAAAGGAGGACAAGGCAGGTAGGGGAGGGGCTGGTTCTGACAGCAGCAGGGCAACGAAGCAGAATATGTGGGCTCACCTTCCACCACCACAGGAAGGCAACGTCTCATGCTATTGTGGGATCCTGCCCTGTCTCATGGGCCCCCTCTCCAGGGCTCATCCAGGCCCACCTGTGCACATTTGCCTGGTCTTCCTGGTAGGAGCTCCCATCCCTATAGGGAATGGGGAACCATTGCCTGCAGAAAGGGCCACCTAGGGGAAGGAGGTGCAGGGACTTTGAAACCAGACTTCCCTCCACTGAGGGACTGGATACTTTCCGTGAGCCTTGGCGTCTTCACCTGCAGAGTGGCTAATACTGCCTGCATTTGTGACTGTCACCAGGATGAAGAGAGAAAATGGTGTGTCTAAGCAAGTCAGGACTAGCCTCCCCCCTCCACATTGCACCAACGCCTACTTCCTGTGCCCCTTAGGGTCCCCTGGAAGCACTGGGGGAGTTCCAGGCTCCTGAGTTCTGCTCCATGCAGAATCCACATACCCTAGTATGCAAAGCACGTCTAAAGTTTTCCAGGCCCTTCACTGTCCTGGCCACCCCCATCTGCCAGCTCGGAGCATCATCTCTCAATATGGAGAAAATCTGTTGCCTTGCACCTTGTAGAGCTTGTGTGACCTCTGCCTCTGGATGGCATGACAGTGCATCGCCTCTATCTGCATGGCCCCGAGCACCCCCGTACCTGATTCCATGATGCCATAAGGGTGAGGTCCATAAATGCGTGGCAAAGTCCTCTGTGAAACTGGTCAGTGACATCTCCAGCAAGTGTAGCAAGGTGGCCGGAAACTGCATAGTAGGTGAGGCTCACTCCAACCACGGACAGCTGCAACATCCAGCAGAAAGACCCTCAGATAGCTCCTGAGGAAGGGCTTACCTGGCACCCCATGTGACACAGGTTGTAAGTTACAGTCATGCGTTGCTTAATGACAAGGATGCCTTCTGAGAAATGCATCACTGGGTGATTTTGTACTTGGGTGAACACTGTAGGGTGCATGTACACAAACACAGACAGTCCTACACACCTGGGCTATATGAGACAGCCTGCTGCTCTCAGGCCACAAAGCCGTGCAGCGTGTTCCTGTACTGAATACTGCAGGCAATCATACACAATGGTAAGTACTTGTGCATCTAAATATATCTAAGCATAGAAAAGATGCAGTAAAAATCCAGTACAAAGGTAAAAAATGGTCTGCCTGTGTCGGGCACTTACCATGAATGGCACTTGCAGGACTGGAAGCTGCTCTGGGTGAGGCAGTGAGAGAGTGGTGGGTGAAAGTGCAGGCCTAGGGCATTACCGTACACTAATGTAGACTTCAAAAACGCTGCACACTTAGGATACACTAAATTTACAAAAATATGTTTCTGCAGTAATAAATTAACCTTAGCTTACTGTAACTCTTTTACTTAAAAAACTTAAATTTTAAAACTTTTTGGCTCTATAATAACACAGCTTTAAACACAAACACACTGTACAGCTGTACAAAAATATTTTCCTTATATCCTTATTCGAAAAGCTTTTTTCTAGTTTTAAAAGTTTGTAAAATTTTTATTTTTTAAACTTCTTTATTAAAAACTAAGCTGCAAACAGACATATTTAGCCTAGGCCTATACAGGGTCAGAGTCAAGAAGTCATTAGGTTTAGGAATTTCTCAGCACCATATGATCTTATGGGACGACAACCTTGGCTGAGATTCGTGTGGTGCGTAACTAACTGTGACAACACTGCAGGATGCCTGATCTCAAAGGTTGTTTTGAGATTACCATACGCAGGGAGAAAACTGCAATAATGTTGGCGGTAGCTAGTGCATAATCAATTTCTTATTTAAATTCGTTTTTTAAGATATGAATGCTTTATTGCTATTTTTCAAAAAGAAAATGACACAAGCGAGGGTACCTCCAGCCAGTTCCTTGGCTTTCGCCAGTAGTTGAGGACACCCTTGTCCATCATACGGTGGAGTTGAACATAGAAGTGTATCAGGCTGAGCACCAGGAAGACCAGCTGGCGGAGACAGTGTAAACAAACAAGATCAAACAAATGCTGAGAAACTGTTTTTTGAAGACCTACACATGTGACCAACTCCCCTACCTTTGAGTAGCGAGGATGCAGGCCCATTTCCTGTTCTGTAGAAGTTTAATCCTAAACTTGCTCTTCAGTAGGCACTTGGGGTGGTTTGGTGCCTCTCCACAAGCCAAGTACTCACAGAAACTCCGTGCCAGGGGTTAGAACCTGAAATGGTCTCTGCACTCAGGGAAAGCACAGAGTACATGCAACTACGGCCACTAGACCTCCCCACTGCCATGCCAAGCCTCCAGTCCTTCCCTGGTACCACTCAGAAGAGTGAGTTTCTGTGTACATGTGAAATAGATAACATATGAACTATATACATATATATTAGTAGTTATATCT
>NW_016107587.1:2042979-2045733 GCF_001604975.1 Cebus imitator | reverse complement strand
GCCACCGCGCCGGGCCTATTATTTTTTCTTTTGAGATGAAGTCTCGCTCTGTCTCACAGGCTGGCATGCAGTGGTGCGACCTCAGCTCACTGCAACCTCCCTAATTTAAGCAATTCCCCTGCCTCAGTCTCCCGAGTAGCTGGAATTACAGGGGCATGCCACCATGCCCAGCTAATTTTTTTCGTATTTTTAGTAGAGATTGGGTTTTACCATGTTGGCCAGGCTGCTCTCAAACTCTTGACCTCAGGCAATCTGCCAGCCTTGGCCTCCCAAAGTGCTGAGATTACAGGCGTTAGCCTCTGCACCTAGACCCCAAGTAAAGCCTTCTAAAACTCCCTTATAAGCACTTTCTTAAAGTTCTCTATGTGGTTCTCTCTTCGTTGTTGAGTTATCTGTTGATTCATGCCTTCAATCACTGAGGCTTTGAGAGAAACCAGGGCACACCAGCAGGGCTTTAGGCATCTTCTCTGTCCTCTGCTGGAGTTACCTGCGTTGTGTCCCACTGGCCCGTTGTAAGGAGCTACAAACAGAATCACAGCAGGGTTCACTTTTGGGTGCTTAAGGTGATTAACAGCAGTGCTGTGCTGAGCCCTGTTGGAGCCTGAGGCAAAGAAACTGTCAGAAAACTGATCCTGTCATTGTCTACAATTTCCATATTTTGTCCAATATGATTTTTTGATATGAATTCTGATTTTTCATAAATATTACACCAGAATAGTGTTTGCTTTGATTACCAAGTATTTTTGGTGCCCGTTAAGTTTGATGCCCAAGGTAAGTGCCTCACGTGTCTCTCCCAGGCAGACCCTGACCAGTGTCCCATGCTCCCATCCTCCCTTCCACCCACACCAGCGTGCGCTAAGCTCTATGCAAATCTCGGCCTTTCCTGGGTCACTGAACAGTCCCTAGAGTCTAAAACCTCTTGGGACCCCCCCTCTTCACTGCTAAGGCAAAGTAACCTTGACCTGAAGAGTCAGCAGGACTTAGTTCTTCATAGCAGAAAAGTCAACTACAGGCAGAAAATCAGGAAAGTTCTCAAGGAATAACTCAGAGTGACTGGTGTTTTGGATTGTTCGGTGAAGCTGTGTGGACATATTTTATCTCACCAAGATCCCAGGTTCTATGGATTGAAGGTTTGTGTTCCCTTAAATTCACAGGTGGAACTCCTAACTTCCAGTGTGGATATACGTGGGGATGGGGCCCTGGTCCTATAGGCTTAGTGTTCTTACACAAAGAGACTCTAGACAGTTCTCTCTTGCTCCTTTCCCTGTGTATACCCACAAAGAAGAGGTTCTGTGAGCACACAGTGAGATGGTGGCCATCTCCCAGGACGAGAGCTTTTGCCAGAACCTGACCAGGTTGGGATCCTGATTACGGAATTCCAGCCTCCATAGTGTGGGAAATAAATGTCTCTTTTTTTTTTTGAGACGGAGTTTCACTCATGTTGCCCAGGCTGGAGTGCAATGGTATAATCTCAGCTTACTGCAACATCCGCTTCCCGGGTTCAAGTGATTCTCCTGCCTCAGCCTCCCCAGTGGCTGGGATTACAGGCATGCGCCACCACGCCCACCTAATTTTGTATTTTTAGTACAAATGGGGTTTCTCCATGTTGTTCAGGCTGGTCTCGAACTCCCGACCTCAGGTGATCCGCCTGCCTTGGTCTCCTGAAGTGCTGGGATTACAGGCATGAGCCACCACGCGCGGTCATAAATGTCTCTTTTTAAAGCACCCTGTGTAAGCTATTCTTTACAGCAGCCTGAGCCAAATCCCCAGGGGGATCTAAACATCAGGACCAATTCCCCCGTGATGAATTTGGTACCTCAAGAGGTCTATGTTTGCACTTGCCACACATGTGAGAAGTGGTTTCCCCACGGGGGGTCTTCTTCATCTCGTGCCCCTGCCCTTAGTGTGATGCCTGCCGCATGAAGGGGCCATGACAAGAGTGTGCCCAGAAGGGTGGGTAAATGGGTGGGGAACTAGTCCTGTCTGGTGGAGAAGCCCAGCCCAGGTGAAGCCCCAGCTCCCTGTGTACTTCCAGGAGGTCCAAGAGGCAGGTCAGCTTACCTGAGGAAGCACAAGGCGGCACTGCAGGGCTGAGTCACTGCGGAAGATGCTGAATGACTCCACCCGGGACAAGGGGATGAGACTCCCCGTGGGGAGAATCTCCACGCTCAGGGACACGCTGGTGAAGAGTCGGGTCGGAGGGTTATAGAGGGTGAAGTGCACAGACACGGCCCTGGTGCTGCGGTCAATCCATGTGCTGGCCCTGAGTCGGGACAGGGCTGTGTGGGCTTCAGACCTGTAAAGCAGCACACACTGGTGTAGGGCAGGGCAGGGAGGAAGGCACAGAAGTCGAATGAGGCTCCGAACTGCAGGTCCCATGCTGGGAACACCCCATGCAAGGCTTCACAAGGACAAACAGTGTCTGGGCTTCATGGGGCTGGACAGATGGCCCTCTATATCTAAGGGACGGCATCAACAGCCCTCTGTCCTCACTTCTTGACCCACCCTCTTCCCTGCAGGAGCCCAGGGGACCCTCAGGTAGGAGGGACCTGGAGAACAGAGGCCTCCGTTTCCCAGCTCCCCCCATGTAAGGTAGAGAGGCCCAGTGTCTCTCCCCAGGGACTCAAGAATAACTTACTTTTCTAGAGATCCCATTATTTGGAACAAACAAGTTGGGGGAGACAGTTATTAAATACTAATTTGTATTTAGTAACAATTAAATCATTTACTTCTTTCTTTTCTTTTTTTCTTTTT
>NW_016107587.1:2037067-2042832 GCF_001604975.1 Cebus imitator | reverse complement strand
AAGCAATTCTCCTGCCTCAGCCTCCCAAGTAGCTGGGACCACAGACGTGCGCCACCTCGCCCAGCTAATTTTTGTATTTTTAGTAGAGATGGGGTTTCACCATGTTGGCCAGAATAGTCTCGATCTCTTGACCTCGTGATTCACCCACCTCGGCCTCCCAAAGTGCTGGGATTACAGGCGTGAGCCACCATGCCTGGCCTATCATTTATTTCTTAACGAGTATTCCTCAAAGGCACACATTAGTGTAACTGCCTAGAGCTCCCCATTGGTCTAAGACCATCAGTGTTACCACTGGGTCAGCAGAGCTCTAACCCAGCATGAGGTGCGTGCTGCCCAGGGAGCCAGGGGTGGATGTGGGCAACAGTGTGACTAGCTGGATGGAGCAGGTAGCCTGACCTCAGATCTAGCTTGTTACCCACTTGAATGTCCATCCCTCATCCTTATCACATAGGAAAAGTAGCACAGGGCCTACTCCACTGGGTGAGGATTAAATGAGTCAGTAAACACCCAGCTTGGCACAAGGTCAGCACGGAACAAATGCTCCTTACTTTCCATGAGCTCCAGATGTTCTGGCAACTACTTTATGAAAGAACGTTTGCTCTGTGCTCTCCCACATGCAAGGCCTGAGCCTGAGTGACACTCCTACCATTCACAACAATGACAAGTCTTGCTGGAGCCCCTAGCAGTGGTACACTGGCCTCGGGGGCCTGTCTGGAGGCTGCACCTGCTACAGATGTGCCGTGTCCCACAGGCACCAGAGCTGAGTGGTGGCAGCAGGCGGGATGAGCGCTGGCCCTCCGAATCTCACTGACCTTGTTCTGCCCAGGCTAAGCACACAGTCCTCCCTTGCCGCACAGCCCCCAGGACCATTCAGGGTCACGTTTTGGTTCTCTGGATCTATCAGGCAGGGCTTCTCAAGGCCTCCAACTTTGGGGCTACATGTAGGAAGAGAGTCTTCGATGAGCGCTGAAAATGGCCTGGGAGCCTGTAGAACAAATCAGCAGTCAGAAGACACAGATGCTATTCCTAAAGCTACCCTGCAATCCAGGGTCTCCAGGGCTGGCCAGGCCACATGCGAGCACATGCTCTGTCCTGCAACATGGTACCCTTATCTCCTCATAGGATCATTCTGTATCCTGTTACATTCATGGTCTATAGACTCGAGCTCAAGCCACAGGATCAAGGCTCTACCTACGGGAGGCTGGCATCTGAGGTGTACACAGGTCTAAGGCTTGACCGCTTGAAAACTTCCCCATAATGAGATGCCAGGTAAAGTGCCTGTCTCAGGGCTCACTCTCCCAATTAGAAAAGGATACGGATTTTTTAAATTAAAAATCCTAGTTTTGTCTAAAATGCTAGTCTGTAAGGCCAAAGAGTGAACTGAATAAACCTGCAGCAGAATGCCAAGGAAGGAAGAGGCTTTGGGAAAGTGTTTATAAGGGCGAAGGAAGGGCAAGGTGCACCCTCTTCCCAGCCCCGGCATCGACAATTCCAATCACCACCAAACTTTCAGAGAGGTTCAAATGATCTGCTGGGGTCCTGCCCCAGTGCAGCCTAGGCTTCTCTAATTCCATTTATTTTTGGAAGCAAAGGAAAAGGTACATCTTACCTTGCAAAAATGGCTAGGAAAAACTTTTAGCTGCTTAATTATGGAACTACCTATTAGGTAGCATTTTCCTCCAAGAGCTCCAGGCTGAAAGAAGAAAAACAGATGGTGAGGACCTGGCGTGCTGTGGACTTCTAACCTCCTCATCAAGCAGTGCTCAAAAGGTGTGAGGGGCTCTGGGTAACTCCACCTGCTACGGTACAGGTCAGAGTTTTCCTTTCCTTCCAACACTGTTTTAGGGATACAACCAACATTCTAAGGCAGCAACAACTTCCTCAGACTTGTCCTGGAAGAGAGCTAGCGTTCAAATGATGTTTCTAACTATGTCACATGAGAATGTTCTCTTTTATCTTTTTTGAAAGTTTCTCCAGTGTTATCAGCTCAGGAGACTATATAGAATATAACCAAATAAAACTAGCAGTAAACTGCCTAAGGAATATGAACAAATATATTTCTCTCTCTTTTTTTAAATTTAGAGACAGACTCTAGCTCTGTTGCCCAGGCTGGAATACAGTGGTGTGATCTCAGCTCACTGCAACCTCCAACTCCCGGGTTTAAGCAATTCTCCTGCCTCAGCTTCCCAAGTAGCTGGGATATAGGCATTGTGCCACCACACCTGGCTACTTTTTGTATTTTTAGTAGAGATGGAGTTTCACCATGTTGGCCAGGCTGGTCTTGAACTCCTGACCTCGTGATCCACCTGCCTCGGCCTCCCAAAGTGCTGGGATTATAGGTGTGAGCCACCGCACTTGGCATATTTCATTTTTAAACATGGGAAAGGGGTTGAAAATAAAAGATAAGCAAGGAATGGGGATTATGCAAAATGCATATTCACTTTTTCTTCAGAACTTGGGATCAGCCTCACGTCTTTCTGGAAGCTTCCTTGCATTTCCTCTGTTTTCGGGTGGTTCTTTTGTCTCCCTTTCAGGGTATTTTGCACAATGAACTAGAATCTTCCATTTCCTGACCTCGCACCCCATCAACCTGAGGGCTCCTGAGGCTCTGCCGTGGCCCCTGTGTCTTTTTCGGGCCTGGTGAGCACAGGAATCTGGAGAATCCCATGCAGCTCAGGAGGGTGTCATGGGATGGGGTGAATGGGTTCTGGCAGGAAAGGAAGAGGATGCTCTCCTGGCACCCACTGGAGAGCCACTGGCCTCACACCTGCATGGTCATTCAAGAACCTATGCATTGTTGCAGTTCAGCATCGGTGGCTGTTTCGCCCACTGTAAGATGGCTCTTCTGAGACCATCTCCTGTGAGGAGGAAATGGAAAGCTCACCTGAGCCCCTGGCACACGGGTTGACGGGGAGCCTCCCGGGTACAGGCCGTCCAGCAGTGTGGTCACACTCCATTCCCACCAGTCAGTGATGTTTCTCAGGCCACCTAAGGAGTTTCTGGCATTTCTGAATGCAAGAACAAAAATAAAAGTTGCTTCTACATCAACAAAAACAACTAAATGTGAGAACAAAAGCATGTTTTCCTGCCATTTTTTTCTCTCATTCAGATTTCAGGTACTCCACAGGAATTAAACAACTAAAGCTGTCTGCAGTGTAAAGCATGAAACCTCAGAACTCACTTTGCTCCTTAGTAGCAGGAGGTAAGAGGGAACGGTAGATGAAGCACTTGTTCATTTGGTCACTCAGTCACTCAACAAACGTTACTATGCAACTACTAGGCATCAGGCCCTCTTCTAGGCACTGGGAAACAGAAAATCAATTCCCTGCCCTCCTGTGGGCAAACAGGCAGCAAATAAGATCAATAAGCAAACATATACTATGTTAGTGACGAATATGAAGGAGGAAAAAAAGCAGGAAAGATAGGCAAGTGGCGGAGTGAGCAGGTGGAGTAAATTGTAGTTCAAGCAGCCATGGAAGGCTTCGGTAGGCGGTGACGTCAAGGGAAGACCTGAAGGTGAAGGTGGAGCCCATGGTCATCTGAGGGAGGGTGTTCTGGGCAGAGGGAACGGCGAGGGTTTCCACAAGTCAAAGGGTGGAAAGGTGTGGGCACCACAGGGCTGGCGCAGAGGGCGCACCAGAGCCTGGGTAGACAAGAGAGGCGCTCGGACACCCAGACCCACACCCAGTCCTTTCTCTGCGCTGACTGTTGACTGGATACAGCCTGTGACTAGCTTCCCAAGATGCCTGTGAGTGGCAGATGTGAAGGTGTAGACGAAATGCAGCGTTGGCACAAACACTAGTCTGTTTTCTTTCCAATTAACTTTTTTTTTTTAAGAAGGAGTCTCACTCTGTCGCCAGGCTGGAGTGCAGTGGTACGATCTCAGCTCACTGCTAACTCCGCCTTCTGGGTTCAAGGCATTCTTCTGCCTCAGCCTTCCAAGTAGCTGGGATTACAGGCATGCACCACCATGCCCAGCTGATTTTTGTATTTTTAGTAGAGACAGGGTTTCTCTATGTTGGCCAGGATGGTCTCAATCTCTTGACCTCATGATCTGTCCGCCTCAGCCTCCCAAAGTGCTGGGATTACAGGTGTGAGCCACTGTGCCCAGCTTTAATTAACTTCTTTATTATGCTTATTAGATACACTTCATTTTTCCACCAAGGAACTAGCTTAAGGAAGCATTGAAATAATGTCAAATGAACAAAATTTATCATTTTTAGTTTGCTCAGACACTGCCATAAAGCCACATGCTCAGGCAAAGGCTGTGCATGGCAGTGGCAGGGTGTACATTTGGCCCTTAGCTACAGCCAGAGGCAAAAGGATAAACTCAAGTGTTCCTAAGAGAAAGCAAAGGACCTCTCACTTAACTCTAAAAAACTTTCTCATACATGGCTTCCCATGAAGAGCCACTGAAGAATGGCAAGGATGACGTGCTCATCAACATGCCCTCAGCAAACAGAAATGGCTCTGATGGGGCTGTTTCATCCAGGTTTCTCTCCACAAAAAGGGGGGATCAAAATAGTTCTCAGGAAAAGGAATTTTGTTATAAGGTGAGAAGAAGTTAGAAAGTTGCCCAAGTATGCACAATGGAATGCCTGTTTCAGCACCAGCTCCAGGCTACTCCAAAGAATTAACACACTGTAAGTCATTCAGATGATGGGTATGGCTTTGGTAAATGAGGCTTTAGAGCAAAGTTGGGCTGTAGACAGCAGGCCTGGAGCTGGCTCTCACTGTGAGAGCCAAGTTTATACAACTCCTTCCAACTCCATGTTCAGTGATGTCACATTGGTGGTGTGAAAAACCATGGTGGGTCCTGACGTGGTGGCTCACGCCTGTAATCCCAGCACTTTGGGAGGCTGAGGCAGACAGATCACCTGAGGTCAGGAGTTCAAGACCAGCCTAGCCAAAATGATGAGACCTGTCTCTACTAAAAATACAAAAAATTAGCCGGGCGTTGTGGTGCACCCCTGTAACCTCAGCTACTCAAGAGGCTGAGGCAGGAGAATCACTTGAACCTGGGAGGTGGAGGTTGCAGTGAGCCAAGGTCACACCACCGCACTCCAGCCTAGGTGACAGAGTGAGACTTCATTATACCACAGAAATTGGCAGGCAGATGCTTTAAGTCAGTGCTTTAGTTCTACAGTTGTTAACTGTTTCCAGCACATCACAAAGACTATGTTCACAGGTAAGGTGTGAAACTGATACTCCACTGTTGATTCAGAGCAGATTTTGCAGATAATTTAGAAAAAGTTTTTGAAAACCTGATAGTCATGACAATAATTGGACAATATTTAAAAAATCAAAGACAAATAAATGTCACTAGTATATAGAGTAATAAAGAGATGCAGTAGCCTCAACCTACAATTTATATGTACTATAAATGTGTTCAAAAATTTCCATATGGCTGGGTGTGGTGGCTCACGCCTATAATCCTCGCACTTTGGGAGGCTGAGGTGGGTAGATCACTTGAGGCCAGTAATTCGAAACCAGCCTGGTCAACATGGCTAAACCCCTGTCTCTACTAAAAACATAAATATTAGCCTGGCATGGTGGTGCATGCCTGTAGTCTTAGCTACCTGGGAGGCTGAGGCAGGAGAATTGCTTGAATCTGGGAGGTGGAGGTTGCAGTGAGCCGAGATCGCGTCACTGCACTCCAGACTGGGCAACAGAGCCAGATCCTGTCTAAAAAATTTAAAAATCCATGAAAAAACAGATGCTCAGAGAAGAAATTGGCCTAAGCCAATCAGTAAGTTGTAGATTCA
>NW_016107587.1:1984334-2037047 GCF_001604975.1 Cebus imitator | reverse complement strand
ATAGCATGTATGAGTAAAAGTCTAATGAATTAATTTATCTGACTGGTTTTATTTCCTTTTTCTTAAAAAGAAGTGATCTCTTATTCTTTGAAGTATTTGATCATCATTCGTTTATACATCTTTAGAGCTTAATCTTTTCAGGTCTTTTATTGGGTGCTGGTTCTCATCTCCGGACTTCTTTACAAGTTTTGTCAAACTATCAAATGCAGAGCGAGTTGGAGGCCTGCCATAGCACCCAGAGCGTGGAATGAACAACAGAGAGGGAACAGCAAAGGAGAACACAGATGGAGACAGAGACGGGACGCATAAGGTAAGCAGATACATCTCTGCAAATATTCACGCCAAAGGAAAGGACGAACGAGCCAGGGGGCACAGAGATGCAGTGAAAAGGCTGGAGGGTAGAAAAGAGGCAAAGGATGGCTGGTGGTGAACTTTCAACAAAGTAAAGTGTTGAGCGTTTGCTGTGGGGAGCAAGATTATTTGACAGACAAACATTGTACATTTATAGCAACTAATATGCTCCATCTTCTGTGTTTTTAAAGAATAAAGTAGTATAAACATTATAGCCATGCTGAGTTTGCACCACTTTCAGGGAAATGGTATCACTTCTTGACACTTGCCTCCCCATTGGTATAACATTAGAGAAACAAAGTCAAGAAAGCCCTGAAAATAACCCAAAGCCAAAAGTCCTAGTGGCCAAACTGCAGACATCTCATGCCTCATTCCTGGCACACCCAAAGTGCAGGTAGTGAGCTAAATGAGCCAGGAGTATTCTGGTCCTGTCTGTATTAATGACTGCAATTATATAAAATAAGCCCACAAAGCTGGCTAAACAATGCAAAAGATAAAATCAGTTGTTATTTTACATTTATGGCACTTAGAACACTTGCTTCATTGATTTGTCCTTTATGTGCTGGTTTTTGTTTTACATTTATTTTATTTGGAATTTCATGAAGTCTTTCTTGAATTCAGAAACACTTCAAATGCAACTTAAATATGGCAAAATCCAAGAACACGATGACTTCTTAAGATATAAGGTATTCAGCAGCCCAGTTCCTTCCCTTTACAGATGAAGATACTAAAGCTCAGAGCGCAAGTGCTTGCCAGAGTCACCTGGCAACCAAAAGTGAGCTGGGGGCCCAGTCTCTGAACTCCGTTTCATCTATTTCCCCTCTTCGGCTTAGCTTCTCTATCTGGAATGCTAGTAAATGCCAAACCCTCAGCTGTTGGTGATGTTTCAGGATTAGGTATTGGGTGATGGGGGTGAGATGGAGAGGCTCCACTTTAAACATTCCATTACCAACTGGGACACATGAATATCCTTGCCTGGTGGTCAGAGTACCCAGAGGCAGTGAGGTTTTGCATCCCTGTGGGAAACGTAAGGTCTATGCAAATCCACAGGAGTTGTGAATGTGCACACACCAGTCTCGTGTGCACCTGAGATAGCTCACAAATATGATCTCAGCTGAGATATTTCTGATTTGAGTATCAAGAAGCAACAATTCGTATGAGAAATATGTCAAATAATGTTGACCTGTGAAATGTGAGATAAAAAATAAACTAGTAAAAGCCACAGGTTGTTCATGTTCAGATTTCCATTTCCAGAGAGGACCAAAATTATCACTTTGTTTTGCACACAGCACCACCTACTGGCAGAGGCTGTGCACTTGCACAGATAGGGGAGCTGAAAAGTTGGTCATGGATGGAAATAACTGCTGGTTTCACAAATGAGGAGGCAGAAAATTCCACTTATTTACCATTAGAATGCTCAGCAGAAAAAAAAAAAACTTGGATTACTGAGCTACAGAACACCCAGACTCACTGCACTGGGACTTCCAGGCCTTTCCTTACGAGTAGATCACAATGCTGACAAAGGGGACAATATCCATCAGCCAGGATCTCGCTGGGTATGAATAACCCTCTCTCTTAGAAAAAATAAATATGTTCTGAACTAGCTGATAAAATTAAACAGACTTTCCAGCCACTCACTTTTGCCAAAAGATTCAACAAAAAAGTATTTACATCAAATTGAATTAGTCAAAGGCAACACACTCAGAGATGCTGTATAACTATGTCTTTAAGTAGTCACCAGAGTAAAATAAGGTAACTTCTGAAGCACACTGAATTATTTTATACATTTATTTATTTATTTAGAGATGGGGTTTCACTCTTGTTACCCAGGCTGGAGTGCAATGGCACAATCTCAGCTTACTACAACGTCTGCCTCCTGGGTTCAAGTGGTTCTCCTGCTTCAGCCTCCTGATTAGCTGGGATTACAGGCATGTGCTACAATGACCCGCCAGTTTTGTGTTTTTGGAAGAGATGGGTTTCTCCACGTTGGTCAGGCTGGTCTGGAACACCTGACCTCGGGTAATCCACCCGCTTCGGCCTCCCAAAGTGCTGGGATTACAGGTGTGAGCAACCGCGCCCAGCTGAAATGTATTTATTAGCATTGAAATCATAATGAAGAATGGATATTATTTCATATAATGCACTCTAGAATTCAAAGCCACACTGCCTTGAAAGGACTCTCAGACTGACTGTTTGTGGCAGGTGAAAATAAAGCCTAACTATGGATTCAAGAAAAACTCTCAATAAAAAAGGAAGACTAGGTTAAATGCACCTATTGATGACAGTATGCATCCCAATTTTAGAAGCACTGAAACGTGGAAAAGAAATATGACACAGGCTGGGCGCGGTGGCTCACGCCCATAATCCTAGCACTTTGGGAGGCTGAGGCGGATGGATCACGAGGTCAGGAGATTGAGATCATCCTGGCCAACATGGTGAAACCCCATCTCTACTAAAATACAAAAAATTAGCTGGGTCTGGTAGCATGAGCCTATAGTCTCAGCTACTCGGGATGCTGAGGCAGGAGAATCACTTGAACCTAGGAGGCGGAGATTGCAGTGAGCCGAGGTTGTGCCACTGCACTCCATCCTGGCCACAGAGGAAGACTCTGTCTCAAAAAAGAAAAGAAAAGAAAAGAAAGAAATATGACACAACAAAATGCTATCATGCTTGCCTCTGCCTGGTGGTGTCATGGAAATTTTTCTGCTTTATACTTTTCATTTCTGACAGATTTACCTAGGATGAACATCTACTACTTACAGAGAAGAGGAAGAAGCAAATGAGCACTTGAGAAGTGATCGAGAACTTGAGTGGTGTTAGGAGCTGCTTGAAGGCCGAGCGCAGTGGCACACTCCTGCAATCCCATTACTTTGGGAGGCTGAGACAGGTGGATCACTTGAGGTCAGCAGTTCAAGACCAGTCTGATCAACATGGTAAAACCCCATCTCTACTAAAAATACAAAAAAAAATTAGCTGAGTGTGGTGGAACGTGCCTGTAATCTCAGTTACTTGGGAGGCTGAGGCAGGAGAATTGCTTGAACACACGGAGGATGCAGTGAGCTGAGCACTGCACCGTTGCACACCAGCTTGGGTAACAAGAGAGCAAAACTTCGTCTCAAAAAAAAAAAAAAAGAAAAAAAAACTGTTTGAAATTGAGTGTCAGTTATTATAAATTGCAACCATAGGCTTTGAAAGAAGAACTCTGATGTCTCCAGCAAAAAAGAAACTGCAAGACCCTATTTTGGTACAGAATTTAAACTTCTTTGAAATATCCTTGTTTCACTATTTACCCCAAATGAGATGCTAGGAACGTGCTCAAAGTCTGCGAATGGAGGGGGTGTTATTAATACTGGGGAAATGTGAGAACCTTTCCAATGTTTCATATGTGGACGTGGAACATGGGGAAGGTGCACACAGAACCTGGACTAGTGCAATGGCCCCAGATCAAGAGGAATTACCCAAACCTCCTACCTTGTAAATTCTTTCCGGATAGCTTGATTGAGGGAGTATTCATCTTGGGAAAATCTGGCATATATTATACACAAAAGCAGAAGCAGCATGAGGATGTCCATTGAAATGTCTCTGTAAGAAGTTTTTAAGTTAGCATCCATACAGACCCTGTATGTAGGTACCTAAGTGTTTCAATTTGCTATCTATCTATCTATCTATGATTTTTTTTTGAGATGGAGTCTCCCTCTGTCACCCAGGCTGGAGTGCAGTAGTGTGATCTCGGCTCACTGCAACCTCCACCTCCCAGGTTCAAGTGATTCTCCTGCCTCAGCCTCCTGAGTAGCTGGGACTACAGGCATGTGCACCACACCCGGCTATTAGAGATGGGGATTTACCATGTTGGCCAGGCTGGTCTCGAACTCCTGACCTCAGGTGATCCACCTGCCTCAGGCTCCCAAAGTGCTGGGATTACAGGCATGAGCCACCACATCCGTCCAAAAGATTTTAAATGAAACTTGGCTTTTAAATCCCTGGGAGGAAATTTTTGTGTAAGATGTGAGGTGTGTGAGGGGTTTATTTATTTATTATTTATTTATTTTGCATATCAATATCCAGTTTTCCCAGCACCTTTTATTTTTTATTTAAATTGAGACAACGTCTAGCTCTGTCGCCCAGGCTGGAATGCAGTGGCATGATCTCAGCTCATTGCAACATGCCCCTCCCGGGTTCAAGTGATTCCCCTGCCTCAGCCTCCCAAGTAGCTGGGATTACAGGTACCCACCACCACATCTGGCAGTTTTTTGTATTTTTAGTAGAGATGGGGCTTCACCATGTTGATCAGGCTGGTCTCGAACTCCTGACATCAGGTGATCCAACTGCCTTGGTCTCCCAAAGAGCTGGTATTACAGGCGTGAGCCACCGTGCCCAGCCCCCAGCACCATTTGTAAAAGACTATCCTTTATCCATTGGATCATCTTTGCACCTCTGCCAAAAAATCAGTTGAGCATATTTAAGGAAGGCTATTTCTGGGTTCTCTATTCTGTTCCATTGATTTACATGTCTGTCCCCAAACGTTATACTGCCTTGGTTTCTGCAGCTGTATAGCATGTCTTAAAGTCAGATAGTGTCCGTCCTCTGACTTTGCTCATTGTTTTAAGAATTGTTTAGGCTATTCTAGTTCTGTTGCTTTCCATATACATTTTAGAATCAGTTTGTCAATATCTGTAAAAAACCTTGTGGTATTTTGGGTGCGATTGCATCAAAACTACATATTAAATTAGAAAGAGTCGACACCTGAACATTATTGAGTCCTCCAATCAACACACAAAGTCTCTCTCTCCATTTATTCAGATCTTCTTGACTTCTTTCATCTGTGTTTTGTGGTTTTCAACATACAGATCCTGCACACGTTTTCTTAGATTTACGTCCATGTATTTCATTTATTTGGTCCTGTTGTAAATGGTATCCCTTTTAAAATTTCAACTGTTTATTGCTGGTATGTAGGAATATAATTTACTTTTTTTATATTGACTTGTGTCTTGCGAACTTGCTAAATTCACTTATTAGTTCGAGAAACCTTTCTTTGTAAATGATCTGGGATTTTCTAGGGTCACCGATTTTTTTTTCTTTTTTGAGACAGAGTCTCACTTTGTTGCCGGGCTGGAGTGCAGTGGCTCAATCTCGGCTTACTGCAACTTCCGCCTCCCAGGTTCAAGCAATTCTCCTGCCTCAGCATCCCAGGTAGCTGGGACTACAGGCATGCACCACCATGCCCAGCTAACTTTTCTATTTTTTGGTAAGACGGGGTTTCACCATGTTGGCCAGGATGGTCTCGATCTCTTGACCTCATGATCCACCCGCCTCGGCCTCCCAAAGTGCTGAGATTACAGGCGTGAGCCACCGCGCCAGGCTTGATCTGGGATTTTCTGCTTAGACAATTTATGTCATTTGCCAATAGACGGTTTTATTTCTTCCTTTCAAATCAACATGTTTTTAATTTCTTTTTCTTTGCCTGTTGCATTGGCTAGGACCTCCAATGTGATGTTCAATAGGTGTGATCAGAGAAGACATTTTTGCCTTGTTCCTTATCTTAAAAAACATTCAATGTCTCTCTATTAAGTATGATATTAGGTGCTGAGTTTTCATAGATACCCTTTATTGTTCAAGGAAACTTTTCTGTTCCCACTTCTATTCCTAGTTTGCCAAGAGGTTCTTTTTTTTGTTTTGGATGAATTAATGTTGAATTTTATCAAGTGCTTTTTCTGCCTCTATTGAGATGATCATATTTTTCTTATTTAGTCTGTTAATATCGTGAGTTACATTAATTACTTTCCTCCTCATGTCTCATCCAGTCTATAGGTATCATCTCTATTTTTGCTTCTTTGCAATCTATTTGTTGAGCAAGTGGTTCTTTGTACTATCAACTCTCAGAGTCTTGCTTTTCCATGGTAGTATCTAACATACTCTTACTGTAAACTACAAGTTGGCAAAATCGCCTCATCAGATTAAGATTGCACTGTTTTGGGTAGATTGCCTCGTAGATGACGATATTCACTTTTCCAGTCCATCTTTTGTTTTCAAAAGTTGCTGGTTCTTTAGGCCGGGCGTGGTGGCTCATGTCTGTAATCTCAGCACTTTGGGAGGCTGAGGCAGGTGGATCACTTGAAGTCAGCCTGACCTACATGGTGAAACCCTGTCTCTACTAAAAATACAAAAAAATTAGCCAGGTATGGTGGCACACGCCTGTAATCCCAGCTATTTGGAGGCTGAGGCAGGAGAATCACTTGAACCTGGGAGGCAGAGGTTGCAGGGAGCTGAGATTGAGCCACTGCACTCCAGCCTGGGCAACAAGAGCAAAACTCCATCAGACAAAAAAAAAGGGAATATTAAAACTTTGTTACAAATATTTTTTCCTAGTTTGTCACCATCATTTTATTTTATAAATAGTTTCTTTTGACCTAGGAGTTTTTTTTTTTTCTCTCTCTCTTCTTCAAGTTTTACATAATCCAATTTATTTTTATTTTCGTGTTTTGTGTCTGGATTTTAAGTCATAGGAAAGTTTCCTCAGTGAAATTTTAGAGAAACTTATACTTAAGATTATACCTAAGTGTATTTTGTTGTATTTATTTTATTATTTGATTTGTTGAATATGGTCTTGTATTAAGTCTCTAACTTTTGCTTGTATATAAATATGATACTGGTTTTTGTCTTTTAATTTTATAACTTAATACTTTACTAGTTTTGCCTCTTTCCTAAATGCGCTCTCTGGGCCTGTTCTGCTTGGTTTGGATACCTTCCCCAGCAGCACCCCGAGCCACCCACCCCCAGAAGGCTACGTCCTGGCAGAGCTGGGTTTGGTTAGTTCTGAGGAGAAGCAGGAGTCCCAGACCACGTGCTAAGCGCACATATGGATGGGATTAAATCCAATCGTTTGTATGAATCCATGCTGGAAGCATGAAGCTGGCCCAGCAGTTCCAGACCTCCAGACCTTGCACTCACCCATGAACTTGAGTGTGCAAACTCCTCCCAGATGTGCCCACCACACTCCCAGTGAACAGCACTTGCAGGAGCTTGGGGTTCTTCTATTCTCAAATACTTCAGGTACCCCATCCTTCCCTCTACCATGTTCTGTAGCTGCTGAGCTACAGGGGGCATGCACTTTATGGTTGGTCCCCCTCTGGGTGCCTTTGGCGGTGTGGGGGGTGGGGAGCAACTCATGAAATTTGGTGTGCGTGTTTTCTATGGGTTTTGTTTTTGCTATCTTGCTCTATTTTTCTGAGGGTGTTTGATAAGATTAAAAAACTTGGCCACCACTGCTCCATCTTCCTGGAATTCCTCTCCCACTCTCCTTTAAATGTGACATCCTAATACAGCCACAGCTCTTCTCCTGGGAAGAGGAATGTGAAAATATTTAAGGGGAAGCTAATGGGGTGCCACATTGTATGAAGGGATTATTTTTTAAGGAAATTGGTTGGAGGTGCTTCGATGACACGCCATTTTTGAAAAACTATCAGAAATTCCCAGATCCTTGACCAACTACACCAGAAAGATTTTCAGGAGACCAAATTCATGTTCCGAATTTGAAGAGGCATTTTGGCTAGCATTTAGTGAAGGCTCCTTGTGGTGGCTGCCATCCAGTATCACCATAATGGGACATGATGGAGGTAGAAGTTGGAGAGCTTTGCCACAGCATGATTATTTCTTAAAGTTTGTGTTTTATCTAAAAAAATTGAAAATATGTTATGAACACCATAACATAGCTGTACGTACAGAACATTAGGTTTTTAGATACCCGTCACTGGGCGAAACCCATGCCCTAAGAGGAAGTGTTGCATTTATCTTACAACTTCCACATCTCTACGCATTCCGGCTGGAGAAGCAGAAGTCCCAGACCACGTGCTAAGCGCATGTATGGGTGGGATTAAATCCAATTGCGTGTGTGAATCCATGCTGGATGCATGAAGCTGAGGCCCAGAGGAGGAGGTTTTCTTAAACAATTTCTTATCACGGGCAAATTGTGGAACTGAATTTTCTGACTTCAATTCTGTTTCCCTGAATTCCTCCCATCTGCTGGGCAGCACAGCTTGTTACATGCATAAGGACAGCTCTGGGGACAGCAAGGTGGCCCCCACCTCTACTCCCCACTTCTTGAGGCGAACAATCGAAGGGGTGCTCCCTTCGAGAGGGGAGCTGGATCGGAGCAAACCTCTCCCCAAGGAGGCCGCCACCCACCTCAGGGCTGCCTGTGTGCGACTGTCTCTCCTCATTCCCTGTCTGGTGACCCTCAGCTGGGCCTTGGAAGGTGGACGCGCCCAGCGCAGGTGGCGAGCTCGTTGTCGGGCAGCCAAGACCTGTTAGGGACAAGAGCGCTGTGAGCCACGGGCTGGCTGGTGGAAGGAGAGAGGCCCTTGGTGTTTCTGCCAAGCCAAGGAATGCGTCATTGCTGTGCTGTGCATTCAGCCTGGCATTTGGGAACAAAGAGGTACTTTGTATGGATAACATAGAGCAGGTTGTTGAGGAAGGGGTCAGAGATGGGGGTTAGGCCCATTTTTTAAAATCTGCTCATGTCCCAGGCAAGCTTTCTTGGCAGGGATTGCAGTTGGGCTATTTATTACAAAGAGCTGCTGTATGGGAGGGTGTGTCTACTACTGTCAAATCATGGCAGCAATTATCTTGGGCACTAGCACAGTATTTTCTCTTAAAGACTTTCAAGGTATGGAAAAATCATTTTAAAGTGTAGTCTTAGCAAGAAATGACCTTCCTTTTCTTTTTTTCAAAAGTCATTTTTACTTTTATACTCTTTTTGTGGTCAGGGCATAACAGTAGCCAGATAAATGAACTCATTGTAGGTATTCATTCATTCAACACACATTCACTGGCTCAGGCACTGGGGACATCTGAGGAATCAGAGACAGTCCTTCCTCTTAGAGAGGCTTCTAGGAACTCGACAGCAAGGATACGAACAACACAAAGTGAGAAGCTGCGCATGCAGAGCACTGGGGGTTAAGTTACTCTCTTTGGCTGTTGTGCTGTTCTGAGAAGGGAACGTGTGGTGGAGAGATCTGTGGGAGGCTTGGGTGTGGGGGGCGCCCTGATTCTAAGGTGCTAATGAGCCATGCGTAGGTTTGGAGATGCCAGCCTGGCCCTCAGGATCAGGCTGAATTCATTGGAAGGAGCCTCATCCCTGAGGTTGGGATGATAGAAAGAAAATGAACAAACTGGAAGCAGGGCAGGGCATAGCTGCACATGGGGAGAAGAGGAAGGAGAGCCTCTGAAGCAGAAAGGAAAGCTGAGATACAGCAGGTGTGAGGGAACCAAGGGCTAAAGTGCTGCAGGGCGGGGGGTGCAGGAGGAAGGGGCAAGGTAGGCCAGGTTTGGGTCCCAGGCTCTCCTTTACTGCAGTGTGGCCTGAGTCTAACTGCTTCACCTCATCTTTAAATGGGGTGCAGTGATGCTGCCTACTTCATAAGGAACAAATGATATGATAAATGGAAATACGGAGTAGATGTAAAACAGCACAATGACTTGGACATAGCCTGTGTGCACCACCCACCTTCAGCAGCAGCAGCCTCAGTTTCAGGCAGGCTGAGGGGCTTCAGACAGGTCCTCAGGCATGGAACTTATTAGGCTCCTTTGTGAGGAGGAGGGTGGAGATGAGGAGAGGCCCAGATGGGGATCTGACTGTAAATGAACTGGGAGTGTGCCCTTGGTCATAAGTGACTTGTGGTTATCACAAAGGAATAGAGAACCACACAGGCATTTCGTGTGCCTTTAGTCAATGAGCCTGCGAATTTCTTTGCCGTGGCTGGTAGACCTTTCTCTTCCTTCATATCACCCACACTAAGAGAATGCTACACATACAATAGGCAAAGCTGAATGAAAGAAGGAAGAAAGGGAGGGAGGAAAGGACAAAGGGATGAAGGAAGAGGGGGAGAAAGGATGGGGAGAGGTCCATTTTCTGTGGGTCCACTGAAGTGCAAATGGCCTAAAACTTCCAAAATCATAGCCAAGAATTAGAATTCTCATCTGCTTCAGTATTTTAAAATATGCTCATTTTCTTGATGCTCTAACTTCTTTAGGATGGGAGTACAAAAAATAAGTCCTATATGTTCATCTGCCGTGTATGCATGCGCAAAGCAGCATAAGAAATCAGGACATCCCACGGGTCTCCAAAGATGCAACTCAATTTGAATTCAAAGCCTACATTCAGATATGCATGATAGAACATAAAGCAGTTTTCTGAAGCTCGATTTGCACTGCACAGGTAATGTTCTTACTTTTTCAATCTCGCCTGCACAGTCAGGAATGCTGTCGCTTGAAGAGAGGAGAAGGCAAGTCCAGGAACGTTCTGCCAGTTCAGAGTCCAGATTCCTGGTTGCCTCGAATAAAGACTCCGTAAAAAAGTGGTTGTCAGCTCTTCTTTTCCAAGCAAAACCCAAGGCCACGAGGCACACCTGGAAGGAAACACATGACAGCGCAGAGAATCGGCCACCCTGTGTTTGTGTTCAGTCCACACAGAGCTGCCCTCCTGTCCCCTAATCATGAACAGGGCTCCATCTCACAGTTTTTACGATACCAGTAGTCACTGCCTTGGATTCCCAGCCCAGCTTCACCAGGTATGGCCTTGCCCAAGAGACCTGCATTCTCTGAGGCTCAATTTCAAATAAAAAAAAATGTGGGTTAAAGCGGTTTGCTCCTCATAGGATTTTCATGATGATTAATGAAGAGGCCCATGTGCCGCTTAACGCAGTGCCCGGTTCCTGGTTCTCTCTCACCACAACTTAAATCAGACTATAAAGAAAACACCATCAGCCTGTTTCCCCTTCCCGTCTAGGTCCCCTGCTGGTGGAAGGCACCTTTACCATGGAGGGTGTTTCTTACCATAAGTGGCTGGGTGATGAAAACACAGCAGACCACGGAAAGGGATAGCAGCTGCAGCCACTGCACACACTGCTCCTGGCCAAACCTGCCCCGGGGGAAAGTGTGGTGGTCAGCATCCTCTAGGGGAGCAGGCCACCCAGCAGTCATTGCTACCCAAGCACAGAGACACTGCCTGAGAGGGCCCGTGGCCTCGCTGTGGCAGGAAGCCAGCTATGGGGATGGTGCTGGACATGAGCAGTATCTTCCAGCTCATCGGAGGGGAGCCCCTTGCTGCCAAGAGGATATCAACCTCCCTGAAGCTGCCCAGTGGAAAAGAGAAAGGAAAACCCAACATGCAGACAGAACAGAGCGCAGACAGGGGAAGGGGACAGAAAACGGGTTGGGGTATAACAACAATGACAGCAGCAACAACCACAAAGCTGGATGCCGGCGGGGCTCTCCGCAGGAGCGGGCATGATGCCAACAGAACTGCTTTCATATTTCAGCTGCTCCCCCCCAAACCCTAGGATTAAGCTCTCTGACATTCCTGTTTTACAGATGAGCAAACTGAGGCACAAGGGAGGTCTAAGTACCTTCCCATCCTCACAGAGTGATTCAACACCTACAGTTGAGAAGATGAGAGATGGGAAGAAAAGGCCTTGGCTTTGTGGCTACCCTTTGTGGTTTATGAAGACATGGGCCACAGAGCCTCCCTGAATGACCCTGGGGTCTCCGATGGTGAGTCCAAGTTGCACAGGAGCCAGAGAGGCAGCCTGTGCTGGGTGACAGGATCAGAATCCATGACACATGCATTATAATCCCTGTCTCAAAGGCATACGCTTTTTCACATGATGGGAGACCAGGAACAGCATATTCCAGCCACAGCTCCTGGCTGGGAGCCTGGTCCTCTCAGGAGCTCTGCAGCTGCGTTCCTTCCTTCCTTGGACGGAGGTCCTGCAGCTTCTTGTTTAACATCTGGACTCCATCCAAGCCTGCTTGCCATGGCAGCACTGGCCAGGCCAAGCCTCTCTTTGAGATCTGCATATTTTATTTACCCCAAACGGTGAGAGGTTAGAAATGAGGGAGAAAATAGCAATTGTGACATCTGGAGCCTGCATCTGATGAGTTCCCAGAAATGCAGGGTTTATTTACAAATGCTAGACTTTCCCTCCGAGGATCTGAGGATGTTTGAAAACTTCTACAGCTCACCTGTAGCCTAGAAATCCTGTCCCCAAACCACAGGCCAGAGAAGTGGTCCCACAGATGGCCCACACTGCAGAGGTCCACCAAGGCAGAGGGGCTCTTGAACACTGGGGCATTAGTCTCGCCAAACCACCGCTGGATGCTGTGGAAGAGTAGAACAGAGACAAGGCAGCTTGAGAGACCTTGGCATCTCCATCCACACGGAGTATGGTGGTGAATGTTAGGTGTCAACTAGACGGAGTCGCAGGTCGTCCAGGCATTTGGTTAAATGTGATTTCTGAGTGTGTTTGGGGTGGAGGGTGTTTCCAGGTGATATTAACATCTGAATCAGCCAAGTGAGTGAAGCACATGGCCTTTCCAGCCGTAGGCCTCCTCCAATGCTTTGAGGTCCTGAATAGAACTCACAGGCTGAGAACAAGGGAACTCCTGCCTGACTGCTGAGCTGGGACATTGGTGCTCACCTAAGGGTTTAGGGTGGGGGTGGTTGTGGTGAGCAGCAACTCCTGCCTCACTGTACCCCCAGAAAGCTTTTGGGGACCTCCTCTTCTGAACAGACCAATGGGTCTGTTCAGAAGCAGAGGGACCAGTTTCCATTTCAGACCCCAAACAACTAAGCAGGCTGACCTGGAACCTGAGGGTCTGCCCTGATTTGGATCAAGTCCCACATGCCGCTAGGGACAGGGCTTGCGACTGGTCCCCTGCAGTCCTCATCCTTCCCTCTCTGCTGTTGATTTCCCCAGGGCCAGGTACAGGACAAGAGGGTTGCCCTATATGGTCTTCATGCCTTCAGATGCAGCCACCTCAGCCCGTTTTCTAGCGATTGCTCTTAGAGGCAGATGCCATGTCAACCTAGGGCAACCGAGCACAACACCTTTCAACAACGAAGGAGCTCTTACTGGGAAGCTGGTATTAGATAAACCGGGGAGCACTGGTTGAATATGAATCCAGGAACGTGAGCTGTGGCTGGGACAGTGGAGTCGTCCTGAGATGCACCTTCACATCCTCATCGGTGGCTGGTCTGCCAGTGTGAGCCTTGCACTTCTGAGCACTCCCTTCCAGCCCAGGCCACGTGTCCAGCTTGTCTGGGAGGGTGGCCGGTCTTTGGGATGAGTTTGCCCTCTGATCCACTGCTGATACTGGTGCCTATACTGAAGGCTCACCTGCCTGAAGCTTGTTCACTCACAGAAAGGATGCTTCTTGTGCCCCACTGTGTGTGAGGTGCTGTGCAGCATGGGCCCAACCAGACGCGGCTGCACGCACAGGCCTTGCCAGCCACTGTGAACAAGCGCCTGAATCCAGTACACAAGGACCTGGACTGAGCTGGAGTCTCAAGAAAACCATCTCCTCATACACCAGGTGGCTCCAGGATCCCAAAGCCACACACCCTTGCCAGGTCAGGCCCACCACAGTCTTCTCTCTGCCAGGATTTGGCTGTCCTCCTGGGATTACAGCAGGATTCAATCTCCCTGCACCCAGCCCTGTTTGTGCTAGGGTAATCCCTGCCTCAACCAGCTCCCTGCTAAGATTCCAGCATAATTGGAAGCTGGGACTATTGTTCATTGTCATTAGCATTAAGAAATGCAAAGCTTCAAATTCCAGAATATTTTCAAAAAGTTACGAGCATATTACTGGCTTTTTAAAACGTATGACCAAACTTATGCTAAGTACTTGCCAGAAAGCACCAAGACTTTGGAGGACAGTTGGATGCCTCCATTTTGGGTGGACCCCTGCCTGGTTTTTAGATGAGACTAGAGGATTCAGTGACATTTGGCTCAACTGTGGCTCTGCTTGTCCCGCCTCTCCCAATGGCTGCAGGTCTGCTGGACTGGCAGGAAGGGGGTTGTGGTTGTAAGCCAGTTACCTTGAGCACGAGTAGGGCAGCAGTGGCTCTTCCCCATCAGAGCAGTCCCACTGTGGTCAGCCCCATGGGCCTCCAGCTCAGGGGCTGGACAGGCTGTGCCATTGTCACTTGCAGCCTTCCTTTGGGCCCTGCCACTCCCAGAGAGAATGGCTGACGCAGGATGCTAGAATGACAAGGTAAGGCCAAGGTTAATGTCTCCGCAGACAGGGCCTCACATGTGACGCTCAACAGTGGTATGGCTTGCCGCCTTCTCAAAGGATGGGCCTGGCAGGGGCAAGGTGTGGTGCTCAGGCCTCCGGAGAATTCTGAGGGGGGAGGCACAGGCGGCCCTGGAGCCAGCTCCTTCATACTCTGCGGAGGATGGCGGGTGCCCCTGGGGAAATGTTGGTGGCCTAACAGCAGCTCCATGCAGTCAGGGTGATTGCACCTGGCTCTCCGGAAGGCATGACCCTGCCACTGAGAGGAATTCAGCCAAGAGCAATGGGTTGGGCAAAGCCTCTGAGGGGGGAGGGTGCAGAGCCCCAGCATGGTGTTCGAGACACGGAGAGGGGCACACTGTGTTTCGAGCAGCAAACCGAGAATACCACCCTCAGGAACAGGAGCGGCGGAGCTGCTGCCTCCTAAGGGGAGTTAGGGACTGGCAAACAAGGCATCGCATGTGCCCTCACATGTCCCATGGAGCAGAATCCCATGTAAGCAAAGGGTCAATCACACACATCCAAAAATGTCTATAGCAATGGGGTGCTGCAGCTGCACCATTAGAAACTGCCCTTCAACTGCCCTATGTCACGGGCCTCTTTAAGACCTGGAACGGAGCTCCCAGCACAGGGGCAGCTTCTCTGAGCCCCCTCCTCCCAAGAAGGTGGAGAAGCTCACTGAACAATCACCCCGAGCCTTGCTGCCAGTGTCTCTCCCCCAGTCCTGCTGGTATTTACTGAGTAGACACACGGAGCTTTCCAAATTCTGCTGGGCTGCTCCTCCTTCCTGCTTTAGGCCTCTGCTGGGACCCCTTCTCTCTAACCCACCTGGACAGCCAGCCTACTGTGGCATGTGTCCTGGAAAACGGACCTCCTTGTAGGGAGGATAGCAACCAGCCAGCACAGCAGGTCTTGCATCGATCTTTTCCTGTGTCCATCTCACCTTGGGCCTGACCCCTCCATGGCCAGACCACAGCCAAGGGAGGATGCCAGAGAAATCTAATTGTCAGCATTTCATGCTAGAGGATTAGCTGCTGCACATAATGACTGATTTACCTTGCAGGGTTCCTGTGCATCTGATATCCTTCTGCAGGAATTAGAACCTGATTTAAAAAAAAAGTCAAATATATGATGCTTTGGGATCATACATTTAAACAGGAATACACTTAAGGATTAGCAGGGATATTACTTTCTTTAACAAATACTCTTCCTTCCTGACTCAGCCAGAATGAGCCTTTCTGAGAGGACAAGGCTAGAATGAGGACTTTCTGTTGATGCTTCAGTCCTGGTATTGGCTTGGCCAACTCTCACGCCCACTAGAGGTTGTCCTAAGGAAACATGGCAGCTTAAGAAAAATGCTTAATTAATAAAATAAATGGCACTATCAACGGGAAAATACATTCACTATCCATCTGGCAAAGACCTACTTTACTTAGGAGGTGAAAAACATTTATACATCACTCTGAAAAAAAAGGATTTTACAAGGTTCATATAAATGTGGGTACATAAAATGTACAGATCAGAGAAAATAAAATGACTTTTAAACACATGAAATGATGCTCAATGTTACTCATGATAAACACAGTGCAAACTGAAAGCAGAAGATACAATTTCTACTTAGTAGATTGGTGCAAAAGGCTCGGCCCCATGGAGAGTTTCTGAGAGTTTTAATGCACATTTACCCTGGGGTGCCTTGGTCTGTGCTCCTCCTCTAAGGCGGCTGTGTGGCTCCGTTCGGACAGGCCCTGGGGCTTCCTGCAGAAGGGAAGAGGTGGTTCGCCAAGGGCATTCTCCAGCAATGAAGCGAATGCTCAGGAGAAAAGGGCCATGAGGCCAAGCGCAGGTACCTTGCTGAGCCTGAAGAGCAGGGACAAGAGCTGGGCCCCTGGAGAAGCCAGGAGGGTACACAGGAGACCCACCCTGAAGGATTCGAGGGAGGGGCTGACATCCAGCTGGGGCTGCAACAAACCAACAGCAGCCATTACATCAACCCAATACAAGTCCGACTTAACGCAGTCATTGTGTAATTACAAATATACGTAATGTGAATACACACATTATATTTAATAAAAGTGCTCTCTTCATGAATCATGAATTTTAAGTTACAATTCTATCTATCTATCTATCTATCTATCTATCTATCTAAGATGGAGTTTTGCTCTGTCGCCCAGCCTGGAGTGCAGTGGCGTGATCTTGGATCACTGCAACTTCTGCCTCCTGGGTTCAAGCAGTTCTCCCAGCTCAGCCTCCCGAGTAGCTGAGATTACAGGTGTGTACCACCACATCCAGCTAATTTTTGTATTTTTAGTAGAAACAGGGTTTCACCATGTTGGCCAGCCTGCTCTCGAACTCCTGACTTCAGGTGATTGGCCTGCCTTGGCCCCACAAACTGCTGGGGTTATAGGCATGAACCACTGTGCCTGGCCACAATTCAATTTAAATAATATCTGGTGTTCAATATTGTTTTAAGAAAAAAACAGAACTATATATAGACTTGATATGATGGATACAAGCAGAAGGAATCCAGCAAAGGCCCTTCTACTCCAGGAATAAAAAAAGAAATAATTTTGTTTCTTCTTACACAAATCCTTTTGGATTAACAAATGCTTGCTGAGCACCCACTCTCTACCAGGCACGTGCTCCGTGGATTGAATCATGACTACAATCCGGCAAGGCATCAACACCCACAAGGTACCAATGAATAGACCAACATCAGACAACATCAGACGACCTTTTTTGAAGTCGATCTCAAAAAAGAGGCCAACCAAAGATTTCCTCACCACAGTCCCTGGTCCATTTCCAGGCAGACAGAGCTGTTCTCTTCCTGCTACTTGATGGTATTTCTTTATCCTCTTTTTACAAATTCTATGTACTGTTATGTTTTTAATCTCACCAATCCATAATTGCTATTGGATCTCTCTGATACCTGGTGTCCTAAAGGAGCCAGCGTGCCCGGCTGTCCCATGGATGGATCGCTGACCCCCACGTCAGAAACGGACCTTGTCACCACATTCTCCAGCTGCACCATGACCCAGCGGTGAACCCAGCGGACTGGGTGCATGAATGGCCATGATGCAGTGGTAAACAAGTCAGTTTTCCCTCAGCCCACATCCTGTTGTGTTGTTTTTCCCTCAGGAAAGGCAAGCTCTCCCTTTTAACTGCTGGCACTGATTTGGAACTAATTTTCTACATCTCATGAGGAACAATCAGACCAGAGCTGCCAGTGCAGACTGGCACCCTGAAGAGAAATATGGCCATCAGAATGGCTCTGCATTCTTTTGGCCAGAGGATTTGTCTAAAATCTAAATGAATTACCAACTTTAAAAAAAATTCAAGAGCGTTCTCATAAGATAGCCGGCTGCCAGCCTCTCTGGAAAAGTTCCGCTGCTGGCCTTGGGGCATGAGCTCCCGCACAGCAGCTGTCCACTGAGCCGGCGGACTCAGGGCTGTGCAGGTCCCACCCAGTGCTCACACCTGGCAGAGCCCTCCTGCTCCTTCCCTGGCCTCCAGGCGGCCAGGCTCGCCTCCCCTGGTTTAAACTTTTCTCGGAGACTGGGAGCTTTGTTCACTTCTTAGGCAAAAAGGGGCCACAGTGTAGTCTGGGATCTGGAAGCTGCCAGAAGGAAAAGCGATGGCTCTCACCTGCTCTTGCCCTCCAGCAGTGACCAGGGCAGTGAGACAGGCGTAGACGCACAGCAGGGAGAAGGACACGGTGAGGCGCGGCGTGTGCAGGTAGCGGCTGGAGGAGGGCCTGCTGTACACCGACAGCCAGATGTGGAAATCCTCCAGGTACTCTGTGAACTTGCAGTGGAAAAGCTGAAACAGAAAGCAGGGGAAGTGTTCCCTGGCATGGGGCATTCCTGTCAACACAGCAAGTCCTGACTGTTAAGCAGTGATCTGAGCAGAGACCACAAGCTTTCTGGCACTTCCATCCCAGCTGCTTAGCTGGGTACCAGGTGGGCTGTGGTGCAGGTGGACAACACTGCCCTCTACATGCCATCTGGATTTGCTATCCCAGCTGGCTATCTGGGTACTAGTTGGGCTGTTGGTGCAGGTGGACGGCACCTCACTCCAGGCCTCTTGAAGCTGCTCCTCCTTCTGCGTCCTTGGCAGCCCCCTTGCTCCAGCTACCCTCCTATCAAGCTGGACTCTGGCTTACCCTGGCCTTCCCCTGGTACCTCCTGAGCTTTGACACACGCTTCTCTCAGCTTCACCTGCCTGGCTTTCAAATGCCTTCATGCCCAGCCTCAGGAGACCTTCTCTCCAGAGCTTCTGATCCGTCTCTCCTTGGTTCTTCTTCATGTTCCTAAGAGACTTCCTAAAATCCCTTCACTCTCAGAACGTTCCCTGGCAACATAGTTAATTTCAACTGGGCTTTGAGTGCACTGAGAGTGGGGCTAAGTCACCTCCACCTCTGTCCTCAGTAGCCCACAGTGGCTGGCACACAGTAGGAAACACGTTGCTTAGGAACTGTACTGAATTTTAAGTTCCAATTCAATTTAAATAATGCTTGGGGCTAAACATTGTTCTAGAAAAAAGAAAATTACACACGGAACTGCTCTTATGGAATATGAGCAGAGCACAGGAGCAAATGCCAGAAAAATCGTACTAACAGAATGAGAATATACCTTCTTTATGTAAATGGACTAGCCAACAAGCAATGCTTGATTTGCAGCACACGCAAGCGCTTATACGTGACTAAATTAATAAGCCTATGTTTCTCACAAAAAGCTCTCAAGCACAATAGCTGGAAGGATAAGCAACGTATGTCTCCCATGGTTAACTACACAGCTAAACAGTCATTCTTATACAGAAACAATCCTCTAACGGGAATCCCCAGTTGAATGGACCTTCAGTTTTAGACGTTGAAGAATTTCCACATGCTGTGGATGATTGAAAACTTGTTTCAAATCCTTCCTCATCAAGTTTCTTACTAACTTAGCAATATGTCAAGCCTGAAAATGCCAAGGTCTTGAGCCTGGGACTCTATCAAGGCAGGTGTCAACAGGGCAGGCTGGAAAGAAAACCCAGTGGCCTGGTAAGGCCCAGTGACATGGAGACTGCCTCAGCCCACTGGGATCTTACCACGGTTTGAGATGCAGCCTCAGGAAGTACTCACCAGGAACACAGTGCTCACACACGAGAGTTCCCACAATGTTGCCCATTACCATAATAAATGAAAGAAAACTGCAAATGCCCGACAGGCCTTCAGCAAAGGGTCACACACAGTGGGCCATTATACAGCCCTGAAACAATTTTCTAAAAATTCACGAAGAGGCCTAATCTAAAATGTTGGATAAGAAAGGGCAAAATGCGTGACATTATTATCACAATTGTATGAAATTTGTTTGTATATAGGGAAAGACAAAAAGGACATGAGAAAATCACAACTTCCGCGGTTAGTCTGTGAGAGTATCTGTTATTTTGTCACTTTGGCCATCTCCCGCCATCCTGGCCCTGACCACATCTGTACCGCATCTGTATTACCCTATTGATAGTTATCTAGGTTGTTCTGGACACACATAGGGCACTGCAACGTCTTTAATTACCGGCCTTCTGGACATCGCAGACCACCAGCAACCATAAATTCTAGAAATGTTTATGGAATTACATTTACAATTACAGAGAAGCATTACTGCAATAATTAACAATTGCAAAGGGTAATGGATCCATGCTTGGATGGCCACTTAATGAATGTATCATTTAAGATATAGATATCTTGGTAATTAACTAATAATAAAGGAATACACTTTAGAAGAGTTCAAAGACACAACTGTGGCGAGTGAAGCAGAGCCAGGTGCCATGCTCTGCCAGTCAGCCAGGTGTGCCACAAGAGGGTGAATCAATTTCACCTGGAAGGGGCCTACCTTCCGGAAGCCGAGTCCCCCTTGCAGACAGGTGAGCTCCCGCTCCACGCGGCCATCACACCGGCCGGCACACAGCCAGCACTGGGCGGGGAAGAACCAGCCCTGTCCTGTGTGCAGCTCCTTCACCATCACGTGGCTGATGAACCAGCTCGGGGAGGGCCCACAGCTGTCATGCCAGAGGCAGATCTTCCTCAGCAGGCCCAGCTGGGCAGGAGCACTGGAGGCACACACAGCAGTGTCACATCAGCCGGGTGGGTGATGGTGTGGCCCTGGCATCCCGCCAGCTCCAGTGCTCACCCTCAAGGCACTGATGGCCCACAGAGGGTGGAAGGGACATGTCAACAGATGACTGACATGCAGAGTGACATGTGAAGCCCCCTGGAACCCGGCCAGAGGATGGGAAATCCCACCAAGCATAGTGACCCTGCACTCAGGCCTTCAATAGCCACCAGCTTTCCTAAACCAAAGTCACACAAATCCCGTTCATGTATTAGTCTCTGGTGTGCATTAGTCTAAAGTTAACGTTTTCTCTCTTAATGAAGACATAATACTCCAAACCAATAAATATCATACATAAAATTTACCAGAAGAAAAAATAATTTCGTTCAGTCCTTTCACATTTTCTAAAACGCCTGGTGCTTGCATCCTATCTTGTTAAATTCCCTCTTTCCCCAACCCCACCATCTTTATGACACCATGTGTCCTCACTCTTCCAAACTGGGGACAAACCCAATTAAGGTCAGCAGGTTTAGTGTCACAGAAAGCACTAACTATGAACTTTACAAGTATGTAAAAATCAGTAAGTGTTCCTCTCCCACCCTACCTCCTTCCTTCCCTCACATAAACTTGCTGTTTAATCGACTCTGAATAACAAACTGTAAAAATACACCACAAAATTTGTTTGTCTATAAATTGCTCAGTATTAGAGGCCAATGTTATATTCTACTGTTTTGTTTTTGTGATAAGGCTACACCAATTCTGGTTGACCTTTCTTTCCCAAATCTAGCAGCGAAATATTTTGGAATACCTCAGGATAAAGGTGTGTCTGGAATTCCTTTCAAACAGGGGCTTCTCTGGACAGGAGAGCTCCTTGGTTTCTGACCGTCCATTGTCGCCACATAAAACAATGTATACCTCAAAACAAAGAACAGGGGTAGGAGCTCAGGCTACTTCATGGCAGACACCATGCAATGCTGGGCAGGGCTTCCTCGCACTTTCTCCCAGCTTCCCATCTTTCCACAAAACCACCTGCATGGTGATGTGTCCCTGCCTGGAGCCAGGGGGTGAGGGGGCATACCCAGTCCTAGGCCTCCCTGTAGAAAGCCTGGTAGAAATGGCCATTTCTTTACCTATTTGATCTAGAAAAGCCAGATCCCAACTAGGATTTGGGAGGGCATTTATTTTCTCATGAGGGCAGAAGAACACCACGGTGGGCATACCATTTTCCTCCCTGCAGCTTGGCAGGGAGATGCTGGAGGATCGTGGACCCTGGGGGTGGGGGGCACCCATGCACCTGCGGGTACACCCTGGGGAGGCACATGCCAATTGGGCTGGGCTTGTCATTCCTCACTGGTGTCTTCTGTCACATAGAAATGAACAATTCTGATGTAATGTCACTTACCAAGCTTTCATTTAAGAAAGATATTTATTTCTGTTTTTGAAATCCTTCCTTATTCGAAAGTATATATTTTCTTTGACTAGCTTCTAAACTTTGTGTTTTCACCTTTCTGTCTCTAAAGTTCTGGAGTTTATTTTTTGTGTGTATAATGTAAAGATTTAATAGTACCTTTTTCTACAAGGTCAGCTATTGTTCCAAAATATTTTTTGAAACAGTACACCCTTTTCTGTGGTTTGTAAGACCTTTAGTCTGCCCCAGAAATCCTTCCTTAGTGCCTCTCCTGAGGTCACAACATGATCTCAGGTACTAGTTTCAAAATAAGCCTGGATATTGGGTCAGGAGGCCCGTGCCCTGTTGTCTTGAGAGTTGGCATCACCAGTCTTGTAATTGTATCATATTCTTGTATTCTTTTCCACCTAAATTTTAGGATCAGCTTGCCAAGTTCCACAAAACACCTTCCTGGAATTATGAGTGGATTTCGTTAGACCCAACCTCATCATGCCTTAGTTTTTCATCTGTAAAGTGGGTATATGAATAGAATTTAATCACACTATTATTATTAATGTTATAGACTAAGTTGGGAAAAATGAAAAAGGAAAATCAGCTTTCTCATCCATGGATGTAGCTCTTTATTGAGATCTTTTATGCATATCAGGTATAGTTCCTTCATGTGGTATTGTATGTGGGGTTTGATGAATTTACTTGTAGGCACTCCATCATTTTTGACTGTGATGAAGAGGTTCTTATTTTCAACTCCATGTAAACATAAATTTATATTCATATATATATATAACATATAAATATATATATTTGTAAATAGTTATTGCTGTTTCATAGAGATTATTTTGCTGATTTTTTTCTTAATCACAAATTCAGCAAGTTTCTTAAATGTTATCGGCGCTAGTCATGAGAGTGAAGAAACTCCTCCACTTGCTGTGTAGATAACCACATCCCGTGCAAAGAACCATCTCTTTCTCCCTTTTGGAAACTTTTTTTCCCGGTTTTATTTCTTGCTTTATTGTTTTCTACTAGGATTTCTAGTGCAATGATAAATAGAGGTGCTGACAGCAGACATTCCTCAGAAATCATATGAAGTTTCGCCACTCAATCTTAGGTATGCTGTAGGTAGATAATCTTTGTGAGGTTAAGAGCATTCCTATGTGTATGATATGCATTGTTTGTGAATATATACATGTATGTTTATCTGACAGACAATTTAAATATACAGTTGGTGATGAAGGGCTTATGGTGAGTAAGGACCACATAAGCTTTAAAAATGTGTTGTGTCCCCAAATATCCTACTATACTGTGGCACCCCATCTCATTCATTCTTCTTCCCATCGAACTCTTTCTCATCCACATCCCAATCCTACGGATTCCGTAAAGTAACCATGGTTCCCTCGGGAAATGGGGGCATGAGTTCCAAGTGCAGAGGGAGCCTCCCTCTCTCTGTGGGATTTGTATCACACACACTTCTAATTGCACATGGCTCTACCCAGGCTCCAGTTTCCACCCCTGCAGACCTCACCTCCACAGCCCACACTGGCACTGCTGCCCCACTCAGCCCAGTGCTGGACTATTTCCTCCTCCTCCACCACATCTGCTTCCCACCCCACCTTCATCCTCCACCAACTTTTCTGGGACTGTTGTCTTCAGCCACAAGTGCAGGAGAGTACAACTCATTCTCAGAGTCTCCAAGATGCACTCAGAGACAGAACAGATCTCCCAGGGCTGCTTTCCACAGTGGAGACAGAGGGAGAAGGGATTGGAGCAGGTGCAGAAGGTGAAGGGGTCTGCTCTTCTCCCTGACAGACGTGCAGGTAGAGGGAGAGCCGTGGAAAGGGAAGGCAAGCCTTGCCCCAGCAATGAGATGGGGTCGCTGTGACAGGTAACAGACAAGGCAGCCAAATTACCAAATCCTCACTTCTGATGTTGACACTGCTTAGACACCATCAAAGAGTACCCCCGGATGCTCAAGCTACCTTTGAGGTCAACCTGGCTGGAGCCCGGAAGCCAGTGTCAATGACGACTGCATACAGCTGGTGACCTGGCAGGGGAGCTTCTTGCAGAAAGATGTAACCAGCTTTCTTTTTTTCATGATGATCTACTTGTTTGCTTTTAGTGACCAAAATTCCATAAAGAATCATAGAACCCATAATAAAAATACTGGGAAGCAAGTTTTCTGGGTGGCTATAAACAAAAGGAAAGATACAAAGAAAATTGCTCATGAAAATAGACATACAGGAAAAGAGTGATTGCCACCCCTAGCCCCCTACAAACAAAAGTCCCTGCTGGGCTTCACTGATATGTTTTTACACTTGTGGGGGCCTGAGTTGGGAGGGCTTTGAAGGCAGGGAGCTGGCCTGTGGTTCCATGACCAGCACCCCGCAAGCATGGACTCCAGAGGCAAAGAAACCTTGTAATGGACCAGCCTCTGTGCTGGGAGGCTGTGCCATGCTGGGTCTGAGGGACTTTCATTGTGAACTATGGCTAAGAATGCCAATCTCACTGCTATTGTAAAGATTAAGCAAGGCAAATATGCAAAATTCTTGAAACATGCAGGTGCCATTATGTTCCTCTCTCTCTCTCTCTCTCCTGCTAGCAGAACAAGGCTAGGAGATGCTGGCGGTGTTTTGGAGACCCGTCTCTGCCTCCCACTGCCCCTGTGGATGGTGCTGCTTGTTCCCTAACTGCAGCCTCCACCTACCTGTTCCCAGGTACCAACACTGGCCGGGGAGAGATCAGTGAACCCCTGCAGATCCACAGAATGACATTCATATCAAGCTGCTGTGCTGGGATTCTAATCTAACTGTAGTCTTACAGATTTCTGATGGGATCTCGGAGGGTGGGCACCATGGCCTATGCCACATGGGGATGCTGCACTCCCTGCCCCCTGCCACTTTGCTCTTTTGATTCCGTCTGAGGGCTGGGCTCTGCTCTTGGTTTCTCACCTGCCCTCTTTTTCCCCACTCATTTCTAACTTAGGTTCCAGGGGAATCTTTTAAACTGGGTCTTAGTCATGAAGTTATAATTACTACAATCTGTCTTCTTTTTTACATTTCAAGCTCTGTGCATAAGTGCCAGTTCTCGAACAGGATACAGCCTGTCCAGAGCTCTGCCCCATAAGCTCTGCAGGGTGCTCACATCATTCTACCTGGATAACACTCTGAAACCTTCTGGATTCTGGCAAGATATTCCAGTTGCTACTGCTCCTGTATAACTTCAGGAGTTGCCTCTCTCTGGACATCTTCCAGGCTGCTTCCCTCATGGTTTTCCCCAGCCCCAGTGGTATCAATGTCGCCGTCACCCATGGTTGAGGCTGCTGTCCTCCAAGCCCTGTTCACTGAATGGTCAGTGAGCTTTTCTGCACCCAGCAACTGTTGCATTAGCAATTTATTTCTTATTTGCTAATTATCTGATCCACCAACTAGTCTATAAAGTAATTTGATTGATGAAATAATAACGTAAGGTAGAGTTTCCTATTACATGAATATAATGAGAAAAAAAATTAACACCCAACGCCCCAGAAATGCAGACTCCGCCTTAGATATTCATTCAGCAAATATTTACTCTGAGCATCGTATTAAATGTAGAGTGACAGTGACAAATAAGACAGAAAACGTTCCTGTCAATGTCAGCTGACACTCTACCTGTAACTCGGAATCTAGATATAGCCATTTCATAGAAAAGTGGCTATAAAAAGAGTGTACATTTTAAATGTATTATCTAAAATGGGATACTACAGAGAGAGCAAGAGGGAGCTATTAATAATTAGGCTATGACAATAAACATAAACTAGGACAGGCCCCTTAGGCAGTATTGTCACTGTGGATACCAACCCTACCAATGATAATTAACCAAAGTCACACTGAACTAGAACTAAACTTAAAAGTATGAAAAGTATGCGACTTCCTTGTATTTATAAACCTCTCATCATTGAATTTAAATATAGAGAGACAAAACAGATATATTCAACTATATAATATTTAAAGATAATTATCTACTAATATGCATATTTCAAAAACACAATGATAGTAACATGGATATCAAGCATCCCCGGAATTATACGTGGGCAACCTGAGCGACCAGGAAAACAAATAAAGTCTATGAAGTTTTTATGTAGGAATTGAAACTTACCTCTGGAACTTGGAAATGCCACTCACTTCAAAATTGGCCTTCAGCTTTCTCCTTAGGAGAGCGAATGCCGCGACGCGATCATAGCTACGAGGGAAATGGGGATGAGGATGCAGAATGTGTGGAGAGAGCAGCTGTTGACAGTGTGACAGCATGCTGGTTAAAGGAATGTAGAAAGGAAGACAGACTGTAATAATTATAACTGTATGACTGAGATCCAGTTTAAAAGATTCCCTTGAAACCTAAGTTAGAAATGAGTAAGTCTTCTGATATGCCAGAGTTCTTCACATCTGCGTGTTGGGGCACACAGCTCCCGTGGAGGCTGTCCTGAAATGCAGGACTCCAAAGCAATGGCGGACTTCATGACGGCCCTCCACAGCATGGCTGCAGCCTGAGGCTCCCGGGTCCCAGCCATAGCCTCGCTGTACCACTAGTCAAGCTCTCTGCCTAAGTGCCAGCTCCTGGCATTACAAATGTCCTACCCTGACAATCACTATAAACACTGTCTCCTTCTTAAAAAATAAAACCTATCTTACCCTTAATATCTTGTGAGCAGGTCCTATGTGTTACTGATTTTTTTTTTTTTTTTTTTTTTTTTTTTTTTTTTTTTTGAGACAGAGTCTCACTCTGCTTCCCAGGCTGGAGTGCAGTGGTGTGATTTTGGCTCACTGCAACCTCTGCCTCAGGTTCAAGCAATTCTCATGCCTCAGACTCCCTGTAACTGGGATTACAGGTGTGCGCCCATCTAATTTTGTATTTTTAGTAGATATGGGGTTTTGCTATGTTGGCCAGGCTGGTCTCAAACTTCTAACCTCAAGTGATCCACCTGCCTTGGCCTCCCAAAGTTCTGGGATTACAGGCAATGAGCCACCACGCCTGGTCTGTTATTCATTTTTGTACTCTTGGCTCATAAAAAAGTTCCTAGCAGAGAGTAGTTACATAATGGAGACTAAATGATTGCATTCAATAATTTAATATTGAAGCAAAATATTGGGCCATTACCAGTAAGTTTGGATGCACCCCTAGCAATGGCATTAGAAAAATTTAAGAGTGCAACATAAGAAAAGCAATAAACAGCTATGAATTGCACTGATATGGCATGCTCTGGATATATCTGCCTCCTAGCAGGAAACCACAAAATATAATGTCTTTTGGCTTATTTATTCTTTAAAAGGAAATGACTATTTCTGTTTCTAAATATGCCAAGAATTATTTATCTATATCCTAATGAAAAGGTAAGGGCAACAAAAATGAATGAACTAAGCTTCTCATAGAATTGTTAGTTTGTCAGCTAGATGATAAAGAATTTCTAATTTAGTGACATGACTCATATTCCCAGAAATTCCTGAGAAGGCTGCTCATATCTGCACAGAGACTTTTCTTGCTTCAGAAAGCACACCTTCACCACCAGGCTGTGGAGGGTCCTCTGAAGATGAGGGGCTCTCAGGGCAACATGGGGGCATGGTGAGAGCTGAGGGTCCTGCCTGCCTGACTACAAACTGCATACTCAAAGGATGTCAGCAGTTCCATGATAAGAAAACTGATGGATTCATCTATCACTCATCCATGGACTCATGTCTTCGACAGACGCTTACTAAACACCAACTGCATGCCAGTAACCACCGGAAGAAGGAACATGAGGATGGTCTACAAAGCAGCCCCTGCTCCTTGGGAGCCCACAGAATAGGAGAACCAAGACTGACACGCAAAGCGGCTACAGGAGAACTGACAGGCTGTAGAGTGGCACAAACCAAGAGTGCTCCAGCTTCTTACAGACAAAGTTCAGGAAAGGCGCTAGGGGCGGCGCCAAATGCAGAAGACAATGCAGTCATTCACTAAAACTCGCAGATTCTTTCTCAAGTGTGTCTATACCTGCAGTTCACTTTATCAGGAGAAGTTCCTGGTTGTGGAGAGAAACGTTCAGATTTCCACTCTCTCTTGTCCCAAAACAGGCATCGGATCCACTGGAAATGTACTGTATAGTTCACTGCCTTAGCTAAATATTTGTTTGGAGGTTTTCTGTCATAGTCAGCATCCAGTAAGGATAAATAGCCGACACTGGCATCTAAAAAGAGAAAACATACATAAAAAGTACAATGTGAGGTTTGCAGAAAGGGATACTCCATTTCAAATGCAGACAGAGTAGCAGCTAGGTGGTGACAAGAAATAGAGATGAGCAAGAACTGAAAGACAACATCAAATTCTAGTCATTTTGTGTCCCTGGAGCATTTAAATTTGGATTAAACCCACTCGGTCAAAGCTCTTGGATGCAGATATGAATTGAGGAATGGCAGAGAATTGGGGAGGAAAACTGTTTCTAGCATCCCTTGTGTTCCAAGTGCCCCCAGACACCCTAAACAGGCCACTCCCCTGACCCTAGTGGGGATGGAAGAAGGTTGAGTCAGTTTCTTTAGCTGCCATTCAAGCCCAGTTCCTGCTCCTTGCCAGTTTGTCAGCCACCCTGCGAAATTTTAGTACGCCCCGAGTCCGAACCCATTCTGGTAAGGACAGCACAATGACCCATGGAGTTTTAGCCTATCATTTTGTTGACTTTTTATGTTTAGCCTACTTTTTATGTTTAAAAGCAAAAATATTTAATATTCTATTTATTTAAAATTGCCCCTAAGACTTTTTAATAAATGGTGTTGGGACAACTAGATACTAGCCCTTTGTAAAAATGTCGGCACCTCATGTTATAAAAAATAATAATTTAGCAAAGCAGACATCTAAATAACAAAAACAAACTGCACAAGACTAAGGAACACATGAATGACTTCTTTTTATATACATTTCAAACTATGGCTCAAAATCTAAGAGTCTTACAAGAAAAGCTGGATAAATTACTGTTTTAGAAACAGCCCTAACATAAAAAGAGCTCTTAAGTGTCAAAAAAAAAACCCACAAAAAACAACAAACTCAATACAAAAATGGGCATATATGAACAATTTACAGAAAAAAAAATGGATAATGGATTTAAATATATGAAAAAATACCCAACTTAATTCATATAAAATGCATGTTAAAATTAACATTTCTCAATTGTATGACTGACAAAATTCAATAGCTTGAAAATACATCCTGTTGGCAAAGTAGTGGGAAAATCGGCAGTTTCAGACAGTGCTGGAGGGGAACATGACAGTAGTTATCAAAACCACACGGGCATTTACAGTTCAACTCAGGAATAGCATATCTAGAAATTTAACTTGGAGATACATTCCTCCCCTTACATATAATACAGTAGATGCACAAGTCTTCCAAGTGAATACATAGGAGACTGGCTGAATAAACCACGGACCACCTATACAATGGAGAAGCATGCAGCAGTTAAAAAAAAATGAAGAAGATATTGATGAATAAATACATATGGAGTGATTTCTAAATATGTAATTTAAGTAAGAAAAGCACAATGCAAATGAGTATAAGAAATTAGGGGAAATAATGTGTACATGCATGGGTTTATTCTCCCAAAAAGAAACATAAGAAAAACTATTCTCATAAAATTACAATCATTATTCTTCACAGAACTAGAAAGAAACAAATCCTAAGATTCATATGGAATCAGAAAAGAGCCCACATAGCCAAAGAACTACTAAGCAAAAAGAACAAATCTGGAGGCATCACATTACCAAAATTCAAACTATATACTACAAGGGTATAGTTACCAGCACAGCATGCTACTGGCATAGAAATAGGCATGTAGGCCAATGGAACAGAATAGAGAACCCCAAAATAAGGCCAAATACCTTAAACCAATTGATTTTTGACAAAGCAAACAAAACATAAAGTGGGGAAAGGACATCCTCTTCAACAAATGGTGCTGGGATAATTGGCTAGTCACACATAGAAGAGTAAAACTGGATCCTCGTCTCTCAATTTATGTAAAAAAATCAACGCAAGCTGGATCAAAGACTTAAATCTAAGACCTGAATCTGTAAACTTCTAAAAGATAACATTGGAAAACTCTTCTAGACATTGGCTTAAGAAATAATTCATGACCAGGACCCAAAAGCAAATGCAAAAATAAATAAATAAATAAATAGATGGGACCCAATTAATCCAAAAAGGTTCTGAAAAGCAAAAGAAATAATCAGCAGAGTAAAGAGACAACCCACAAAGTGGGAGAAAATATTTGCAATCTATGCATCCAACAAAGGACTAATATCCAGAATCTATAATGAACTCAAACAAATCAGCAAGAAAAAACAAATAATTCCATTGAATAGTGGGCAAGGACATGAACAGACAATTCTCAAAAGTAAAGAAGATATATAAATGGCCAAGAAATATATGAAAAAATACTCCACATCACTAAGTGTTAGGGAAAATTAAAACCACAATGAGATACCATCCTACTCCTGCAAGAATGGCCATAATTAAAAAAAAAAAATAGATGCTGGTGTGGGTGTGGTGAAAAGGGAACACTTTTACACTGCTTGTGGGAATATAAACTAGTCCAACAGAACCAGCCTGAATGCCCATCAACCAACAAGTGGATAAAGAAAATGTGGTATGTATACATCATGATATACCACTCAGCCATAAAAAGGAACAAAACAATGGCATTTATAGCAACCTGGATGGAGCTGGAGACCATTATTCTAAGTGAGGTAACTCAGGAATGGAAAACCAAGTATTGAATGTTCTCACTTATAAGTGGGAGATAAGCTATGAGGATGCAACGGCAAAAGAATGATATAACGGACTTTGGGGACTTAAGGGGAAGGGAGGGAGGGTAAGAGATAAAAATACTACACATAGGATGCAGGGTATACTGCTTGGTGATGAGTGCACCAAAATCTCACAAATCACCACTAAGGAACTTATTCATGTAACCAAAAACCACCTGTTCCCCCAAAACTATTGAAATAAAATAAAATAAAGAAAACAAATGAAAACAATTGCCCATAAGGAATAGGTGAGAACAGGTAGAGAAATAAGGCTATTGAAAGATTTAGCTCTGAATACATACACCTTTAAATATGGTTTAGACATTTGAACAATAAAAATGTCTCACAAATTCAAAACAAATAATGTTTTAAAATGGGGCTGGGCGCTGTGGCTCACAGCTGTAATCTGTGGGAGGCCGAGCAGGGTGAATCGCCTGAGGTAAGGAGTTCAAGACCAGCCTGACCAACATGGTGAAACCCCATCTCTACTAAAAATACAAAAATTAGCTGGGCTTGGTGGTGTGTGCCTGTAATCTCAGTTACTCAGGAGGCTGAGGCAGGAGAATCACTTGAACCCGGGAGGCGGAGGTTGCAGTGAGCCAAGATCACACCATTGCACTCCAGCCTGGGTAACAAGAGCGAGATTCCGTCTAAAAAAAAAAAAAAAAATAGAAACCTTAGCATTAAGTAGATGTAAAAAAGTAAACCTAGGTGTATACAACGTTTACATCAAAACCCCACAGAGAAAATAATTTATTCAAGTAACTTTTGACTATGTGCTCTTACTGTAATATTATGTAAGAACGTAAAGTCAAAACTAATAAAAAAAATTCTGGAAAGAAATATTGAACTTCATCTGGTAGGTTTGGGATTGTTAGGGGTACAGGTACCTTAATTCTAAAACGATTTTTTGTACACAGTAGGACAGAGCAAAGAGAGTTTTGCTCATTGGAAACTGGCTGTCAAGTTGTCATGTTGTGGCAACCGGAATTCTCACTGTAGGAGAATGGGGGTCTAAACACACAATGGGAGAAAGTAAGAAGGAACCCTGGGTGTTGTTGGATTTGAATTAAAGCACTGACATAAACTCATTTTACACACACAGACACACACACACCCAGAGAGAGAGAGAGAGAGAGAGAGAGAGAGACAGAGTATTAAATCAAGGACACACCAATAGCAATGAGCAAATCTGATGCACAGTTCTTGTGTTCTAATGTCATTTCCCATCAAAGAACCAAGCCTCAATGAGGACATGGCTGGTTCCAAGGAAGGGCTGGCCAAACACAGGATAAGCCAGGACATGTCCCAGGAAGTAAAGAAACATTTAAGGATAGTGATATCATGTCAGAAAACCCTCAGGAAGCATCTTGAGGTAACTCCCACTGGAATAATTTATGCATCAAAAAGTAAAATGATGGAGGTGAAATAAACATTATCGAGTTTTTAAGAACTGCTATGTATCGTAGAGACAAGAGAGCAAGAGTAAGACAGTGAGAGACAGAAGCTCATTTTTACTGAAGATTGCCAGCTAATTCATGGTAGAATTAGCAAATCACCATTTTGTAGCCCACTAAGTACCTATATCACCCATGGATCCTTAAAATCATGGTGTGACAGTTTGCAGGGGAAGAAGATATTAAGATGGTCTCACAAGTATCGTCTCTCATTTTTAAAAGAAACAAATATAATTTGTTTCATTTTTAAAGAAACAAATGGTGACTGGTTCTCAGAGGAAAATAATTATATTCCAGTAAAAATGTAGAGACAATGGGTCTGGTCCATTCACTGAGTCAGAAGCCAGCTCCTCTCCAGGGCCAGGGCCCGTGGAAGCTAGCATAAAGCACGTGCCTGATGTGTTGCCTGTGAGTGCACTTCAGCACACTGAGTTCCAGTTTCTTGCTTCTTTGGGGAGGGGGTCGCTGGGGCTCAGAATCGTAAGTCACCAGGGACAGACCACTGAGTGGGGGTGAGCCCCAAACTTCACACTCTGCTCCCACGCTGTTTCAGAGGGGGTCCTGTGCCCTATTAATACATGAGATACAGAGGTGCCTCGGAAGTCCTGGCTCAACTCCGAGGTCAGGGAAGCTTAGTGGAGGTTGGTTTGAGGAAAGCGAGCCAGGAGGGTGCTGTAGGCAAAGACCCAGCCTGAGCATATTCAGAGACCTGAGGATTGAGCAATCGCAGAGCCCTGAGGATCAGGAGGAGGCAACAGAGACACATTGGGGAGAGATGGGCAGGGCCGTGAGCAGCGCCAGCCACTGCATCACAAGGATGGTGCTCATGATGGGGCAGTTTCCATGTGTGGTATCTATTGTGGAGCAGTTTGTTTATAAGCAGGCAGAGAAAGGATTCTGATGTTTTGTCATGAATAAGGGAAAACGCCACTATATACACACAGGTTATAGGGGATGTTTTAATCACGTAAACAGAATTGGAAAATAAGGCACCTTGTCCACTGACCTTTCTGAGAAGCAGCAGGTATATAAATCTGCACAATCGACTCATCCCAGAAGTAGATCTGCTTTACAAGAAAATCAGAGGGAGTAGGTGTCTCAGAGAATCTAGGAGATAAAAATAAAATAGGGATTTCTTGTTTTTTTCTTCTACCTCAAAGATTTTAGTTAAATTTCTATCAAGTGTTTACTCAATTTGTGCAAAACATCCTTGTCACTGTAAGGAGGTAGCCTGGGACAAAAAAGGGTCAATATGCTTAATTCCATAACACCACTTGGTCTCTTAATAAAAACTCCTACATAACACTTTCACCCTGCATCTCCTTAAAAAACAAACACTTCAGTAAAAAATAAGAACAAGAATGGCCATGTGCTTAATTCCACAACACCACTTGGTCGTTTAATAAAAACTCCTACATAACACTTTTACCCGGCATCTCATTAAAAATAAACACTTTAGTAAAAAAACAAGAAGAAGAATGGCCCGCACGGTCTGTAGGAATAAGACAAACAGCACTGGCTACACAAATTTAGGGAGGGCTACTGCAACACACACACGTATGTTTGCATGTTTGTACTAACTCCATATCATAACCTGTTTGCAGATAAAAGATAGCAAGCACAAAGCACAGGAGTAGTCTTAGTAGTTAGACTCAGAAATTTCTCAAAACTGATTTATCTTTTCTGCATGTGACTTAAAGAATTAAGTTAAAATCCAAACTGTAAGCAGATTGCCACTTTTCGACATCGAATGGCTTAGTTCATTTGGCAGAATGAGAATCAGGCCAACAAGCAGAGATTAAACTGCGTGCCAAGGGCTGTGTGGATAGCGCCTGCATAAGATACAGCCTTGCTCACGAGAATCCTTTAATCTAGTTGAGATGCCCACCCAACCAATCAGGAGCAACGAAACAGTGAGCATCTTTGCCACATAGCCTAAACACACGAGGACTCGGAGAAAAAAAGTAATCAAAGCTCTGCCCATTCAGATCTCCAACGAACTCTGCAGACTGGTGGTTTCCATTAGCACTTTTGCTGTAGAATTCCAAAGAATCTTTTCAATAGTCATTTATTTAACCTTCCCAGGTAATTTATTTATTAACTGGGGCCTATGCAAGTCTCATGAGCCCAACATCCCTGAGAAAAATAATTATTCTATCAAGTTTCCTTAGATATATAAATTTAAACACATTTTCTCCTTTTGGAAAAATTTTTAAAAAATTCTAGCTCAGACCTATACTGAGAGAATTAGATTTCTAAATGAGATCGTATGTATTATTACTAATAATTATAATGCTTTTCACTCCAGTAATCAGGGATTCAACCTCAAAAAACAAAGTCAGGAAGCTTACTGTCTGAACAGCAGAATAGTAACAATTTCTTTAAACAATGAGCCTCATTATTGCTTTAAAAACACAATTTAATTCACTGATTTTTTTTTTTTTCACAAAACATTCTTTTTTTTTTTGAGATGGAGTTTCGCTCTTGTTACCCAGGCTGGAGTGCAATGGCACAATCTCGGCTCACCGCAACCTCCACCTCCTGGGTTCAGGCAATTCTCCTGCCTCAGCCTCCTGAGTAGCTGGGATTACAGGCACACACCACCATGCCCAGCTAATTTTTTGTATTTTTAGTAGAGACGGGGTTTCACCATGTTGACCAGGATGGTCTCCATCTCTTGACCTCGTGATCCACCCGCCTCGGCCTCCCAAAGTGCTGGAATTACAGGTGTGAGCCATCGCGCCCGGCCAATTTTTGTATTTTTAGTAGAGACGGGGTTTCACCATGTTGACCAGGATGGTCTCGATCTCTTGACCTCGTGATCCACCCGCCTCAGCCTCCCAAAGTGCTGGAATTCCAGGCGTGAGCCACCGCGTCCGGCCCACAAAACATTCTTAAGGACGATATGCTTACTCCAATCTCATTTCCATTGTAGCTGTCACCGTCAACACACCTTACTAGCAACATGATGGGAAATGCCCTTGTAACAGGTTTGGAAAACTCAATTTCTATCTGTAGAGATTCCTGGGGGTTTTCAGAAAGCTCAGTGAACTGATGGAGATTCACTTTATCCCGAAGCAATACAAATGTTGTTTTATTTCTCCTATTATCCTGTCATCACAAAGAAAATAAGTTAAGCAAAATTTGCCTTTGGTAAAATAAACACATTACAAATCAGCCAGCACAGCCTAAGTGAAGCAGACATAGTGAGAAAGGCTCTCCTTACCGGGCCATCTTCCTGCCCAAACTCGACCATCACGGGTTTCCTTAGCCACTGCTTGTTGATGGGTCTTCTGCTGGAGCAGTTGTAGAGATTGAGGCCCACAACTCCTCCAATCTTGGGGAACAAAGACATCTCAGACCAAATGGCAGCAAGCAGTGGACGTAAGCAAGAAAAGCAGCCAACCAACGTATCATGGTGCTACTGTTACACTTACATAAAATTATACGCCTGATATTAGAGGACAGCATACAAAAATAAACCAGTTTTACTACTCAGGATGGCAGGATTAGGGTGAATATAATGCTTCATTTGCATCATTCTTATTAAAATTAATAATTTCTAAAGTATCTTAAAGTATTTGTTATTTTAAAAGCTCATACAAAAGAAATATCTGGTCATTGTAGATAATCAGGAGGGGACAGAAGAGTCTACAGAAAAGTGAAGAATAGCTTTCCTATAGTCCCATTGCTCAGATAAATCATATTTGAGGATGCTGAGTGTCAAACTTTTGCTATGTAATAGAGTACTTAGTTGGCAGACAATTCAGTCATGTCTTTTTGCACAGTCTTCCAAAATTACTAAAATTCCCTGGCTGACATCATATTAGTTAGCTATATATAAACTCTATCCCTATGTTGAACACTTACGTACATTTTTATTTGAGTTTTCATAAATAATGTTGTTTTAAGTAAATAAATAAGACAAGACATCTTACTCTGAGCAAATCTTTTTTCATTTCCCTAGTGTAGATTCTTATAAGGGTAACAGCGGAGGCCAGGCTGTTGCTGGACGCCTAGTTGACAAAGTGCTTTCCAAAATGTCATGGTGACAGGTGCCCTGGTTTACTCAATGCAGCAATACAAGCAGTAAGTGTTTTTAAGTAATTGTACTTTTGTAAGTTAAAAAAAAAGTCATTTTAATTTGTGTTTTTTGTTGCTTGTTAGTTTGAATTATTTTCATATGCTGATTAGCCATTTCCATTCAAAAAAGCAAATGCTGTAAAAGATGATCATATTTTGACCCAAATAAGATATACCTCATTAATTTGTCTATACCTCCATCAGACATTTGTTAGGTCACCAAATGAGCCAGGTACTTGAGCCAGACTGGGGTCCAGGGCTATAGAAATATGGAGAATCCTTGCTCTCTGCCCTTCCAAACTCACTCACAATGACCCTGGGGTCAATTCACAAAGCTTCTGAATGTAGAGGTGAGGTGGACATCTATAAAATGGCCAAGTGGCTGGGACAATCCTCCCTGACTTCCCCATCCTCACATCCCCCTTTCACTGTGGTCTTCTGTTCCGCCTGACCTCCCAGGGAGCCAGGAGCCACCCCGCAGGTTCAGCCTGGCTGTGCCTCTCTGGAGAGAATGGAGGAAGGGTGGTATGCACTGTCAAGTTCTCAGCAGCCCCTTCTTAAGTGTAATTCAGGTATACTCCCCATTTGATATTAGAACCATGTCTTCATCATTCTAAAGACATGATTGGCCACAGTGCTTGCATAATCACTGCATCACATGCTGCAACTCGCCAGAGCCTTCTGTTCTCTGACAATGGATTAGACAGCCTCAAGGAAACACTGAATGGGCCCAGTGACCCAGATACAAGCGACATCTAGTTTTGCCAGGGTTTTTCCGGAGAACCTAACCTTCTAAGAGGAGTAGAGTCAGCAACATGTTCTAAGTGGCCCCTCTTGGCACTGAGAGAGTGAAAACATGCAAAAAAAAATCCAGGTGCAAATGTGCCAACCTAATCTGTCTTTTTGTCATTAAAGCCCAATTACCGCAAATTTGAAATGGTCATTAGAAGTGGCAGGTCATCTGCCAGCTTGTACCTGCCCAGGAACTTGGCCCCCTTGATATGGGCTCTTCTTGAAGAGTATAAGTTGGCTAATGTAGCAGGGGCTCTGTGTCCCCGCCCCAGCAGGACTGTGCCCAGCAAGGTCACCAGGTAAATGCACCTGGACAGATCCCAGGCTCTGGAGAGAGTTCTGAAGGTTGCGATGAAGACGGGTCCGGAACTCCATCTGCCCAGTGCTAACGTGATTCAAAGAGAGACAACCCTGAAACACAGAGTACAGGGAATGGAATGTTTACAACACAAATGAGCAAACCGTCTTGAATCCAGATCAAGGGAGGGGGGAAAAGAATTAAAAAGATAGCTCATGGCAAGTTAGATTGGATTCATTTGCCTGATCAAAGATTTTGATAAAGCGGTATAAATGGCATTTTATTTTGACACATCTTTCTGTGACATGTTATTCATTTTTCAACAATTGATATGCTTCTTGGGAGTTCTTAAACCATCAAAAGGAAGTTTTTGTACCATAATGATTTTTAAAACATGGAGACACAGCAGGAAGCAAGGGTGCAGGCCTTCGGGCTCAGCGCTGGGTAAGTAGGCAACAAATTTTCTTAAACACTCATGGGTAATGATGATGATTATTGGTAAGTTCAGATAGACTATTTATTTCCCAAATGTTACGGTAGCCATCAGTTACATAAACCAGCAGGACTGGAGAGGATGCTTAACTGGCAGGAGAGGAAGGCCAGAGCCTACTCACTTACTGCTTCTTGAAAGCATTGGCCATTTCATAGAGTAAAAGCAAAAAATCTCAGAGACAATCCCAAAGTTACCAGAGCAGAAATAAATGAAATAAACTTTGGCCTTTTTAAAGCAGTTATGTGTCAGCAGGGCTACTTTTTTTTTTTTTTTTTTTGAGACGGAGTCTCGCTCTGACACCAGGCTGGAGTGCAAGGGCACAATCTTGGCTCACTGTAACCACCATCTCCTGGTTCAAATGATTCTTCCACCTCAGCCTCTCGAGTAGCTGAGTCTACAAGCACGCACCACCGTACCTGGCTAATTTTTGTATTTTTAGTAGAGACAGGGTTTCACCATGTTGGCCAGGATGGTCTTGATCTCTTTACTTTGTGATCCGCCTGCCTCGGCCTCCGAAAGTGCTGGGATTACGGGCATGAGCCACTGTGCCTGGCCAGCAGGGCTACTTTTAAAATTACTGCATGCAATAAATCATTTGCATTACTTTACATCATTCCTCAAACAGCAGAAAGTATCCTGAGAAATAATGTTTCTGAGTCAAACATCCCAGGTTTCCCAGATGAAAATCTACCAACACAGAAAGGATAAAACCGAAGCAAGGTTTCACTGGAAGCATTACAATATTACCATGAAATACTTAAAATTCAAAACAGAAGTCTCCAAGCACCAAACTCCACCCAGAAAAATACACACAATCCTTCAGAAACTGATTCTGTTTTGGTTTTGAGAAGTAATTACACATACAGGTTAACATCCTAGGAGAGGAAACCAGTATTTTTATGGATGGAGAAAAAGTGTGATTTACCAACAATAAATGTGAGATGACCGTAATTCCTTCCTCACGTAGATAGCCTTCATCCTTTGAGTTTTCTTGCTCAGAGACTTCCCAGACTCTGGATATGAGACTGATGAGCTCAAGCCAAACTCCTTTGTCAACCACGAAAGGCCCTGAGAACCGGCTTTGAGCAAGGAGCGCCCGGGTGTACTTGAGGATGAGAACTGCACTCATAAAACTTAGCTGAACAAAGAGAAAAGATGTAAATAAAATGCTTCATGGTGTATGATGCATATATACTTGCCTCTTTTATTATTATAAGGAATTAAAACGACTGAACTATGGTCAGAGAGAACTGGATTTAAATCCAGGTTTGCTCTTAATAGGTGATCATTGGCTAGCTTCCTAAGTAACAAGTTGCTTTCTGATATTCACCCTCTTGAGCAAAGGAAAATAAATGGTCTCTACACTCTAAGATGTTACATGGTTTGAACCCCAACAACCACTTTGCAAATTCCTTCACAAATTGGCCCCCACTTCCTCCCACAGCCTTCTCCCTCCCCATTACCTAAGTGCATTCTATTCTCAAGCCACACTGAATCTTTTGTTGTTCCAAAAGAACTGAGGCTTTTTCTTGATGTCTTACAGATTCCCCTCTGCCCTCATTTGGACTGGCAAAATCCAATCCCAAATTTCTCTTTCTTCTTTTCTTCCCTTCTCTCCTCTCCTCTCTCCTCCCCTCCCGTCCCCTCTTTTCTCCTCTCTCTCTCATTCCCTCCCTCTATCTCTTTTGTTTAGAGATGGGGTCTCACTCTATCACCCAGGCTGGGGTGCAGTGGCACAAGCATAGCTCACTGCAGACTTGAACTCCTGGACTTACATGATTCTCTCACCTCAGCTTCCCAAGTGCTGGGACTACAGACATGCCCAGACTTCTCTCTCTGTTTTTGAATTCTTAATATAGTCCCCTTTCAAGCTTACACAAAAGTAGAGAGAATAGTATAGTAGTATAATATGCCTGTCATCCAACATTAACAATTATTCACCGGAATACTTTTTCTTCTATTCTCTACTCAACTTTAAACAAATATTTAAAAGCAGAAAGCAAATCTCAGATATTACTTTTATCTATGAACATTTTAGTGTGTAGTGCTGATAGATAAGGATTCTTTCTGAAACCATGCCCACAATGCCATTATCACATCTAACAAAACTATGATTCTTTACTACATACCTTCTAAAACCAACCTCAAATGCCCACGAGACAAAGTCAGCTGCACCACTGCTTGTGTTTATGCAGAATTTTGTCATTCTCCTAATCATAGAACTAAGCATATTTGTGGAAGTATATCTGTTTGCAACTTCATTCCTCCATGCTTAAAAGGCGCAGACTAATCTTTTTCTTCCTTGTGCCTTAGCAGCTCCTGGCAATTGCTAAATAAATGTGTGCTCATGAAATGGAATTGAGATTCTATTTTCTGTTGGCCATGCTTATTTAATCACAATGATATCTAGCGGCTTAGATATACCTTTTAAAATCTCGTTCTTTCATCAACAGTAAGGTTAAACTAGTTTGGAAATGCATTTAAACTACTATTAAAGGCCCTTTACAAGAGGTAGCTTACCATGGATATTAGGACTTAAAATGAAAGAATAGTCTTTAAAATTAAACAAGTGCTTTAAAGAATATATTATACCCACTTTCACAATACTAACTTTTTTGACCAAAAATATTAGAGATGGTCACTGTAAGAGGACAATCGTGTTCAGTTTTCTCTCCCACTCTGAACTAAGAACTGTGGCAGACCCTGGGGTGCAGGGATGCATGTGAGAGGATTGGTGGCAGGAATGATTTGATCTCCACCAGATTCATGCTGTGGAGCCTCATGTAGGGTCATTGCTGGGAAGTAATTCCATTTCCCAGTCCCGCGAGTCCAGGTGAGGCCATGTGATGCTCAACAGAGAAAGGTGAGCGCAGCAAGGTGTGCACCTGAGGGCCACATGACTGACAGGCAGCATACCTTCCCCATGCGCTATTCCCCTGACTTAGGAAGCCACAGAGTGGAGGTGTTGGGGGCACAAGATGGACAGAGCCAGAGTCCCTGAGTCACCACGAGGGAGACCACCGGCTGAACACCTGCTATGGAATGTGGGCAAATGAAGAAAAAACATCTGTTGTATTCAGCTTCTGGGATTTCAGGATTACCTGTCATAGCAACTGACTTTATTTTAACTGATATGCTTTGTGTCTTAGGAGGCTAAGTAGCCTAAAGCTGGAAGACAGATGTACAAAAAGAAATTATAAATCAAAGGTGTAGAAGTGCTAAAACAAAGTCATGTACAAATTTGTCTCCAACAAAATGAACTCTGTCTTCAGACCTCAGTGAAGATTTCACAAAGAAGGTGGCATTTGAATCTACCATTGAGGAGAAAGTAATATTTTTTTCAGGAGAAGAAGCAACTTGCTTCAGTTATGGGAAAATATACCATTTGAAGGACAGAAGGGGCATCCCGAATGCCCGCACAGGGGAGCTGCCGGTGTTGGGTCGTGTGCGCAGTGAGGCGCAGAGAGTCAGGTGGAAATGGGTGAAGTGTTCGTATGATATAAAGAACAATTGGATTTTGTCCTCAAACTACTAGAATGCCATCAAGTATTCTGATCAAACAGATGGCATGACCAGGTGTGTTGTTTATGAACAGCTCATCAGAAGAGCGAAGAATGATGATGCCCTTCCACCTGGGCTGGAGGTTGTTGGAGTGGAGTGGCCCAAGATAAGGAGGGGAGACTCAGGCAGGAGGGGTGGGAGGAGGACAGGGCCATCGAGCCACTGTTCCTGTATCCATTCCCCGTCTCTTCTGAGCTCCTGCCATGTGCCACACCTATGGTATTTTTGTCGTGAAAGGAAGGTCCCTTGTATTAGGGAGTTTACATTCTAGTGGGGAAAGAGCAGCAATAAAGAAACAAATGAGATAGTTGCTGTTGTGAAAATATTGAAGGAGACAGAGCGTAACAGGAAGAGAGGATGACTTCAGAGGGTGTATCTGGGACGATGTCTCTAAGAAAGTAGCATTTGTGCTGAGAGTCCATGAAAGGTCAGCTATTTGAGAAGCCAAGGGGAGGGCACAGCAGGAAAAGGAGCAAGCCAGTACCCCTGGAGCATGGCTAGGAAGGGGGAGAAAAGCCAGGAGAAGAGGACAGAAGGAAAGAAGGAGCCAGATGCTGCAGCCACGTAAGATATTTGGTTTCTATTCCACAGGCAGTGAGCAGCCATGGGGAGTGCTGAGCAGGAGAGCGGCACTCACTGACTCAGGCTTTATGGTGACCCTCGGCTGCTGTGTGTAGCAGGTATTCTAAGGTGGCCTGAGAGGAGGCAGGGAGAACAGGACAGTGAGAGAAACTGCCAGCCTGGATGAGAATTGACATTTGCTTGGTTTCGGGTGGGGGGCAGCAGAGGTAGGAGGGGTAGGAAGATTCCAGCTGTGTGTTTGAGGAAGAACAGACAAGATTTAATTGTAAGTGAATGGATGAGTGAAAAAAAGGACTCTGGTGACACCTGGGCTTTAACATGGGATTCTGCATGGATGGTGCTGCCCTGTCCCAGGCTGGGGAAAGTATTAGGAACAACGTGGTTTGGTTGGAAGTGGTCGGGGGAGGAGCCCGCTCTTTCATGCCGGGTCTGCACAGTTTCAGCCCATGTGGAAATGAGAGCATGTAGTTATACGTGTGCGTCTGGAGCACTTGAGTCAGGTTTGGGTTGGAGGTGTAGGATGTAGAGTCCTTATCAGATGAATGTAAAGTGGAAGGAGTGGATGAGATCACACAAGGAGGAGGTGTGGACGGAGAATCCAGGAGGCCCAAGACAAAGCCCTGAAGCACTGACCAAGAACTGTAGATGGGAGGAGCCAACAGGGGTCAGTCAACAAGGTCAACCAAGAAACTGTCTCATGAAGCCAAGAGAAGAGTGTGTCCCCTAAAGCAGGGGGAGTCCCACAGAAGGTGCCTGGGAGGGAGAGAATGGGGAGCAGAGGGTGTCCAGTGGATTTGGCCAGATGGAGATCTGCTGTGACTTTGGCAGGAGCAGTGTCAGTGTGGAGATGGAGATGGAAACCAGAGTTTGATGGTCTAAAATGCATGAGAAGTTGGGTGTGGTGATGCGCACCTGTGGACCCACCTACGCGAAAGGCCAAGGCAGGGAGGATGGCTTGAGTCCAGGAGTTTGAGGCAGCCTGAGCAACACAGTGAGATCTCATCTCTTAGAAAAAACACATACACAAGAGGCAGCAAGGATAGCCCACAGCAGGCTCAGAACTCACTTTTTAAATGCTTTGCCCTGGAGAGGAACATAAAAGTTAGGTGGCAACCGGAAGCGGGTTTGATTTCACTGGAGGGATCTTTTTAAAGAAATAAGTGAGATTCTAAGCATGTGTGGGATCATTCAGCAGAGAGAGAGAAATGGAAGCAGCAGCAAAGAGTGGAAAATGAAAGGAGACAAACTCTGGAGAAGGCAAGGTGGGCAGGAGCAGGACTGTGCTGCCTGCAGCCACACAAACTGGGCACTGCCCAATGCTGGGGCACCCATCACTCAGACTGAGATGAGGGGCAGTGAGGGGGCCTGCAGGGGAGCCCCAGACAAATCAAGGGAGGAGCCCATGTGGGGGCTGGAGGGTCCTTCTACGGTGACAGAGCATGGCCGTAGTTAGATTCTCAGACTGGAGGTAGACGAGAGAATGTGTGCTCTTCTCATCTCTCAAGGGGCAATGCAGGGGTGAGCATCAGCCATCGGAGAGGAAAGTGTGCCAGGGACTCAAGAAGAAAAGAAGGTGTGATGAAGGGAAAACCCAAAGCCATGTGTTACCAATAAAGAACAAGCCCCTCACCAAAATTATTCACAGCGTGGATAGTGTGTGTTCTCGTCCATTTCTACTTTGGGATTCCAAATTCCTATGTTCAAAATTTCTGAGATGGGCTTTGCTATTCAGATGAATTCTTAAGGGAAAATCACATTTCTAATCTAAGTGTCAAAATATGATTCTGGACAGTATATTTTTCAAGAACCGATCGTGTCCTTCAAAACTATATAAAATAGCAGGAAAAATTCTTGGGAAAAAATTGCACTTACCTTACTAGAGAAGCTCACAAGGTCCCTCAACATAAGAACAGAACCAGTCATTTCTTCCTGACCAGGAGAAACAATAACAAAACAAAAAGAAAATTCAAGGAGAGGAGAATTAGCTTGTTTGGGTTAAAGTTACAGCTTGCCTATGTAGAAACAGCACATCCCCTGCATTTGGGCCAAGAGACCAACTGGAGGCCAGGCCTTCTGTAGAGAGACTATGACTGCGGTCTCCAGTTTTCACTCTCCAATTCGCTTCCAGCATCTCTCCTCAGTGTGCCCCCTGCACATCCCCAGCACACCCCACCAGGCTGATGGAAAAAGGGCACAGAGCGAAGGAAAGATTTTTTAAAGGGGTCAGGAAGAATAACAGAAGGAGAAAAAAATTACATCCAGTGAAATATCTTATAATTGTAATGAAATAAAATACGTTCTTTGTAGATGTGAATACTCTCTATTGACAATTATAAGATAGCAGGTGCAGAAATGCTGTGAGCAAAGACAATAACATTTAATTTCTTCAGAAGTTGCACACAGTCATGAACTTAACTCTCCAAGATATCACTGTTAACAAGATAAAATCAGATTGTTTTATATAATTTTTTACTTAAACATTAGCAGACTTATCTGTAACAATGACTGACTTGGTGATTCTCTTTTTTATAATCCAGCAGCAGTCATTTGTGTTACATATCAGCTGGATAGAGAGACCACAGCTGTGTCTGGGAGCTGAGCTGGTTGGCCCTCTTGGTCTCATTTCTTGCCTGTGTTTCCTAAGCATGACCACTTGTGAGTGAGCCAGCCAGTCATGAGCCCTGCCACTTGATAAAGGTTCACAGACACTAAACTCATCCTCCTCTGGGCCATACCTGATCTAAAAAAGCTAATTTGCATACTGAAGAAATTAATGCATCCTGTGTTTGTGACCATTGGCTGCAGGAGGCAGTTTTGTCTTCCTTAGACAAACGACTCAGGATTCTGGTGATCACAGTGATGTAGTTCCTGATTTCTGTATAACTCCCCATCAGCTGGAGGGTAGACAGGTTTTTCAGGCTGGAGTTATACCTGAAGGAAATGTAAGAGTTATCATTACTGTTCCAACACACAACAACACTTTTCACCCTGCCTACCAAGAATGGGATGGGATTTGTTGCAGAAACACTTCTTGGACAGGTCAGGCCAGAAAGAGAATGATACAAAGGAGAATTGGTCTGTGCAGCAGAATCTCGAAATTTTACAAAAGCTCCTCTTATCAGAACTAAAAAAGGCACAAGAAACCAGATACTAATACAGAAGCACCATGGCAAATGAAGAAATATATTCCAGAGCCAGACAGAGATACCACCAAGCTATAGCTGGCCGGAGTTTATGACTGAGTTTCAATAGTTGGGTATTTATTTACTTATTTACCAACAGCACACTTACTTGCACTTGAAAAGACAACACAATATCATGAAACGAGCCCTATGCATGTGGTCAAAGGCCAGTTCCAGCCCTCGCTCTGCAGTTTCTTTGGTGCATGAGCTCAAGAGTATTGTTTAAGAGAATAAATGAGTCTCAGTTTCCAAATGTATAAAATATAAATTTTCATCTGGACACACCATAGTGGGTCATTGCAAGAAGTAAATTAATTAGAAGTCATGTTCTAACCGATTAGAAAATGCATCATCATGGGCTGTATACACATATGCTTAAGCTCACCCTTGACCAGCAAGTGATTTATGGAGACTAAGACCCTAGGAAGCCAAACTCAAGATGAAAAGAACAAATACATCTGAGCAGAAACATCACTGGCTGCACAATGAGGGGAAATACACTTTACAGAATTTGTTTTCTCAAACTAATAAACAAATAAACAAATGACCAAACAAACAAAAACAGTGACAACAAGCCCAGGGAAAGGAGGAAGGTCAATACCCAGAATGGCTGCAATATATTATCTAAAATGTCTAGTTTTCAATGAAAAATTATGAGACATCCAAAGAAACATTAAGTGTGGCCCAAATATAAGAAAAATAAGCAGGCAATAGAAACTGCCCATAAGGAGACTCAAATGTTGAATTTAGCAAGGACTTTGAAACAGCTATTATAAACATGACTCAAAGAATGAAAGGAAACCATACTTTTTAAAATCAAAAGAAGTTAGAACAATGATTATTAGTCAAATAGAGACTATCAATAGATAGAAACCATAAATTTAGAAGTTATAGGAAGAACCAAATGGAAATTCTGAAGTTACATGTATAATACTTATAACAAAAGAGGTATTCAAAAGCATATTTGAGAAAAGAAAGACTCTGCAAACTTGGAGACAGAGCAATAGAAATTATAAGCAACAGGAAGAAAAAAGTAGGAGGAAAATGAATAGCAACTTAGAGAAATGTTGAACAATGAAGTTCATGAATTACATTTTTCCTTTTCTCTCTCTTCTTAACTTCTTTAAAAAGCCATTGCATAAAGTTATTTCTGTAGAGCTGTACTTTGGGCCTCTAACACACGGAAATGTAATATAACAACAAGAACACAAATAAGGGAGGTGGGAATAAAACTATATAAGAATAAAGAAATTACACCTGATGGTGACTTAAAGCCACAGGAAGATATGAAGACAAACCAAAATAGTAAATAAGATGAACACACATTAAAAGCAACTTCTAAAAATATATTTGTGCTCTATTCTCCAGTTTCTTTAAAAGGCAGAACATTATATCAAACAATAATTATAACATTGGACTTTTGGGTTTATAACACTAATAGATGTAACATATATAATAATCATAACACAAAAAGGGAAGAGGAAATGAATCTATGGAGGAGTCAAGTTTCTATATCTTGCTGAAATTAATATAAATTTGAATTCGTTTCTAGTAAGTTAAGGTGTATATTGCAAGCCTGAATGCAACAACTAAGAAAATATCAGAAATACATACTTAAAAATCATTAAGGGAATGAAAATGATATACTGGAAAATACTCACTTAACATAAAATGAGGCAGTAGAGAAGAAACAGAGGAACAAAGTAATAATGAGGCATGTAAAAAATAAGCAAAATGTCATACATAAATCCATCCAACCACATCAATAATAATATTAAATGTGAATAGATTACATGATCCAATCAAAAGGCAGAGACTGTAAGACTGTATACAAAACTGAGATTCAACTATATGCTGTCTACCGGAGACTACTTTAGGTTCAAGGATACAATTAGGTCATAAGTAAAAGGATGGAAGAAACATGCAGACAGTAACTCTAAGGCAGGTAGAGTGGTTATATTTATATCAGACAAAAAAGAAATTAGACAAAAACAGTAACAATAAAGAGGGACATTTTCTAATGATAATAGAGGTAAATTCATTAGGAAGATTAAAAATTATAAACATACAGGGACATAACAACAGGTTCCATGTACATGAGCAATAATGGATAGAACTAAAGGGACGGGCAGAAAACTCAAAACAATAGTACTGTCAATAATGGATAGAACCACTCGGCAGAAAGTCAACGAGGATATGTAAGACTCGAACAATAATATAAATCAATTAGACCTAACAGACAATCACTGAACATTTTAGCCAACAAAATCAGATACATGTTCTTTTCAAGGACACAGGGGACATTTTCTAGAATACATCTTATAGCAGGCCATGAACAAAACTCAATAAATTTTAAACTACTACAATTATACAGAGTATATCCTCTGACCATAATGGAATTAAGTAGTTAGAAATAAATGACAAAAAGAAATTCGGAAAATTTACAAACATGTGAAAAAGTGAACAACATACTCCCACATATTATAATCAATGGTTCAAAGAAGATACTGCAATGATAATTGCAAAATGCTTTGAGATTAATGAATGAAAACACCAACATTCCAAAACATATTGGATGCAGCTAAGTCAGTGCTTGAGGGAAACTGAAAGCTATAAATGGCTATAAAGAAGAGGCCAAATCAATAACCTAATTTTCCGCCTTAAACAAACAAACAAACAAAAAAGAGCAAACTAAACCAGAGAAAGCAGAAGGGGGGGAAAAAAAGAATAAAAATTAATGCAGAAATGAATGAAATAGAGTATAAAAAACAACAACAACAAAAAGTGAAGCCAAAAGCTGGTTCTTTGAAAACATTAACAAAAGGACAAATCTTTAGCTAGACTGACAGACAAAAATAAGAGAGAAAAAGAGAAGACTTAAATTACTAAAATCAGGAATGAAACTGATATCTCTACTGTCCATATAGAAATAAAAAGGATGATAAGAGAACACCATAAAAAACTGTATGCCAAAAAAATTAAGAGAATGTAGATGAAATGGAAAATTCCTAGAAAAAATAAACTACTGAAACTGACTCAATAAGAAATAGGAAATCTGAATAGTAAAGATACCGAATTAGTCATTTTAAAATTCCCACAAGGAAAACGCCAGGCCCAGATAACTTTGCTGGTAAATGTTTATAGAACAATTACTCCCATCCTTCACAAAATCTTCCAAATACAGGACTGCAGGGGAAGCTAGGTGCGGTAGCACACACCTGTTATCCCAGCACTTTGGGAGGCCAAGGTGGGAGGATTACTTGAGCCCCGGTGTTTGAGAACAGCCTGGGCAACATGATGAGACATTGCCTCTAAAAAAAATAAATAATTAGCTGGGCATGGTGGCATGTGCCTGTAGCCCCAATTACTTGGGAGGTTGAGGTGGAAGGATGGCATGAGCCTGGGAGGTCGAGGCTGCAGTGAGCTATGATCATGCCACTGTACTCCAATCTAGGCAACAGACGGAGACCTTGTCTCAAAGCAAACAAACAAACAAACAAACAAACAAAAACAAAAACAAAGGAATACTTCCAAATTGATTGGGGCCAGTATTATTTTGATACCAAAACCAAAGACAACACAAGAAAAGAAAGAAAACTACAGGCCAATACCTCTTAGGAAATAGACACAAAAAGTCCTCAATGAAGTACTAGACCAAATCCAGCACACAGAAAAAGGTTTATACATCATGACCAAATGGAAATTATTCCCAGACTCTAAGAGTGATTCAACATTTGAAAATCAATCGGTTTTATAAAACTTGTGTCTTTATTTGTTTGTGCTATTATAATAAAATACCTGAGACTGGGTAATATATAAAGAACAGAGGTTTATTTTCACAGCTTTGGAGTATGGTAAGTCTAAGATCAAGACACCAGTAGGTTCAGTGTCTATTGAGATTGCTCTCTGCTTCCAAGGTGGTACCTGTTGCTGCCTCCTCCAGAGGGGAAGAAGGCTGTGACTTCACATGACAGAAGGGACAGAACGAAAAAAGGGGGCCTATATAGTTCCCTCCAGCCATTTTACAAGGTTACTAATTTCACTTATGAGAGCAGGACCCTTATGGCCTAATCACCTCCTACAGGTACCACCTCTTACTACTATTGCATTAAAGTTTCAACATGAATTTTAGAGAGGACATACATATCCTAACCATAACTAATTAACAGACTAAAGGACAAAAAACATACAATCATCTCCATAGACCTAGGAAACGCATTTAACAAAATCCAATACATTTTTTTTTTGTAATAAAACACACACACAACAAACTAGGAATGGACGAGAACATACTCAATCTGATAACGATTGTCTGTGAAAGGCCTCTAGCTAACACTTCTACTAAGTGGTGAAAGACTGAATGCTTCCTCCTTAAAACTGAGAATACGATCAGGATTTCCATGCTTGCCATTTCTGTTCGGCATTAAACTGGTGGTTCTAGTCAGGAGAATGAGGCAAGAAAAAGAAATAGAAGGCATGCGGATTAGAAAGAAAGAAGCAAAGCTATATCTAGTGACAGCTGACATAATCTTACATAAAGAAAAATCTCAAGAAATTCGGTAAAAACTGTTAACACTAACAAATGCATTCAGCAGGGTTACAGGATACAGGATACTCCCCAAACTGGTGTACAGACTTGACAAATCCCTGTGAAAATCCTGGCTGGGTTTTGTTTTGTTTTTCTATCCCCTTAGCAGGTGTCTGGAGCCCAAGCCAGAGCAAGGCTGGAGAGGCTGGCCGGTGCCAGAGCCATCGTGCCATGCTTGTGCTGCTTGTTTTTACAGAAATTGACAGGCCGATTCTAAAACTCATATGGAAATATGAGAGACCTGAAATAGCCTACCTTGTAAAAAGAAGAACAGAGTTAGTGGGTTCAGGCTTTTCAGTTTCAAAATTTACTACAAAACTGTAATAATCAAGGCAGCATAGTACTGGTATGAGGAGAGACATTTAGACTAATGGAATAGAATTGAGAATTAAGAAATAAGCCTTTTAATTAGGTTATCAATAATAAAAATATAGACAACCTATATAAAAATGGGTAAAGTAGTAAGTAGACATTTCTTTAAGGAAAATATACAAAGCACATGAAAAGATGCTCAACCTCATCAATCACTAGAGAAACACAAATCCGAACCTTAATGAGATATCACTTCATACTAACTAGAACAGCTGTGAACAAAAAGACAATAACCAGTGTTGGTTAGGATATTAAGAAACTGGGGCCGGGCGCGGTGGCTCACGCCTGTAATCCCAGCACTTTGGGAGGCCGAGGCGGATGGATCACGAGGTCAAGAGATCGAGACCATCCTGGTCAACACGGTGAAACCCCGTCTCTACTAAAACTACAAAAAATCAGCTGGGCATGGTGGTGCGTGCCTGTAAACCCAGCTACTCAGGAGGCTGAGGCAGGAGAATTGCCTGAACCCAGGAGGCGGAGGTTGCTGTGAGCCGAGATCGCGCCATTGCACTCCAGCCTGGGTAACAAGAGCGAAACTCCGTCTCAAAAAAAAAAAAAAAAAGAAACTGGAACTCATATATAACTAGTGGGAATATAAAATGGTACAGCCCCTATGGAAAACAGTTTGGTAGTTACCATATGACACAGTGATTCTACTCCTAGTTACCTACCCAAGGAAAACAAAATCACAGACTCGCATAAAAACTTGCACACAAATGTTTACAGCAGTGTGATTCATTATAGCCAAAAAGTGAAAACAACCCACATGTTCATCAACTAATGAATAAACAAAATACAGAATGTTCATACAATAAAATATTATTCAGCAATAAAAAAGAATGAAGTACTGATATATTTTACTACATAGATGAAACTCAAAAACATTCATATGCTAAGTGAAAAAAGACATTTAAGATCATGTGCTGTATCATCTCATTTATATGAAATTTTCAGAATCAGCAAGCCTGTAGATATGAAATAGATTTGTGGTTGTCTGGGGCAGGTAGGAGGAAGCTGGGTGGCGGGTAAAGGGAGTCACTGTTAATAAGTCAAGGTTTTCACGGGAAGATGAAAATTGTCTAAAACTAGCTAGTGGAGAAGGTTGCATAATTCAATAAATTATTAAAACCTAGGAACGGCATACTTTAAATGGATGGACTAGATGGAATGTAAATGATATCTTAAAAAGTTGTTTTTAAAAAAGAAGAAAGTGAGGTCGAGTGCAGTGGCTCAGGTCTGTAATCCCAGCACCTTGAAAGGCTGTAGCGGGTGGATCTCGAGGTCAGGAGTTTGAGACCAGCCTGACCAACATAGTGAAACCCCATCTCTACTAAAAATACAAAAATTAGCCTGGTGTGGCGGCATGCACCTGTAATCCCAGCTACTCAGGGGACTGAGGCAAGAGAATCGCTTGAACCTGGGAGGCGGAGGTTGCAGTGAGCCAAGATTGAATCACTGCACTCCAGCCTGGGCAACAGATTAAGACTCTGACTCAAAAAAAAAAAGAAGAAAGTGGCTTTATTGGCTCTGAAGGACCTGCACATATGAGTTAGCAGGACTGCAGTGATAGCACTGGGACTTTTTTCTTTGCTCCATCTTGAGAAGATGAATTTCTGACATGTTTTTGACAGCTGTTAACAAGTTGAGGGAGAGCCAACTCTGGAGGAAATACAAACAACATCTAGGATGTCTGTGTGGCATTGTGTTACTCACAGGTCCTCGCCCAGACAGTCATTTCCATGGTAGCGGGGCAGCACAGTCACCACCACAGTGCACGGCTGGACCTTGGAGCCTTCGCCATCTGTGATTTCAGTGGAAACCGTGACTGTGAGGGAACATGTCAGAAGAGGGTCATCTTGGACGTGTGGGTTACAGAGATGTTTCTTCACACACAGACAGCATCTCCTCGATGACTAAAACTGTGACAAGTGATAGAAAAGGGGCCAGGCTCTGGGCCACAGGAAGCCCAGGGAGTAAAATACAAACTCTGCAATGGACTGTCAAGGCTTGGGGTTATATTTTGACCAGTTCCTAAATGATAAGTAGAAACTTAACAGGCCTAGAAAAATGGTGAAGAAGAATTCTGACAGAGGGGACTCTTTCATTAAAAGACCTAAGACCTGCTTGGGGGACCCAGGAATTCCTTCATGTAACAGGGGTGCCGGGCTGTGGTGTGGAGAGCTGCAGATCAGGCTCAGGGTGCAGGTGATGGCCAGATGGTGAGGGCCACAGGTACCATCATGGGAACCACACACAAAGATTGATGCCCTGGTGTGCCCTATGTATCTTCATAACAACATTCTCAATGCCAAGGACTGGGGTTTAATTTTGGAGATTAGTGCTTCTCAAGATGTGGTCTATGGACACTTGCAGCCCAATCACCAGGAATCTTGTCTACAAGCAAATTCTGGGCTCCATCTTCTCCCCACGACTCCGAGTCAGTAGATATTAGGTGGGCCCTGGAGGCAGTAATTTTAACAAATACTTTTTTTTTTTTGAGATGGAGTTTCTCTCTTGTTACCCAGGCTGGAGTGCAATGGCACTGTCTCGGCTCACCGCAACCTCCGCCTCCTGGGTTCAGGCAATTCTCCTGCCTCA
>NW_016107587.1:1957020-1983261 GCF_001604975.1 Cebus imitator | reverse complement strand
CAGCTGAAACCAGTTCTAAGGGACTGGTTTAGAAGTAACCATAACCTCAGGAACAGGGTCAGAGCGGAAAGCTGTCAACACTGCGGGATTCACTTTGTGTTGAGGTTATATTACTAACATGCTAACTCAACATTCATTTACCTCACATTTTGTTCCTTAGGGGACTACCTTGATTTGATTTCATCCACAACAAATGCAAGATTCACCAGATATGACATGTTTCATTCGTAAATAAGAAATGTCCTAATTTTAAATATTTAATTTATACATGAAAAAACATTCTCTGGCATTTTATCATTTCCAGTATATTTCAGTTAAAATTTAAGATGTGAAAAATGGATTTAATTTGTTGATATTACTAATGTTCTTTCTGCACTAAAAGGTAAATAATCAACCTAAACTGAAAAGCATTAGTCTGATCAAGCTGAATAAATACTTTTATTTTCCAGACACAGTTTAAATGATTTTTAGTTTTTGAAAACCAGGAGAAAAGGTTTAGAATTCTAGGTCAGCACAGCTAGTGACCCCAGCTGGCACCATGGCTTACCTTTGTAATTGTCCAAGTGCTCACCAGCTGGCAACACAAAATAGTACTGGGTGTCTCTCCCATGGTACAACGTGTGTTTGGAGGTGTTTCCTATCTGGTAACTAAATTCATACTGGAAGTCCTATGATCCAGTCCATGGGGAGAAAAAATAGTATAAATGAACACACTGTGAATGACATCCCAATACACACACATTCATCTGCAGCCTTCATTGCACCCAAGGACGTTCTTTAGAGCCAGGAAGAGGGTAAGTGACAGGTAAGCAGCATTCCCCCTTGCACAGCCCACGTGACAGACCTCCCTGCGCCCTGCAGTGCTCTCTGTTCCCTGAGGCCAAAGTGCTTCTTGAACAACCCCAAGATTCCTCACCAGGGTCTGTGTCCTCTCCTTGCCCACGAACCTCCCCATAGTCACAAATCAGACTGTCATGGCCTCCTCAGGGTGAAGGGTCCTGGCTGCCCCTTGGCTTCCCCAACGCTGGGCACCACGCAGCAAGAGGAGCATGAGGGAGGGGTGGGTGTGCCTCAAGTGAAGACCACGTTCTGGCCCCACTGGAGGACAAGGGTGGGGCTTCCTAGAAAAGGGCTCAGGCAGAAGGGCAGGGAGGCCAGTGTCCTGGCTAAAAGGATGGAGAGGGCAGTGCCAGGGTCACAACAGCACAGGGTCCTGCCCTGCCTGAGGCATTCATCTTTTTTTTTTTTTTAAGATGGAGTCTCACTCTGTCACCCAGGCTGGAGTGCAGTGGCGTAATCTCAGCTCTCTGTAACCTCTACTTCCTGAGTTCAAGTGATTCTCCTGCCTCAACCTCCCAAGTAGCTGGGATTACAAGTGCCCGCCACCACACCCAGCTAATTTTTGTATTTTTACAAAATTTAGTTGAGACAGGGTTTTTATTTTTGTATTTTTACAAACTTTAGTAGAGACGCGGTTTCACCATGTTGGCCAGGCTGATCGGCTTTCATCTTTTTAAATCCATCCTCTCATTTTACCCTCACAAGACCCTAAGCAACAAAATCACAATGGTCTTCTCCATGCCAGATGAAGAGTGAGGGTGAGTCCATGTTAGAGATGCGCCCTGGGAGGGAAAGGGCCAGGCTCCTCACTTTGGGTCACATGTCTGCCTTCTTCTCAGGGGCAGCATTAACAGAGGCCCCTGCTCTAACCAGGCTGTGGAGCAGTGGATGCCCTGTCGTGTTTCCTGGTGACCAGGCCCTTGCCTCTTTGTGAAATTCTGAACCTTCTCAACCAGGGGGCCACTTTGCTCTCCTCTCATTAGTGGCTGGGGAAGCCCATTTATGCCTAACCAACTTTCCAACATTCAACTACAGGCCGAATTCCTTCACAGGTGGGAAGGACATCACTGTCCATTCCTACAGCACCTGTGACTGCTGTGACTGACAGGTGCCACTGTCTTGGGTCTCTCAGCACAGACATGGTGTTGTCCACATACCGGTTTTCCTGACATGCAGAAGACACTGAAGACGGTGTGTGCCTCCAGACCATGGTGGGGCTGCACCTGGCAGGCCATGTCCTGTGGAGCCGGGTTGACTGTCAAGTACAGCTGAGCTTTACCCAGTAAGCCAAGCTTTGAGGCTAAAGAGAAAGATGAAGCAGGGGTTTCACCCATGATGGAGAATTATAGCAGCGTAGGATTAATTTTTTATAGATAAACCTTATAGCAGGGGTTCCGAAAGTAGGCTCCCTGGTAATTTGTAGCCTCACCTGGTAGGGTCCCTGGGAAAGTAGCCTCACCTGGGAATTTGTCAGAAATGCAGATTCTTGAACCCCACCCAGACCTGCTGACTCAGAAAGTGAAACTCATTGATAGTTTTCGCATACTCTTAGGGGATTCTGAAGTGCTGGGGTTTGCAAACCAGTGCCTATAGCATTCAATAATATAACAAACACTCACTGGGTGGGGCAGGTACTATCCTAGGCCCTGGGGAGACAAAAGTGACTCCCTACCTGGGAGCCACATGGCAACCACCCAGACAGAAACCGAAGCCCAAGGGGGAGATGATGCTAACAGACCCATCACCCAGCAAAGCGAACTTTCTCCATTCTCCTGGATTCCCTCAAAACCTCACACATATACACACATAAGTACAGCTTAGTTGAATGTATAGCACTGATACAGTTTTATATTTATTTTATTAACTATATTAATAGTGTAACTATTTTCCATGTTGACATATAGCATCCAAAATCACTGTTGTAAATAGCTGCACAAGATTCCATGGAACAGATATACCCTAATATGCATAACTATTATCCCCAACAATTAAACATTTTGTTTATTTTCTATTTTGTGTTTTTATTGATCACCCCATAATGATTATTCTCATACACATCGTTTTTTAATGTTTAATGTATTCTTCTTGAGATGGATTGTAGAAATGAAATTTACATGTCAAATGGTTTAAAACCTTGATGGTCATCATCCTTATCATAACAGCAGGTACCATCTATCCAGCCTCTGCTACACACCAGGCGCCCTGCTAGACACTGTTCCTGTATTATCCTACTTAACAGTCGCAACAACCATGGAAGACAGGTCTCATAACGAAAGCAAAATCCAAGAGAAAAGGGTGATGAATTCTGTCTGGCTGACCAGGGAAATCTCAATAAAGGAAGACACATTTGAGCGAGCAGTGCTGGGGTATCAGTCTTATACTAGGCTTAGGAAGGGATGTGGGGAAAATAATGGGCATTTCAGCCAAAATAACCATAGGGAAAGACTTAGAATCACGAGGGAGCCTGGTGTGATCTGAAGAGCATGGGAAGAGAGGGCAGCAGTCAGCGAGGGTGTGCAAGGCCAAGGGAGAGGAGGCCGACAGGAGACCTGGAGCCTGACTACACCACTTGGCAGCCAGCCAAGGACACTGACCAGGCCAATGGGCCATGGAGAGGCTCTCAGGTATCTCCTGCAGTAGTAAGGAATATGGCCCAGCTAAGAGAACTGTCTTTACACTTGCCACTGGGCAAATTTCAGGGGCAAAAGAAAGAGGTCCAGCCAAAGGGCAAAAGGTATTTGTTGAAACAAAAGCAAACGCTGCACATCTTGTATCCAAAGCAGGGACCCAGGGCTAGTTGTTAAATGCTAAATGTGGAAAGGGCAGGCTGATGTTTATAGAAACTGTGAGAATCAAGATGTCCCTCAGGGATCTCATTGAGCTCAACCCAGCCAGTTCTCAGGAGAAAGTGAACCTCGTGTTTCCCCATTTGCATGACATAAGAGTTCACACAGATTGCAAGTGTGCAAATTCCTGGTGGGTTTTGATTAATGCAAAACCGTGGACCTTGAACCAAACCTATCTGTAAATAAAAATGGCTGGCCGGGCGTAGTGGCTCATATGGCTATAATTCCAGTACTTTGGGAGGCTGAGGTGGACAGATCACCTGAGGTCAGGAGTTTGAGACCGGCCTGCCCAACATGGTGAAACCCCGTTTCTACTAAAAATACAAAAAATTAGCTGGGCATGGTGGTGGGTACCTGTAATCCCAGCTACTGAGAAGGCTGAGGCAGGAGAATTGCTTGAACCTGGGAGGTGGAGGGTGCAGTGAGCTGAGATTGCACCTGGGCAACAGAGAGAGACTCAGTCTCAAAAAAAAAAAAAAAACGTTGGGTCTGCTGTGCTTCTCATATGGAATGAAAACCTCTAGAAATGGGGGGAATGTCTAGAAGTTCTCAGATTGAGAGAAATGCAAGGAGGAATGTGGAGCAAGGGAAACGGAGGCCTGTGGGTGAATTCAATGAACATCAGCGGCACAAGACAAGCATTAACACCTTTCTAGGGTTTAAATAGAGAGAGGGAGAGAGATTATGGACAGATTTGCAGGGAAGGAATCAACTTGTCCGGTTGTCTAGCATTAATAAGATATATATGTAACTTTTTAAAAAGGCAACTGCTTGCTCAGCCTTTACCCTGATGTAGAGCTGCACCCAATTCCTCAGGAAGAGTAAACTCACAGAGACACAGCAGGCCTCCTTCCCATCCTCTCATAAATCCCACTGACAATGTAACATACCCACAGACGCTTGCAGGACGTACGTCTCTCCACTGTTCAGAGAGTATGGCTTGATTGTCACTGTCTGTTCTGTAATACCTGCAGGAAAGACGTGGCTGCATGGAAACGACACTCAGTGGACTCAGAGACAGAGGTCAGATGGTGTCCTTGGGAATGGGCTCCACCCTTCCCCCAGAGGTGAAGGTAACATAGGTGCTAGTGAAACATGCCACGCCTGCTTGGAAAGGCCGTGAGTTTGTTGGTTACCGCCTTCTGTAAAGAGCCTCTCCTGCCCAGCAGAAGCAATACTGAGGATGTTCCATCCATCCCTGGCTCAGAAATGACACTAATGTCCCAAGCAACAAGAGAATTCTGGTAAGATCTTATTTTGCATGTTTATAATTATGTTCATGTTTAATTTGGCAATTTTATAAATCACACTGTGAAGTATGATTATACTTCACAGTGTGATTTATAGGAATTTCAAAGCTATTTTTAAGTCTGCAAAATACTGGTCATGGACAATTTTTAATCTGGGTGTAACTGCTGACCATGGTGACTGGATTACTTCCTTAGCAGGGAGGGGCTGACCCCACACTACTTACCCTGAAGAAAGGTGATGCAAGACTGATGATCTAACAGGACAGTTTCTAAAACCACAGCTTTACAATAGTACTTCCTGAAATGCTTTAAGGGAAGGGTGAAGGGGAAATTATCTAAACATAGTGTGAAATCCAGATCCTCCCCAAGAGGTTTATAGGGATGACACATCACATGTATTACTATGAAAGGTGGCAATCCCACAAATTGAGCAAAACCAGCATGTCTGGGCTGGGAAAATCTATTAGAAATGCAATTGCTCTTCAGGAGCAGCTTCATTTTGATCAATTCATGCAAATTCTGTCTGCCCTACAAAAGTCTGTCACAGAAAGGCTGTGCACACCAAGGTGTTTGCACACACAACATACATCAGTTGGAGGCACCTCTCTTCCCCTTTGGAGTGCACATGGAGAGCCCCTGGTAGCAACAGATGCTAACTTTACTTTTGTAGAAGAGCCTCAGGCCACAGTCCATAGAGGAACAAGCACAAGTAGAACAGTTACACAGTTCTAAATACTTATCTAGTAAAACGAAAAGTTCAGAAGAAATTCAGGGCTGAGACATAAAAGCTTCAGAAACACTGCAATTGCAGGGTAGAAAGAGGGCATTCACACCTGAGGTTGAATAGCCTTGGAAAACTGCTCTTCCCAGCAGGGCCTTGGGCCAGTCAATCATGAGGACAGGCTTGGCTCTGCCGGCAGACAGGGAGGGATCTATCAGGTTATCCCCATCTCCAGGGCTCTCCTTGGCACTCAGGCTAGGTCCTGATCCTGGAAAGCTGGTGTCATTTGCTGGGACGATAAACCAAGCCAATAGATGTTAAAGAAAAACAGTCATGATGATCTTAAAGCATTAGTGATTCAATGCTGACATTATTTGTACCATTGCTGGATATTGCATATCTAATATAATGTCTTCAGCAGCTAAACATAGTCAAGAAATATACTTTGTTATCATATAATTAGTGGTCCAGTGGCATCTTCCTTCCCTCCCTCCCTCCCTCCCTCCCTCCCTCCCTTCCTCCCTCCCTTCCTTTCTTCCTTCCACAAGATTTATTATGGTCTACAAAGTCCAGGTACTATTCTAGGAACAGGGGACACAGCGTGAACCAGATCAATGGTGTCCTTACTATCTGGAGTTTAATAGTGAGGTGGTCAGAAAAATAAATGAGAAAACACATAAATGAATAATACAAAGTCAGGTAATGAAGGAACGCAAAGCGGACTTGCAGAGGAAGAGAGAGGGGTGGGGAAAGGGAGTCCTTTTGAGAGGGAGGTCAGGGAAGTCCTCTCTGAAGACCAAGACTGGAAGGAGCTCTTTGAAGGTCTGAAGGAAGGAGCTTCCAGGTTGAGTAAAGCCAAAATGCCATGGGAATGATCTTCCCTGGTGGTTGGAAGCAGGGATGAAGAAAGGGCAGGAGGAGGAAAAGCGTGGCTGGAGGCATTGCCAGGGGTTACATCATGCTTGGTGCACAGACATGGGCTTGTGTCCTAAGTGCCCTGGGAAGCCACTGGGGGGACCTGTCAGGCGAGTGACAACAGCCTGGTTTGTGGTGAAAAGAGTGCTTCAGCTGGACTGTGGTGAGGTGACTGCAGGCAGCAAACAGAGAAGCAGCCAGGGCGGAGGAAGGGCTACTGCATGGTCTAGGCAAGAAGAAGCCGCTGCGCTTCATGTAGGCTAAGGAGGCTTTTTAAAACTTGAAACCAAGGTCACCAAAGCAAGATATAGTAATAACACACAGATGTTGAGGGGTCAGAATTACTCCTGTAAGGAAGAATAACTTTGTAAATGCAATACAAAGGCAGGTCTATTTTTCATTCATTCAGTTGTATTGATTAAGCATCTACTGTGAGTGTGAATGTGAGTCTCTACAACAGATCTGCGTGTGTATTGCGAAGACTTTTAAATGTTTTAAATGTATGATGTTTTGATATTGAAAAACAAAGTGAAACAAGTCTTCTGGCTAAGGAGAGAGTGCTCCGACAGCTTCTCCTGGGGCTGGGGATAGTCAACTCTTAGAGACCACAAAAGGCCCAGCCTGCAATGTGTCTTTGATTTGCAAACTGACAAATCCAGAACCATCTCTGACAAATTATCCTGGGCAACTAGAGATCACCCTTAGGCCCAGGATCTGCTGAAATTAAACTAGCTGATTCTAAACTATTCACCCAGCCCTGCCTTGGCCTTGCCTTTCCTTCCCATGGAAACCCCAAGAAAGACCTTGGCCTAAGTGGTCTCCTTGCTCCTGTCTCCTGACCTCCCTGTGGCTTCCCACATGGCCCTGTGTGGCCTGCCATGCCTCTTGTCTCTAGGACCTGGGAGTAAATTTTCTTTGTTTTTCTCTTCCCTGTGGCTGCACCTGACTGACCATCTCATCCAAGAACAGCACAAAACACAGGAAAGAATGTGGGAAGGGCTGGAGAAGCCGAGGAGTTGGAAGCAGCTGAGGAGGACTGTTGAAGGAAACACTGCCGCAGATCAAATCATTCATTCATCATCCATTATTCCCTTGATAGACAAATCATTCACTCATCAGCCATTTATCCATTCATTCAACAAATAAATAATTTACCTACTCATTTGACAGATAAATCATTCACTAGACATCCGTTTCTTCCCTACACAGATAAATCAGTCACTGACTGATCATCCATCTGTTCATTCAATAGCTGAATAAGTCATTCACTGGTCATCAATTCATTCTACAATGTGCTCACTGAGTGCCAATGTGCCAGGGACTGTGATCTATCCCAGCACACAGCATAAGCTGGCCATGGAAGCTTTCCTGGAAGAGCTCAGTGCAGAAGACACAGAAGCACAGACACTGAAAAAGTCACTAAGTGCCAGGTGCCACCTGCTTCCCAGAGGAGGGAAAAAATACTGAGCTGGTGTGTGTGTGGGTTGGGGTAGCGGGGGTTGGTCCTTATGAGACAAGCCTGAAGAAGACTTCCCAGAGACGAAGCCAGACCTGAAGAAGGAGGTTCGCTGAGCAGATGACTTAGGAAGGACGTGGAGGGAGGCATTTTTGGCAGATGACACTCCATGACCCAGGCATGGAAAAGCTGGGATGCCCACCCTTGGGCCTGAGGCTACTCTCAGGATTTTGGAGCACAGGGAGACAGAAGGGCAGAAAGAGGGGAGCTAGAAATAAAGGTTTGGTTCAGACTGTGCCATGTAAGAGTTTCAACTTTTCCCTGTGACTCTGTGAAGCTCTCAGTGGCTGTGTAAGGGAGCAAGTGGGAAATCCAGATTGCAGAAAGGCTGCGGAGGAGAGCTGAGTAGAGAGAGGCAGCGGGCACAGAAGCACAGTCACCTGGCTGTCTTCCTTCCGATGGTATTGCTTCTTGAATATCGCTGTAATAGGCTTCAAAATCTACATGAAAGGACAAAATCATAATCTTTCCTTTAAAATCACAGAATCTCCTGAAATTAATAGCAGCTCTCCTGATGGGTCACATTGTCCTTGGTCTATTTCTAGACTCCATACATTGCACTGTGGATTACAAAATACCCTCAGTGGTGGTGTCTCCTCTCGTCCTGACAGCTGGGCGAGGCAGGTGCCATTGCCCCAGGGCCCCAGGAGGAGCAGCTGGAGCTCCAGTCAGTGTGCGGTTTCTAAGAATAACTCAGTGAGTAAGCCGAGGCCAAGGCTCACATGTGGCTTTCTGCCTCCACACCCAGCACCCCGTCCTCTCTTCAAACAAGTCTTTTACTGTCCTTTTAGAGAAGACGTCTTGCTCTTTTCTTTTAGAAGGAGAGAAATGGACATAAGAATGTCCTGCTGCAAATGTCGCTTCCTGTCCCCTCAGCCCTCTGCTCCCAGAAGCTAAGGAGCTCACAGTGGTCCCTCCAGCCAGACAAGCCATGTCTGGGAGGCCAGAAGCACAGCGGCATTGACAAGAGCGTGCAGGCCATGAGAGCACCATCGCCCAAGAGTAAGCAGCAAAATCAAACGGGGTCACCAGCTGGGGACAGTGACAGAGAGACAGGTGCCAGGCCAGGGCTTTTCTCACCCTTACCTTTTCTCTTCATTTTTTAAGTACCAGAATGGTTTCTGTCCACCTGAAGCCCGAGGATAAAGTGAAGCGGTTGATGCCGGGGAGGGGGGGAAGGATGAGGAAGCCGGAGTGGAACAAATGGCTGCTGTAGCACAGACAGTGCACACACGGGACCTCACCGACCTCACCGACCTCACTGCAGCCTCGGAACCTGCCGGGGGTTTGTCATTTTCCCAGTCCAGAGATGAGGAACCCGAAACTCCATGACTACCACACGGTCAGCAAGTGGTAGGTGTGGACCTGGCACTCTCTGACCTAAAGGCCCAGGTTGATGTGATCTCACACCTTACCACCAGATTCACTGCCTCCAAAGGTAATTTTGGTGCCCAGACAAGGGGGAGGACATGCAGGAACAGTGGCACTTACCAGAGAGGTGAGGGTCAGGGTTGTGTGTGAGCTGACTTCTCTCCGAGGGGTCAGTCATCAGGGATCCTTTGCTCTGTGGCCCCGGCTCTGGGTCTAGCGAACCTTCCTCTGGAGCCTCCCCCGGGACTGCAGAGTCCCCCGCAGCAGGAACCCAGTAGACTCCAGTCATGGGCTCTGTGGGGGTTCCCCTTGGGGCTGAAGGGGCAGGCTGGCCACGGGTCGTGGGTGAAGGTTCCCATGAGAATGGTGTGGTCGTGGCATCAGGATCTGCAGTGCCGGGCTCAGTGGACAGCAGGTTTGACTGTGATGACATTGAAACGGCCCCAAGTCCCAGTAAGCCCAGCAGCCCCACTACTCTGCAGAAGGGAACTTCGGCAAACATTTGGCAGTGTTAGAATTTTGTAGCAAAAATATAAAACATTTGCTTAAAAAAGTCTACAGACTATAAAAGGATGCTCTGTTTTCAACAAATCTGTTGTGAATTTGAAAACCTACACTTACGAGATTCAGGACACAGAGTATGGTGTTGGTGTGTTCTGTGTTGGCGTGTTGGCCAACAGCAGGAAGCACACATATGGAAGTAGAAGGCAGGGTTCACAGCGATTGCACTTGGCATTTGCTCTCCCAAATCAGGGGGTGGGGTCTGCTGAATCCTATGCATTCCCAGGCTTGGCTTATTCATGGTTGTTCTAGAAACAACTTGGGGTGCATAGGGTTTCTCTTAATCCTCACTCCCTTGTCCGTCAGTAAGTGATACGGTTTGGATGTTGTGCCCCTCCAAGTCTCATGTTGAAATATAATCCCCACTGTTGGAGGGGAGTCTGGTGGGAGGTGTTTAGGTCATGGGGGTGGATCCCTCACCAATGACAACTTAGTGCCCTCCTTGCTGTAATGAGTGAGCTCTTGCTCTGAGGTCGTAGGAGATTTAAAGGAGCGGGGCATCTGCCCTGCTGCCTCGCTCCCTCTCTCACCACGTGATGCGTCCTCCATGAGTAAAAGCTTCCTGAGGCCTCATCAGAGGCAGATGCTAGCACCATGCTTCCTGTACAGTCTGCAGAACCATAAGCCCAAACAAACCACTTTTCTGTATAAACTACCCAGCCCAGGTATTCCTTTATAGCAGTGCAAGAAGGGGCTAATACAGCAAGTAGCTAGTATAACAGTTTTCAAAACTGCTGTTAGAATTTATGAAGGATCAAGAGCAAAGAAAAAATGCCACGAGCATATAAATGACCTCTCAGTAAACTTTTCCTTGCAACCATGGGAGAGCCGTTTTTTGAGACACATCAATCTAAGGGTCATGATTCACTTTGCTGAAAGTCTAACCACTGGATGTGTTTCCCCTGCAAGTTCTTCTAATCTATTCAGCATGGACTCTGATTCAGAAAAACTCAATTTACCTAAAAGAATTTGGAATGCCTCTCTTGCCAAGAAGGGCACAATCACCCTATATGTCTTCATGTCCCTGTAGCCGCTGAGACCAGCTGTACCTACAGCTCTACTTGTGGAAGCTTTGTATGGCCTCATGGAGGGGATCTTTAAGAAACGTGAAGGTCAGCTGGGGCTTGGCACCAGCTCTGTTGTAGGGGCTGGCTCTCCAGCTCAGAAATAAAGCTCCTCTACTTGCCATTGAGAGCCACCTCTCTGATCACAAATAATGCCAAGTGAAAACTCAGTCTCATGACTGGTTCAAACCTTTGTGTCCTGCAGTACCCAGTGTCCTGACACCAGTGCCTGGCATACTCCACACATTCCATCTAGCCCTGACACCACTCTGTGAAGTTGTAAGATCTTCATCTTTCACTCAAGAAAATTAAATTTCGAGCTGCTTAAAGCCACCAGCTGGTAGTGTGGAAGGAAGGACTGGAACCTTCCACCCTGGTTCCTCTGCTCGTTCCTCACCGTGCAGCTGCCCCAAAAGACAGGTGAGGGGGTGAGGGACACAGCCCTCTGGGCAGTGCATCACATCTCAGGTCCTTCCAAACTGTGACGTTAGCTCAATAAAACTGCCTACACGGATGTTGGGCGCAGCCTCCCGTATCACGCTGAGGTCAGAAGCAGCCCTCGAGTGTGTCACCTCTTCTGCTGGTACCTCACAAGTGTTCACACGGACTGTAGAGGCAAGAGGGCTGGGGAAGGACGATGGACCCTTCACCAGGCAGATCAGACACACTGGGTCACACCAATTGTATTTTGCAACATTTTAGAAATCTTACAATAACCCTGAGTTTTTTCCTCAGACAATGAAATAAAGTCATCCGTCTTTTACCTTCTATCCTATTCTTATCTGTTGCATTGACTAAAAAGAGATCCCAGGAATAAGACAGGTCCGGCATTTTACCGCAGTCCTCACATATAGCTTGAAGAGAGAGTTCATCATTCCAGTTGACAAAGGTGTCTTTAAAGCTGACCCAGGAGATGTGGAGGAATCTGAAACATATAACTTGGTTTGAGATCTTAGGAAAATAATGTGAGGGTTCTTTGGTCACATTAATTCATGTCAGTCATGTTTAAATCACCCTACTTTGGATCTTTATTAAGGGAATTGAATAGCAATGTCACAGCACATATGACAGCACATACGGAGTGGCCAACAGTGTGCCACGCTCAACACTAGCGTGGTCTGCTTGAACATCCACGAGATCCAGTGACGCAAGCACACCGCCACTCTACAGAGTTCAGAGAGGCTGTGCAGCCTGTCCGAGTCACACAGCAGTGAGGGCAGAGCCGGGCCTGGCCAAGGTCCTTCTGTCTCCAAGCCTGGGCTCTGGCCTAGCTCTCCACACTAGAGCAGCTGCCACCACGTGGCTTCTCCTCACGCCCCACCTCAGGGCTGGCTTCCACCAGCCGTAAACCTAACCCCTCCAGAACCCTCCCTGTGGCCGTCCACCTTTGCCATTCCCACACAGCCTCAGATGCTCACAGAGAAAGAAGTCTCCATTGCCTTGCCCCACTTCCTCCCTGTGCAAGGTTGTGGGTGACGGGCAACATACATCCGACGCCCACAGCCCGGTGCCCACTTCCTTTGGGCCTGCTTTCCACGGCTGCCTGCTTTCAAGCTCTCTAGCCTCTTTGATGACCCAGTACTTTCCAGAGTACACTTTTATGGTTTTTCATGATATCAAAGGGGTGGGTTGGGATTTCACAGATTTATTTCCTGTGGGACTTAGGGAGCCTTTAAAAGGCCAGGTTGGTAGACACTCCAGGGTATGTGTGGCACCTGGTGTCTCCCATGTGAACATCCCATGAGTCTCATACCATGGCCTCAGCATGTGGCTCTCAGCACAAGGGCTGAGGGGCCACAGTGGGAGAGGCCACACAGCATCCTTGCCCGGCACTGGGCCTAGGTGGTCTGTGTGTGTGAAAGGGCCCATCCATGTGTGTGCGGAGTGGGATGATGGGGGTGCAGATGGACATGGGCAAAGAGAGGTCCCTCCAGCCCCAGACCTCCTGGGGACATCATCCACACAGGCCCGGACCTTCCTGACAGGATCAAAAGAGGTTCACCTGACGGTGTTGGCACATATCGAAAGAATTTTTTTTTTTTTTTTGAGATGGAGTCTTGCTCTGTCACCCAGGCTGGAGTGCAGTGGTGCGATCTTGGCTCACTGCAACCTCCAACTCCTGGGTTCAAGCGATTCTTCCGCCTCAGCCTCCCAAGTAGCTGGGACTACAGGAGTGTGCCACCATGCCCGGCTAATTTTTGCATTTTTAGTAGAGACGGGGTTTCACCACGTTGGCCAGGATGGTCTGGATCTCTTGACCTTGTGATCCGCCCGCCTCAGCTTCCCAAAGTGCTGGGATTACAGGCATGAGCCACTGCGCCTGGCCGAAATAATATTGTAAAATGATTTCTGTAATTATCTCATGAGTAGCAGAAGTGTATAATACATTACATTTTTGGATTAAAAGTATTCAATTTGTGAAATTTAATGATTTAAGTTGTGCCCAATTGTCGTAGACTTGTACCTTCTTCACTTTTAATACATACCCAAAGCCTCAAATAACAGTCAGTGATCTGAGCCTGTGGGGACCCCTGGGCAGCGCTGTAGGACCTTGGGGTCCACCATGGCATGGCCCACTCTTATGTACTGAGCCTTGTCTTCATGGCTCTAATCTTGAAACCCTGAATTCCAGTCTGATGCATGACCTTCAAAGCGGTCTTTCTGATCTCTGAGGACAGCAGATTTTCTTCCTCCTCCAGGAAGCCTTCCCAAGCCACCCAGCCCACAAATAGGACCATAGTAACTTTCCAGGCCCCTTTCCCCTAACGTTCATGATGGAAGCAGCTCAGCCTGCTTGGGGTCTTCCACGTGACATGTGGGCTATGGGCAGAGGGTCAGTCCCAGCACTGTGTTCTGGGTGGGTGCCAGCTTGCAGCCCCCACGGGACAGTGGCCAAAGCAGGTGGGCCTGGGCTCCTGCACCATCTGTGCTGCTCAGTTACATAATGATCCAACCCATGCCCACCCCTGCACTTGGCTTGGTCCTGGTATCCTGTGTTTGGTGTCTGGGGGCTGCATTTCACCCATGGGTGCTATTCTGGCCACAGTGCTACCGGGGTTCTGGGTTTGGGGCACAGCACTTCTTTGCCCCTGCACCTTTCACAGTCTCAGGCATCACAGCTGGGCCCACGCTGCTGTCCCCTCAGCCCTGTGATGCCTGGAAGGCCTGGGCAGAGGCCCTGAAACCCCTGGCTGGGAACTTTATGGCTTTACCTCCTGGCTTTAGCCCCAAGCCCCAGGACAGTCCCAGTCCCAGATCCTTTGGACAGATGCTGTGATGGGAGGGTTCCCACTGAAGTTTCACTTGGAACCCCCTGCTGTGCCAGCTCTAGCCAGTGTGCTTGGCTATCAGATGCTGCCCAGACATCAGCCTGGCAACAGGGATCGCTTCCCCAGCCCCTTTCTGAACAGCCCTCTCCTCCTCCTTTGCAGTGAGAATCCCACATGGCCAAACTCCAAACTTCTTGCTGTGCACAGCAGATTCCTTTCACAGATGCTAGCACCAGGTAGGAGCAGACACCTGTGAGCTGAGCTGTGCTCAATGCAGGGCAGGTGGTACCTGAAGGCTGAGTCAGGATGAGGGGACAGGAACACCCGGGCCTCAGAAGAGTTCCGGCCACCACTGGAGACCCTCAGCATCACAAGGAACTGATCATAGCTGTCACTGAGCCACTGTGCCTCAAAGGAAACAGTGGGAGCCCCGGCGTCTAGTTGGTATGCAGTGGAGGGGCTGAAGCAGGGATGTCCTGGGGAGCTGGCGGCGGCGCATTCCCAGTGATACCTGTTGGAGAAGTCATCAGAGTGGCTGAAGGGAGCATCAGGCAGAGTCAGGACTACCCTGTGTCACTGCATGGGTTTTTCCTGGGTGAGGGGGACCGTAGGGGATATGTGGTTAGAGGTTTTGCTTCCCACATTTTCTCCCATAAGTAAGGTGGGAGGTTGCAAAGGGGCAGCGGCACCACCATCTGGGGTGGGCTCAGGCCACCCCTCCTGACTCATGGAGGCTGACTCCAGGCAGCCTTATTTCTGGCCGTCCCAGGCTTCCTTCCCCTTCTCTGTGCACAGTGACCTCCTCTGCTCACATCACTGCCACCTCCCAAGTCACACAGCTGTGCTGCCCTCAAGTATTTCCCAAACACTGCACCCTACCCTCGTGACAGCTCCGTGTGACAGACAAGAATGCCACGTGAGCCCAAGTTTAGGAAGAAAACACATTTGGGAGGCCTCAGAGAGCTTCCCAGTGGCACAGCTAGAGAGAGGTCTGTGAGATGAACTTCAGGCATCTCTCCTCCCAGTCTCACAGTGTTTCTGCAATGTAACACTTGTCACACCCAGCGAAATAAACATGGCTGCTCCAACCAGGTCAAGCGGGAAGACAAGGTCATCCCCAACCTTGAAGTGGTCTTGCTCTAGCAGGGACGCACACTCAAACATGCAGTTCCAGTAGGCAGGAAATGCTGCCATGGAAATGTCTGTGGCTAGGAGGGCCTGGCCCCATCCTGCAGCCATAAGCCCTTTTCAGAGGTGCCACCTAAATCTGAACTGCTATTGATCTTTTAAAGGCATTTCCCTGTCTGGTATGCAGGCACCTCATTCTAGACCTCTCTGCTTCTAGAGCCTGCATAAAGAGGCACTGTGATGGCTCAGAAACCACCCCGCTCAGCAGAAGCACTGCTTCCAGCTCACCGGCTGTGCAGAACAACTGCCCCTGGGATTTAGCTGGAATATTCTGTACTCCCAGGGAGGAAATTCAGCTCATTTCAGCAGCCACATATAGAGCTCTTGTTTTCAGGCACTGTGCTGGGTGCTAGAACATGGGGATGTGACGATTAGAAAGACACAGCCTCTGTCTTCTTAGGTTGGGTGCAGGGAAGGCTGCAGCCAGGTGAGGACTTTTCCAGAGCATGTGCATGGATCAAACTGGTGAGTCCAAGCAGCCTTTGCCTCCTCTCAACTCAAGAAACACCAAATCCAACATTTGTAATACAGCAAATATGTGTGATCACAGAGGTTGGGAAAACAGAGCAATTTATCTATTGCTTTATAAGTAAATATTCCCTGACTAGCTACCATGTGCCTGGCATAGGGGACATGTGAAATAAGAGCCCTGCCCTCCAGAGCTTAGATATCTCAGTTAACAGTGACCACAGTAAGTGAGGAAAGGCTCGATGTCAGGGGTGACTACTGTGAAGAAAGAGGCCATCAGATCAGGGCAGGATCTGTCATTTTGGAGTCTCAGGGTGGGCCTCACTGGGAAGGTGATATTTGAGCAATGAGTAAAAGGAAGGGGATGATGGCAGACATTTGGTGAGCTGAGTGACGAGCTGCAGAAGGAACCCTTGCTGTAAAGAGCTGAGAGAGATGCATGCTGGGTAAGTCCAAGGAGGGGCAGGAAGGCCCATTTGCAGTGAGCTGTGGAGGCAGCAAGGGACAGCTGAAGCTGCAGTCGGTCAGGAGAGGTCACGTCAGCCTTGTTGGCAGTGTGAGGACATTGGCTTTTACTCTTGAGTGAAAAGGGGGCACTGGAGGGTCGAGCTGTAAGTAAGGTCTTCTGACTGTTTTAAAAGAATCTGTCTCCAAAAGAAGGGAGGGTGGGAAGCAGGTGAGGAGTGAGAAATTGCCTAATGGGTACAATGTACAGCAATGATTGCATTAAAAGTCTAGACTTTAACGCCACCAATATATCCATGTAACAGAATTGCACACATATCCCCTAAATCAAAAAGAATAAAACCCAACCATACTAGAAGAAGAACCCATCCCTGCCTTGGAGACAGGGCTGCAGGGGAGGATGGCAGCATGGAGACTAGCCAGGAGATCTTAGGGAGATGAGCCCAAGCCCCTGGCAGCTCAAACCAGGATGTACGGGGGCTGGGGGAGGTGGTGCAAAACTCATGTTTAAGGGAGGGCCAAAAAAAAAAAAAAAAAAAAGAAGAAGAAGTAAAAGATGCTGCTAAAAATTTTTGGGTGCGTTGGCTCATGCCTATAATCCCAGCACTTTGGGAGGCCAAGGCGGGCAGATCATTTCGGGTCAGGAGTTTAAAACTAGCCTGGCCAACATGGTGAAACCCGTCTCTACTAAAAATACAAAAATTAGCCAGGCATGGAGGCATGTACCTGCAGTCCCAGCTACTTGGGAGGCTGAGGCAGGAGAATGGCTTGAACCTGGGAGGCAGGGTTTGCAGTGAGCTGAGATCAAGCCACTGTACTGCAGCCTAGGCAACAGGGTGAGATCCTGTCTGATAAAAAAAAGAGAAAGAAGATTTTGGCCTGAGCAACTGAAAAGGCCCTTCCATGGGTGCAGAAGGCAGGTATGTGGCTGAGGTGTATCGAGGCTGTCCAGAGGGGGCGCTGGATGGAGGCCAGGACTCACAGCCTGGAGTCCGGGGAGTGGTCTAAACAGAGAATCCCTGTTTGAGGCTACTGCACATACATCATGGATGGATCCACATCAGGACCTTGGCTGAGGCCGCAGGCGGGAAGGGGTGTGGCTGGAGAAGAGGACCACGTCCTGAACTGGGGCAGCCTCCAGCAACAGGAGATCTACCCACCTGGAGATGAGTAACCCATGGAAACCAGCCTCCCACATACCACAGCATCTCACCAACCAATAATTTAATAATAGTGATACTCAAACTCCACATTCCAAAACAGATCATTCTTTAAACGCCACCTTAAAAAGTGACCTACATTTTACTTCCACTCTTTTCCTCGATTCCCTTATATTTCTATCCTAAATAAAGCAGTTAAACTTATGAAATGCATTTAAATTTCAAACTACTAATAGCCTCCAATGTCCCAGAGCCCGCATTTGCAGAAGGCACAGTCTGAGCTGCGCAGCTCTGTGTGTGGGCGGTGCTCACCTGAGACTGGCCCCAGGGTTGTCAGGGTCAAAGGACTGGGTCCCTCTGAGGACAATGGGGGATGAAGCGGTCCTGGAGAAGAACAGGTGCGTGCCCTCGGAGATCATACTGACAGGGGCCTGGGCCTGCACCTCCAGGCCCACACAGTAGTTGCTATACACCACACTGCCTTCAATCTGAACCTGCGGAGCCAAGAACAGAGGATGTCATGCAGGGACAAGGCAGGAACTTGCTGGAGAAACACAGTCACCTGAAACTTAGACAGGAAACTGATGAGTTTCAATGCATCCCTGGCTATAAATAAAACAGTCATGTTAGTCAAAATAATCACTCTGCTGTGCACCATGAGAACTGTGGCTAGAGTCCACAAGAGCGTGGACATCTTCCTATCCAAGACTGTGTTCATGTACAAAGTTGGGCATTTCCCAGCTTGTGAACACAATAGAGACTTTCCATGTGTGCATATCTTATGGCTTTCAAACCTCCTCCTTCCACAGTGAATTGTTCCATGCTCCTGGCTTTTGTCCAGCCCTCTTCACCTATCTTAGAACTGCTTCTTTCTAACCCCCAAACATATCATGGACTTTAGGAAATGTAAATGAAATTTAAGACAAATATCTTTTTTTCTGAGACGGAGTTTCGCTCTTGTTACCCAGGCTGGAGTGCAATGGCGCGATCTTGGCTCACCGCAACCTCCGCCTCCTGGGTTCAGGCAATTCTCCTGCCTCAGCCTCCTGAGTAGCTGGGATTACAGGCATGCGCCACCATGCCCAGCTAATTTTTTGTATTTTTAGTAGAGATGGGGTTTCACCACGTTGACCAGGATGGTCTTGATCTCTTGACCTTATGATCCACCTGCCTCGGCCTCCCAAAGTGCTGGGATTACAGGCATGAGCCACCATGCCCGGCAACAAACACTTTTAAACCCAGGAATAGCAGAACATGTTATAAATAAGGCATTCACATTGTTCTTGTAAAAATTTGATGCGGCCATGCGTGGTAGCTCATGCCTGTAATCCCAGCACTTTGGGAGGCCAAGGCAGGTGGATTGCTTGAGCTCAGGAGTTTGAGACCAGTTGGCAACATGGTGAAACCTCATTCCTACTAAAAATACAAAAATTAGCCTGGCATGGTGGTGCATGCCTGTAATCCAAGCTACTTGGGAGGCTGAGGCAGGAGAATCACTTGAACCCAGGAGGCCAGGAGTGGGAGGCTACAGTGAGCTGAGATCATACCATTACACTCCAGCCTGGGCAACAGAGTGAGACCCTGTCAAAAAAAAAAAAGTTTGATGCAATTTGAAAATATACAGTTGAACACTTGCTGTTCTATCACTGGGTCTCAGCCTCAGTAACTCTAGATTTTCTTCAGATGCACACAGTTCCCTGCTGGTCAGTCTCCTGAGTGGGACCATAGATAACAGAAGAGCTGCAGAATCAGAACTCCCATTGCCACCTCAGCCTCTGCTTGCTCAGCCTCTCCAGCTCCAAGGAGCCACTGAGAATGTTCCAAGTATATACAGAAGCTGAAGGAGGCACAATGCGGGCAGCTGCTTGGGGAAGATGCAGGAATGGTCAGGAGCAAAGGAAACCTGAAGCTCTGACTGAAATCAGAGATAGCAGAAGTTACCTTATCGGTCAGAAGGTCTCAGACCTAGAGAAAGACACAGGTCCCCTGTAAAGACACTGAAGACCACAGAGGTGGCTCCCAGCTCACAGTCAAGCCTCCCTCGGAGCGCCTATTACCTGGCCCATCCCACAGGCTGGACACATATTCTATGGCTTGTTGGGCTTAATTTAAAAATTATGTAATTTATAAATTAGAAAGCAGAGTTTTATTTTTTAAGAAAGGAATTATCTGCAGGAAATGCAGTCTCTGGCTAAAAAATTGAAAGTATGTATTTTGAGGAGGGAGGGAGGGGCAAGACAGGAATTTAAGTTGAATGGGTTATCCCATATTCACAGTATCTAGGAGCTATGGATATTTATGGAAGAGGATTGTGCTTTTGTATAATAAGTAAACATATACATGTGTTTTATGTTTACTTTGGGGTGGAGACAATATTGTATGTATTACAATGTAATATAATTAGGTCTTTTATGTTAAAAGGTGAAATAGGGACATGAAGGCACTTAAATGTGTAGTCTATAAAACTGGGCAGAATTAGTTTATGGTTGGTGGTTTTTTATTAGGAAAAAGTTATAGAAATTAGGTTTTTGTTTAATTAAAATTTCACTTATGGCTTGAGGAATAGGATGGTTTAGTTAGTTGATGTTTGGTGGCTGTAGAGTTGTAATTGTTTTAATATTGTTTATTTTAAGGCTAATATTTGTTTAGCTGATAGAGAAAAGGAGAAAAAACATCCTGTGGCAATGAGAACATAGTTTATTTTTTAATTGTAGGACTGTGTGACTTCACCCTTGCCTGGCATCACCTTAGGTCTTGTTTATAATTTGGTATCTTATTACCATAGAGTATGTCCTGGCCAGGCGTGGTGGCTCACACCTGTAATCGCAGCACTTTGGGAGGCTGAGGCAGGCAGATTGCTTGAGCCTAGGAGCTTGTGAGCAGCCTAGGCAACAGGGTGAAACTCCATCTCTACAAAAAATTCACCAGGCATGGAGGTATGCGTATGTAATCCCAGCTACTCGGGAGGCTGAGGCAGAAGTATCACCTGAGCCCAGGAGGTAGAGGTTGCAATGAGCTGAGATCGCAGCCATTGCACTCCAGCCTGGACAACAGAGTGAGACCCTGTCTTGAAAAATAAAAATAAAAAAGGGGGTCTGTTCTGTTCTGGCAGTCTTATAATCTCCATTTTAACATTAATGTTGATCAGTCGTTGTGTCTAAACTGTAAAAGGGAGGGGGGTAATGAGGCATGGCTGGGAACTTTATTTTTTAAGGTTTTTCTGGGTCCCCTTGGCCAAGAGGGGGTTTGTTCAGTTGGTTGGGGGTCTTAGGATTTTGTTTTTAGTTTACAGGCTCCATCTACCTCCTCCACGCGGTCCTTCATGCAAGTGTGCAAAGACCTTATTTACATTCAAATTCCTCCCCCAGCACACAGCCAGGTACAAATAGTGCTGTTTTCATGAGGGAAATGAACAGAAGCCTCCACTCCTCCACTCGTTCAGTAGTACAGATTTTCCTTTGCATTTCCCCTTGGCTTCTTACAATTAGCCACTCAGCAGGTCAGATGCTCCCTACCGCCCCGAGGTCCCCCGACACTGACCCTGCTCTGCTCTCTATTCCCTCGCAGCCAACTGCTTCAGCCTCTAATTACTTCTCAACTTCACTAACACTCTCCGAACATCCCATCCTTCAGTCTGCTTCCAACTTGTTCCCAATTAACATTTCTAAAGAATTGTATAGAGCCTGCTGGGGAAGCTCTGGTTTTCCTGCAACCTGCATCTGACGTAGTGCTATGCAAGGCCTGGTCTGTAGCCTGCTGTCCACTGGTCCATTGTTACCTGCCTAGTACACAATGACATAAGTACAGACACTGAGAGGAAGCTTCTGGCAACTTCAGCGTTTGCCATTGCTGTGACATCCCAGCACAAATTGAGTGGACTTCCTTCCTCAGGCAAGCTCAGGGCAGTTTGAGTGCCGAGGAGCTCTGTGGTAAGTCACATAAGCCACCAGCTGGAAGTGTGCTCAGTAGGACTGTGTGCCCCACAGATGAAAAGAACAAAGCTCCTTCGCTGCAGATACCTTGACGTGAGGGTCCCTGTTCTGGTACCGGCAGCCTGGCCTGCCCGCCGCACCATTTGATCCTAGACTCTCCCACCAGGATCTGCTCACTATCCCTGGTCTTCTTCTCTTCTTCGCCAAGCTGTTGCCCTTTCCAATCCCTTTCTACGTCTATGAACAGATTCTCTTTTCAGGACCCTCTTTCTCAAAGCCCACCCTTTAAAAAATGACCTCTCCCTCTTTTAACCCACATATTTTCACCATTTTTCCAGCCAAAATGCACCAAGCACATGCTGAGAATCAAAGTGCCAAGAAGTCACTGTGAATGCCTCTTGCATGCCCTGCCCTCTGACTGTCATCCCCTTTCCTTTCTGGGTGATTGGTCCCTAAACGGCAGGGCCATATATTCTCCCGACATCCCGGCACCAGCACAGGGCTTATTCATACTAGGTACACAGGAAGGTTTTGTTCACAAATGGGAAGGAGTTTTTCATCAATTGCCTTGCCAGCATAACTTGCTCTCTTTGGGGGGAATTCATCATTTCTCTTAAAATCCTAGCCAGATTTTTTTTTTTTAAACAACTTCCCTTTTCCTGGATAGAACAGGTGTTGAATTACAAATGTTGAGCTCTTGCTGCAGGGTGATGGGAGGCATGGGTTTCTCTGGGCTGGTAGAGGAGTAACTCAGCGAGCTGACCTTGGCAAGGGCAGTGTAGTTCCCGTACTCCAGGGTGTGGCTCGGGAGGAGGAGGGTCTGTCTGCGAGTGTCCACAGCAGCAGGGAGGGAGACAGGGAGCCCATCAGAGTCCATCAACTTCCAGGTGTAAGAAAGGCCTTGGGAAATGTCACAGAAGACTGCAGCTTCAAATGTCACTCCCAGCCTCACAGGCTGAGACCTCCATATCTAAGTATCAAAAAGAGAAGATATCTCGTTAAAATGCCCATCATATCTAATGCACTGGTAAATTACTAGAAACTTAGTCTTAACTTTAGATCTCCAATTATCTGTTTGCATATTGACAGAATAGTATTCTTAGGGCTGGACTTCAGACTACACCAGAACAAGAGTACATCTGTTTTATAGACAAAAATAAAAGGTAAACAAAACAAAATAGAAATAGTAAGTAAATATTTATATATTCATAATGAGAAAAATCTTCCTATGCATAAAATTAATGGAAAAATAGCAAAGATATCTGCTATTTGATTACGTAAAAAATGTAAGCTTTCAAATGTCAAAAATATAAATGTTATGCTCCTGGGTTTTGACACCTATGTGTGTGTGTATATATATATGTATATATATATACACACACATAAAAATTTATATATATACACATGTACATATATGTGTATATATATAAATTTTAAAAATCAATATAATAAGAAAGTCATTTGCAATATACATGATGGATATTTGCTTTCCCTATTTTTTTCTTTGCTGAAATATTCTGAAGTCATTCCCAGAAATCATGAAATTTAACCCCTAAATACTAAATATACATCTCTAATAACTAAGGGAATTTTCCTACTAAACACAATATTACTATCTTACCTTAAAAATAAACAATAATTTCTTTTTTTTTCCATTTATTTGTTTTATTGCATTTTAGGTTTTGGGGTACATGTGAAGAACATGCAAGATTGTTGCATAGGTACACACGTGGCAGTGTGATTTGCTGCCTTCCTCCCCATCACCCACATCTGGCATCTCTCCCCCTGCTATCTCTCCCCAACTCCCCACCCCCCACCGTCCCTCCCCTATTTCCCCCCAACTGACCCCAGTGTATAGTGCTCCCCTCCCTGTGTCCCTGTGTTCTCATTGTTCAACACCCGCCTATGAGTGAGAATATGCGTGTTTGATCTTCTGTTCTTCTGTAAGTTTGCTGAGAATGATGGTTTCCAGGTTCATCCATGTCCCTACAAAGGACACAAACTCATCGTTTCTGATGGTTGCATAATATTCCGTGGTGTATATGTGCCACATTTTCCCTATCCAGTCTATCATCGATGGGCATTTGGGTTGGTTCCAGGTCTTTGCTATTGTAAACAGTGCTGCAATGAACATTCGTGTGCATGTGTCCTTATAGTAGAATGATTTATAATCCTTTGGATATATACCCAGTAATGGGATTGCTGGGTCAAATGGAATTTCTATTTCTAGGTCCTTGAGGAATCGCCACACTGTCTTCCACAATGGTTGAACTAATTTACACTCCCACCAACAGTGTAAAAGTGTTCCTATTTCTCCACATCCTCTCCAGCATCTCTTGTCTTCAGATTTTTTAATGATCGCCATTCTAACTGGCATGAGATGGTATCTCAATGTTGTTTTGATTTGCATTTCTCTGAGGACCAGTGATGATGAGCATTTTTCCATATGTTTGTTGGCCTCATGTTTGTCTTCTTTTGTAAAGTATCTGTTCATATCCTTTGCCCACTTTTGAATGGGCTTGTTAGTTTTTTTCTTGTAAATCTGTTTTAGTTCTTTGTAAATTCTGGATATCAGCCCTTTGTCAGATGGGTAAACTGCAAAAATTTTTTCCCATTCTGTTGGTTGCCGATTCACTCTAATGACTGTTTCTTTTGCCGGGCAGAAGCTGTGGAGTTTGATTAGGTCCCATTTGTCTATTTTGGCTTTTGTTGTCAATGCTTTTGGTGATTTGGTCATGAAGTCCTTGCCTACGCCTATGTCCTGAATGGTTTTGCCTAGATTTTCTTCTAGGGTTTTTATGGTGTTAGGTCTTATGTTTAAGTCTTTAATCCATCTGGAGTTAATTTTAGTGTAAGGTGTCAGGAAGGAACCCAGTTTCTGCCTTCTGCACATGGCTAGCCAGTTTCCCCAACACCATTTATTAAACAGGGACTCCTTTCCCCATTGCTTGTCTTTGTCTGTTTTATCAAAGATCAGATGGTTGTAGATATGTTATGTTGCCTCCAAGACCTCTGCTCTGTTCCATTGGTCTGTATCTCTGTTTTGGGACCAGTACCATGCTGTTTTGACAATAATTTCTTAATATAATCTAAACCTAGTTTATGATCAAATTTCTCTTATTGTTTCCAGAACGTATTTTTGTGCAACTGTTTGATTTGAGATGCACAAAACTTCTTTGGTTTTTAAAAAAAAAAAAAAGGAGAGAGGAGAAAAAGTTTTCTTATCAGCTAGAACTATGAGGTTTTCTAAACTGCAGTTTGTTTAGGAACATAAGAATAAATGTTTAATTCTTTCCCTTACTTAAAGAAGTTGGGGCACTAGTTACTTCCAATGGTGACCAATGTGTTCTGTGTGTCTGCCTGCTTGGTGGGTACAGGAGAAGCTTCTCTTTCAGCATAACTATTTTTAAAATATTAGCATTATTCATTCAGTCGTAGATGTTATCTTTTCCACACTCCACGTGGCCCATCTGGGGCCTGGGGCATTCTCTTTGGCCTGGCTCTCATATGACCCTGCTAGTTTTTGAAAGTGATGGCTTGTTGCACTATTCTTTCTACTTTCATTTATGCTTTAAAATTTTCATAACAAAGAATTTTAAATGTAAATTGTAACTGATACATAAATAAAAAGCATACTTGCTCACTTTAATAAGCCAATAAGAACAGGATATAAGGGGAAATATTAGTGTCTACCCATCCATATCCCTTGTCCTTCCCAGCTGCTCTGTCTCTCAGAAGCCCCTCCACACCCTTTACTTTGAGCTGGAGCCAGATTCCAACTCAAGCATGGAGGAGCAAGTGAGGCTAGGGGGCCTCAGGATGGAGTCTCGGCCTGGCCGGGGTGCCTCCACCCTGGGGATACAGGGGCTCCCTCGGTGGGTTTTTTTTTCCTAAAGTTTCTATAAAAATAAAAAATCAGCTGGAGGCAGCTGCGAAATGGGATTTTAAGAAATCTTGGTGCTCATTATAAATGAATTTTTACTTTTGATATTCTTTAAGTGACCTTATAATTAAATTACCTTTCAATTACTTTTTATTGTTTCTATTCTGAATACGATATAATTCTAAGATTTGTCACAAAACTGCCCAGTTTATATTGGTTACAGCAAATTTTAATGCTAGGATGCCAATTTTTAGCTCATTCATAATAATAAACATTAAAAAATACTAAATGCCTAGTGAGGGCGAGAGTTGCTCCATCGGTGCAGACGCATGTAAGTTGCTACAAGAACATCTCTAGGCTTGTTGAGGTTCTGGGAAAAGCATTGTGCCCTTCAACTTGGTAACTTGCAGTCACTATTCCTATGAAAAGGCCATACACTTGCAGACCAGTGTGCAAACAGTGTAATCACCAACTTATTTGCAGCAATAGGAAACTAGAAACTTGGCGAGGCACGGTGGCTCATGCCTGTAATCCCAGCACTCTGGGAGGCCAGGGCAGGTGGATCGTCTGAGGTCAGAAGTTTGAGACCAGCCTGACCAACGTGGTGAAACCCTGCCTCTACTAAAAACACAAAATTAGCCAGGTGTGGTGGTGCATGCCTGTAATTCCAGCTACTCGGGAGGCTGAGGCAGGAGAATGGCTTAAACTCAAGAGGCAGAGTTTGCAGTGAGCCGAGATCATGTCATTACACTTCAGCCTGGGCAACAAGGGCGAAACTCAGTCTCAAAAAAA
>NW_016107587.1:1915966-1956534 GCF_001604975.1 Cebus imitator | reverse complement strand
GCATGCCCGTAATCCCAGCTACCTGGGAGGCTGAGGCAGGAGAATCACTTGAAGCAGGGAGGCAGAGGTTACAATGAGCCGAGATTGTGCCACTGCACTCCAGCCTGGGCAAGAGAGTAAGACTCTGTCTCAAAAAAATAACAATAATAATAATAAAAATAAAATTATCAATATTGGTTTCCGTGTTTTATAGATTTAAAAAAATGTTTTACAGATGAAAAACTCAAGAAAACCGCTCTGTCCCAAGGTTCAACCTAACGGGAGCCAGAGCCCTCCTGCCTGGGGTGTGTGCTTTTTCCTGCTGTGCCTTTTGCTTTAGTCTCTTTGCTGTTTAGGTCTGTCTCTCACACCCAGAGAACATGTTCCCCCAGCACGCAGCCCTGCCTAACAGCGTGGGTGCTGGCTGGCCTAAAGGTGGGCAGGGTCTTGCCTGTGTGGGGGCCAGGACCCCCTCTGGAGCGCCTTGGGCACTTGGCCTCTGCACACTAATCTCCACCAGCACACACTGGAGGCTGACCTCCCAGGGCCAGATGCCATAGAAAGCATTTTAGCAAATGCAGCTCAGTCACAGATTTTAATTCCCATGTGTCATTTGAGCACCTTTGCCCTGAAAAGGAAAATTTGCTGTAAATCACAGGCCTCAAAGGAATGAAAGAAATATAAAGCAATCCTTTTTTTTCTAATCCAGAGTAGGTGTTCAACAGATAACTGATCATGTCCTTTCATTTTGGTGCCATATACATTTAAATGTTTCATTCTCCTGAAAATGCTAAAGTTCTTAGCACAATCAAAAAATATATACATAATAAAGAAAAGAAATAAAAGAAAAAGCTCCTTAAAGTGAGCTGTGCTGAATGCCAGAGTAATGCAGGCGAATAAAGAACTTATTCACATGCCAAACACCAGAAACGACGCCGTCTCCTCCAGTCCAGGCTGGGGTAGCCCTCCCTCCCCCAAGGACCCAGGCCACCCCCTCTGAGGCCCTTATAGGCGCTCCTTTGTGTAAACTGCAGCAGGATAAACTGGACAAAGCCTCACTTCATTCCCCAAACTCTCGCCCCTCCAAACAGTGGTCCCAACTCAGAGGGAGGATGAAAAGAGGCTGGTCGAGGATTTCCCAGACTCCGAGCCTACCTGGATTTTTCCAGGCCCCATGTTCTTCACCAGGGGTGGCTGGCAGGGCTTGCACACGATGAAAAGTTGCTTTCTTAGGGTGGAGGCACTGACGTTATTGAAGGCAAGGACCTCCACTGTAAATTCTCCTTCCCTGGGAGGGTGGAAAGCATAGAAATGAACAGATTGATATTGCTGGACATCAGGCTTTCATTTACTCTTCATACCTACCCCAGCTGCAGAACTATAGTATTTGACAGCAAGTCATCCCAATGAATAGGAACAGAAGAGGCAAGGGTCACAAGATTGATTTCCACAGAGGTGCTTCATTTAACGAACAGACTGGCTCCCCAACTAGCCTGTGCCAGGCCAAATACCAAACTCCCAGACCGATGTCACATGCTATATTCAAACAATACATCCATGTGAGGGGCGTGTTGCTTCCTTCTTTGGGCAACCCTCCCCACAGCCATGGCCTGGCCCCCTCTTGACAACAGGGCAAATCTATATATTTTCCCTGTGTGATGGGTACCCTAACCCATAACTGGGGAGTCTTTGGGCATGGTCTTCCTGTTCTATTTCCTGCTCCATGGATCCGTTTTCCTGATCAGTTTCTCAGGGTCCTAAAAACTGAGGAAGGGCAAGCTAGATCCATAGCCGGTCTCCAGGGGAGGGGAGCGGGGCACAGCCGTGGAGAGATTCAGGACAGTTGGAGGAGTGAGCTGGGTAGCTCCTGACGCAGCAGGTAGTGCTTTATAAGGAAATACATGCTGATTTTGCAAATGTTGCAACATGGATAATTACTTCTGAATTTGAAACAGAAAAATATTCCCATCAGAAGACCACAAATTTGAGTCTGCAAAGACCAGAATATTACTTGCCATCCTGGAGCTCCAGCAAGAAAGGTAGGGCCTACAGATAAGAATGAAGACTGGATGGCCGTCTCAGGTTGTCAGACAGCCTAGGGGACACTCTAGAGCTGACAATGGAGCCACCGAATAAGCCATGTCACTTCCACAGGGCACAAAAGGGCTCCTGGAGCTACTGAGTACATCACCAGCTACCTAGGCCACAACGTGCTCAATTGAGCATGCAGCAGTCTACAAGCCACTACTGCTCAATTGCTCATGTGAAAATCTATTTCTGATGAAAAAGTCCTGGATCCATAGTTGGTGATAGGGCTATTCCGTCCCCATCAAAGCACAGAGAGGCTGCAGTGTGGGTTCTCGTGGAAATCCTGCATTGAGGGAAGTCTGCAATCTTTCCCTGATGCTGCTGCCTACGTGAACCTCATTTTCTAGATACTTTGCATGCTTTGATATTTCCCTATAGCAGCATAAAGTTTTGATGCCAGCCTGAGGCTCAGCCTTGGCCATGGGCTCCTCCCCACTGGGGATTTGACCCACTTGGGTCCTAGAACTCATCCTAGAGGCTCGGCTGGGAACGAGAGGTCCAGCCAGTCTGCACCTCATCATACCTCCATAATGCTCAGTAAACACAGTTAAAGGGCAGAGTTCATGCTCTTCCACGTGACATCAAGCCCCTTCACAATCTGCCAACCTACACTCATCTCCCCCTTCTATGTACATCTTGCCAGTCAGTCCGAACATCTCCCATTGGCACCTCACCTATCGCCTGTGCCCAAGCGCTTGTCTGTTTGGGATCCTCTCTCCTGTTTCCCTTTGGCATGCTCCTACTCAAGATTTCACTCTCAAGAAGCCATCCCCACCACACTGCCGGCCTCCTTTGCAGCCACAGTCCCTGTACTAAAAGCAACTCTTTCCTCTTTGTCTTTCCCCTGGACCAGGAACTCCTTGAGAGGCATGGCCGGGTATTATCTGTCTCTGTGTAATCATCTGTCACCTACATTGACTGAAAGGCAGATCTCTATGGGGAACCCAAGGGCTGATGCCTTAAGACTCTCATCCCAGGTGCTGTCTGTAGAGAGCACTCCCCTGCCTTGCAGTGGCTCACCTACTGTAGACATGGCTGCTGAAGCTGCTCCCCAGGCTGACGGTGCCATCCCCAAAGTCCCACAGGTAGGCAACATCTGTGCCGAAGTTGATCCTGCACTCAAAGGCCACACTGGCGTTTACCAGAGCTGATGAGGGGGACATGAGCCGATTGGCCACAACTTTCTTCTGCACCCTGATGATGTGGGGCTCAGAGACCACGCTGCTGATCCTGCTGGAAGCCTTAACCATCACATGATACCTGTGGGATGGGGACAGGAGGGCAGAGAAGGCAGACGGCAAGACAAGAACAGGGTCAGAGCTAGAGAAACTGTCTGCTTTACTTCAAAAGGAAGGCAGGGGAGGGGAAGCATCATTTAATTTGTAAGAACTACCAAAGCATCCAGCGGTTTTCATCTCATTAAGAAGGAAGCTGATATTTTTGACTACCTCCTCTTCATTATTTAATTCATTTCTCAAAGCAGTGCAGGCAAGGATCATTGCCTTTCCTTAGATGAGGAATTTCTTAGGTCACATGCGTGGCCGAGATAGAATTCAAACCTAGGACTGTCTGTTTGAAAACCCTACACCGTTTCCTTTAGTTCAAGCTGAAGAGAGGTAAACTAAATCTTCCTTTAAATCTTGTTTCAATTCGCTTCATGGAAGGACCTAGTGGCCCATTATAATACAAATGCAACAGCCATAGGATGACTTCAGTAGCAGCCTCATGATCTTCAGACTGAGTAGAGGCTGAGATACAAACAGCTACGGAGCAGGACTGCTACGTTTACTGACCATTGTGGGATGCTGAGTCTTTTTTTAATGCTTCTTGAAGTTGTCCTCACTGTTGGATCCTCTCCAAAATACCACTCAAACTCCAGGGGTATTGTTTCCTTGGTAATAGCTGCAAATGTGATGTCTGTGTCTGTGGCAAACACCGTTCCATTTGTGTAGACAGAGACGGCTGCGGCAAAAGAAAGGATGGTGTGGCTATGTCAACACAGAAAGGCTGGAATCTCCAGAGAAACTGGTACCTCTACTTCCCCACTTGGTCATGGGTTTGAGTGACGGTGAGGCGCCTCTGACACACATGCAGGCTGAGGGCAAAGATGTAGCTGTGGGGACGAGGTAGGCAGTGCTGGCCCCGGATCAAAGGCCCTCATAGGAGGAGCTCCTAAGGCCATAGGGCCAACTCCTTCTGGGACTCTGCTAGAAAGAGTTTGGCACGTGGAGCTGGTAGATGACTGTCCCAATAACCCACCTTCCTATTCCTTCAGATGGGAGCCTTAATGCCTGTGGTTTCAGAAAAGTCCCAGAACAAATGGCAGGTGAACAAAGAACCTGTTCAAGGCAAATGGGGCTCTCAGGCAGAGCTGATAACAAAAACCCAGTTCTGCCTATGGCTTTCCTAATCTCAGCTGACCGCGAGAGGGAAGTTTCTGTTAAATCTGGAATTAAAACAAAGACATACATTGCATCTTATACCAGACAGTCATGCTGTGCCAAGCCTGGCTGTCACCCACTTGACTTGGAGAAATAAATGACACGTTATATGAAGGAATAGATGGAAAGTGATGTATAACAACAGTGCCTAAAATGAGAGAAAAAAGAAGAGAAAAAGTCTTAAAATTAATTCACTTTTCTCATACAACACTCAATATTTTTCAATTTTAACTTTCCCTCTTTGAATCCCAATAAATTTCAAAATTCTAAGCATGTGCTCTGAAATCAGACATACCTGGGAAACATAAACTTAGTCATAGAATTTGTTATTAAATTTTCCTTTGTATATTTTCTTTATCTGAGAACTCTCTATATGGTATTAAATATGTTAATTCCTTTTGAAATATGTCAATAACTTTGACAGAAGGCCTTGTTTTAAAGTATTTCTTAATGTGTACACTAAGTAGTCTTCACTTCACAGTAGTTCTTAAACAGGGGTCTAAAGATAAGCCTCATGCATTTAAGCCCTATAAGATGTAATGTAAGATTGTGCATATATGTATATATACATGTACATACACCATACACATACCACATATACGGCATATATACACATATACATCATACACACACCATACACAACACATGCATGTACACACACCACACACATACCACACGTGTACTCCTACATACACACCACACATGTATTATGAACATACACATGGAGGTGGATAGCAAACACTGAATCAGATTCTGAAAGAGTACTGTGATGTCTAAGAAGATTTAGAGCAACTCATTTATTATAAAAGGATATTAAGCAAGGAGGGTTATTTATTACTACTACTGTTCTTCTGCATAGTTTTCTCTTTATAAAGAGAAAATATTCACTTATAACAGAGATAAAGTGGAATGGATATTCTGTCCTTCATCAGTGCATCAGAAATTTTGAATATCATATGACTAAAAAGCAATATCATATGATAAATAAATATCACATGGTCACATTAACCATGTCTGAAAATTAATTCCAAGCACAATCTGATAATCAAAAGTGTTTAAAAAGATACAATTTACAGATTTGCACAAGCATACCCTATTACCAATCTGTGGGGCTGAATTCAAGCCTGGACCTTCCTATTCTAAATCCTGGCATGGAGTCATTGGAGATTTACAAGAACTGTGCTCTTGCACTGGCTAGACGTCCTGCTTATTTATTCAGGTTTAGATAAGACAATTCAATAGGAATGGCCGACTGGCTAGTTAGGGTAAGCAAACAGGTTAAAAAAATCCTTCCATGTATATTTCATAATTTCTTGGATGGAGAGTTTCTCACTAGTCTGATTGTGAACATGTACAGCCACTGTGTGGAACAGCTGGAAAGAATTCTTACATAGATGAGTTCACTGGGACTCATCCCTCCATTGGCTCCTCCTCCCATCATCCCATCCACGTAGGCTGGGAACTTTGGGAGAGCCTCTGGCTGGCTCCCCATTTGCTCTGTTGTAAAGTATAGGGACTCTTTTCTCTACAGTAAGTGGCTGGAGTTCCCCATTCTCACCCCCACTGGCCTCTGAGCTTCCAGTTCCTCCCTCTACAAAATTTACATGAAGGGAATACCTCCCTTATAGGTAGCTGTGTGGATAAAATGAGGTGACACACATGAGGCATTAGCAGTGGATAAAGCGGAATGGATATTTTGTCCATCATCAATGCATCCGTATGCGCCTGGCACACTCAGCAAGCACTGGATTCCTTCTCAGCTGTGTGCCTGGCTCAAGGCCAGGCTGTCCGAGCAACATGTCTCTCCTATAGGGCCATACATGCTGCAAGGCTCAACATGTATGCTAGTTCCCACCTCAGATATGCCCTGTCCCCACAGCTAGATAAAGCTCCTATCTCCTAAAATCTCCCAGCCCTTTAGCCATGTCCTTCCTAAGCATTTTTAATGTCCTGTCTCATCTTGCTCCTGTGCGTATCTTAATGCTTTCACTAGATAATAGATTCCTGGAGATGAAGACTTTGTATGACTTTATCTTCACGTTCCCCTAGCACACAGTTTTCTGCAAAACATATTTTCTGAAGCAGGGAAGAATGAATGAAGAATGTTGTATCGAATTTAGAACTGCTAAACCTGAACGGTATAATTAAAGCAGAGACGCCTGCTTCATTTATAGCCGGAGTGTGCTTGCTCAGACTCTAGACATAGGTCTTACTTTTCTGATTCACTTGAGAGTCAGCAAAGACAAGCACTTCATCCTCATGGACACTGCTGGAGTTCATGAACACAGACATGGCCTCATGGCCGATCTCCACATAATAAGGCCCAAGCTCCACTTCGTTTCCATGAAACTCATTATAAATAACAGCCTTGAGCATATAGACTCCTTCTGGAAAAATAAGAAAGAATGGACATTTGACGAATTTTTAATAGCAGGCATAACAGTTAACATTTGTAGAATGGTCCTAATGGGTGACTAATATGGGAAACGAAACAGGAAAGGTGATCTTTCTTATCTCTCATAGCAGCAGGGCCATTTCACAGACATGTGACCCATACAGTTGCACAGAGTCCCACAGGCAACGGAGCTATGTGAGTGATTTAATGCTCAGCTATCTTGAAATTCTTCATAATTGCTTTCAGCAAGGGGTCCTGCATTTTCATTTTCCACTGGGCCTTGAGAATTATATTGCCAATCCTGTGCAGCAGGAAATATTCATAAGGATGAAAATAGATATTGGTTATCCCGCAGCTAGACAAATAATAATTAAACAGCCAAATGGGAATATATCAAATAACTATGATGGTGGATGACAAAAATGGCCCCCAAACCCTTCCCCTTTTTTTTTCACACACTTAACAATACAACTGTAATATGACTCTGTGGCTCCTCTCATTAAGTGGTGAAGTCTATTGCTTCACCCTTCAAATCAGTGTGAATCTTGTGGCCAATGGATTTACAAAGTGTTTGCCCATCAGGGCTTGCCCTCTCTTTCTTGTCTTGAGACCCCTGCCATTGCTACCATGTGAAATAGCCCGGCCTAGTCTGCTGAAGGATGAGAGACACATGACTGAGTCCCTCCATGGCCCCAGCCGAGGGTCAGTCACCTCCAGGAAAAGTCACCTGCCTGATTGGCAACTGGTTGCAGATCTGTGAGTGAGCCCCTCTAAGACCAGCTCAGACCTGAAGAACTCCCAGCACAGGTTAGAAAAGGTAGTTTATATAATAGTTAAGAATACAATCTATGGACTCAGAGGAATTTGGCACTGGAAATCTTTGTGACCAAATCTTAGGCATATCTTATTTTAAAGTTGCCTTTTTTTTTTTTTTTTTTTTTTTTTTTTTTTTTTTTAATGGAGTTTCACTCTGTCACCCAGGCTGGAGTGCAGTGGCACAATTTTGGCTTACTGCAACCTCCGCCTCCCAGGTTTAAGTGATTCTCCTGCCTCAGCCTCCCAAGTAGCTGGGATTACAGTCGTCCGCTACCACACCCAGCTAATTTTTTATATTTTTAGTAAAGACAGGATTTTACCATGTTGGCCAAGCTGGTCTCGAACTCCTGACCTCAGGGATCCACCTACCTCAGCCTCCCAAAGTGCTGGGATTATAGGCAGGAACCACCGCACCTAGCCTCAAGTTGACTTTAGACTTAACCCCTGATAGGAGATGTAAATCCCTGATATAATATGGACATTTTCCTCTCCCTAATCTCATGTCAAATTGTAACATCCAAAGTTGGAGGTAGAACCTGGTAGGAGGTGACTGGATCATGGGAGTGGATTTCTAATGGTTTAGTACTGTCCCTTGGTGCTGTCCTTGCAATAGTGAGTGACTTATCTTGAGATCTGGCTGTTTAAAAGTGTGTGGCATCTCTCTCTCTCTCTCTTGCTCCTGCCTTCACTGTGTGATGTGCCTGCTGCTCTGCAGCCTTCTACCAGGATTGTAAACTTCCTGAAGCCTCCCCAGAAGGTGAGCAAACATCAGCACCATGCTTCCTGTAAAGCCTGCAAAACTGTGAGCCAATTAAGCTTCTTTTCTTTATAAATTACTCAGCCTGAAGTATTTCTTTATAGCAATTTGAGAAGGGCCTGATACAAATACAAAGTCCTTACTTTATTCATAAAGCAACAAAAGAAACCAATGAATATGTATCAGAGTTGCAGATGCTTAAAATTATTAAAATAGAGCAAGTCCTGATGTGAAATAGAGATACAATCAGTCTTCTACTTAATCTTCTAGGAGTTAATCCAAAAGCAAAAAGGAAAACAGTGAATAAAAATGAAAACTCTATCTCTTTTCTGTTTGGTGAAAGTAGGAGGTAGCTAGCATGTTCACAATACAAAACAGATGCAAAAGCTGCTAAAAGTGGCAAATATCAAGCACGCATGAGCAGGAGCTGTACTGAAGGAAGAAAACAGAAAATGTCCTAAAGTGAGAACTCAGTTGCCAAAGGGCTCAGTGGCTGTGAATACCATAAATGCACATACATGTGTGTATGTAACACACACATACACACACACACACTCCACCTGCAGTTACAGAAAAAAATACAACTCTTTCAATTACAATTAATGTTGTGAAGAAAAAAAAAGGAAGGAAGAAAGGAAGGCAGAAAAGAAAGGAGGGAAGGATAAAGGGAGAAAGAGAAGGAGAGAAGACCATTCAGGACATACAAGATACTACAAGAGTCAAGAAGCGAAATTCAGGAAATGCTCAGAATAGATGAAGATAATTTATCAGAAAAACACCATCCACAAGAACAGGATTGAACAACTTGAGGACTCATTATTTTTTGAAATGCAAGACCAGGGAGCAGAAATGAAGGAAACGAAGTCAGAGTATAATGGAGAACAGAAAGTGCAGAACACAAAAGAAGGGATGCAGAGGAAAATATGAGGAGAGCAGGACAGGTGAAAAAAAATAAAGGAAAAACAAAAAGGATTTGAAAAGACAAAAGAGAACTAATAGATGTATGACCAGTCTCCCAAAAAGAAAGCTGACTTATTTGAACAGAAACAACTTAAGGATCTAATTCAAGAAATCTTTCCTGGAACAAAGGACACATTGAACAGGTACAGCGAGTGCTGGAGAAAGGTGACCCAGAGTGGACAGTACTTAGACATGTTCTGGCAAAGCTCCTAGACTTGCAAATAAAGAAATAATTCTCGGTTGAGTACGGTGGCTGACACCTGTGATTCCGTTACTTTGGGAGGCTGAGGTGGGGGGATCACTTGAGGTCAGGAGTTTGAGACCAACCTGGCCAACATAGCAAAACCCTGTGTCTACTAAAAATACAAAAATTAGCCAGGCGTGGTGGCGCATGTCTGTAATCCTAGCTACTTGGGAGGCTGAGGCACAAGAATCACTTGACAGTGGAGGTTGCAGTGAGCTAACAATGTGCCACTATACTCCAGCCTGGGCAACAGAGTGAGACTGTATCTCAAAAAATAATAATAGTAAAAATTCTCTTGACAATCACACAAAAATAATCAATGAGGGAAAAAAAGAAGGCTGGCCTTGGAATCGCCATAGGATAAGAAAGACAGAATGGAGAATTTCAGGGAGGCTTCTTGAGACAGAGTGCCGGGGCCACCAGCTGAATTTCTCATTTAGTATGTCTGCAGGGGCCTGAGAGTCTGTGTTTTAAGCCAGTCTCAGATGGTCATGATGCTGCGGGGCCACACTTGGGGAACCATGGTTACAGGAGAGAACAGAGCGGAAAGACAACCCGATTCCCCAGGAGAAAAACCATGTTTCCAAGGAGGCCAGAGTCAGCACATTGTCATTCCAACATGATGGCAGCAACAGTTTGAATATGTGGGAACTTAGGGGGAGCTCATTCCATGAATCTTCCTAACAAATCTATTAGACAACAAACTTCAGACAACCAAATAGGAACCCAATGACAACAAGAAAAAAACCAAGAGTGAGGACTAAATATATGTAGCTCTAGAACCAGAACTAAGACTAATGTGGGGAAGCAGGTTGATATGGTTTGGATCTGTGCCTCCACCAAATCTCATGTTGAATTGTAGTCATCGGTATTGAAGGTTGGGTCTTCAACATTGGTGGTGAAGGGGGGGGGAGGTGATTGAATCATGGTGGCATATTTGTCATGAATGGTTTAGTGTCACCTCCCCACCACCCAACCTTTGGTACTGCCCTCATGATAGTGCGTTCTCATGAGATCTGGGAGATCTGGTCGTTTAAAAGTGTGTGGGACCTCCCCTCTCTCTTGTTCCTACTCCAGCTGTGTGATGTGTGTGCTCCTCGTTCATTTTCTGCCGTGACTGTAAGTTTCCTGAGGCCTCCCCAGAAGCTGAGCAGATGGCAGCATCAATGCTTCCTGTACAGTCTACAGAAGTGTGAGCCAATTAAATCTCTTGTCTTTATAAATTATCCAATGTCGGCAATGCAAAAGCAAATTAATACACAGGTGGTAGGAAATAAGGCAAATATCTCATGTTCTGACAATGTAGAAATCATACAATAAACCAAATTTGGGTGGGGGGAGAGAAGAAGAGGTAGGAGCTGTGGACAACGCAGATTGCCTCTTAAGTAATTGCTGGAAATCAAAAGACATGAAGATTCAACAAAGCAATTAAGAAAGGTGAAAGCATACATAAGTAAGAAAGAAAATGACTAAAACTGGTGATAAAGAAGAGAGAGGGGAAGAGGAAGATGGGGAATAAGCTAATTTCATCATTGTTCACGGTAGGTAATGAATGGTTACTCTAAAGAAGCAGAGGGATAAGGACATTTTATAAATAAAAGGGGTCAACTAAAACAAGGCACAAACCTTTCAAGTATCAGAAGGCTAACTCAGATGAACATACAAAAGAAAGAAAAGGCTCTTTAATGAAATGCATTTAAAAATGTACACAGAACCCATAATGTAAATATGACAAACATCTGTCATTTCAATAAAGACAAAATCACTAAACTCATGTATCTCAAATAAGAATTATCAGAATGATTCACACAGCAAAGCCAATTCTATTGTAAAGAAACATATAGGATTCTAAAAGGTGGCAGAAGAAAGAATGCCCAAAATTGTGAGTGGCTGTGTGATGATGTGGGAGCGACGCCCATGCTGCAGGGGTCCCCAGGCAAGGCAGGGCAGAAGACACAAAGGAAGAGGCTTGGGCCACCTGGATTAGTCGAGGAATTGGGATTTGCAGTGAAAAGGGTAAAGAGATATAAAGGTTATGTCTTCCATCTCAGGACAGAGGGCCAGCCACGTGGGAGGATCACCTAGAATCCTGATCCTCAACCTCATCTGATTCAATGTTTGCCTCTCTCTTCCTCCCTCTCCATCTGTTTTCCTTTCTCTCCCCCTCCTCCCTCTCTTTCTCTCTTTCTTTTCTTCTCCCCCTCCCCAACACCCCCTCTTCCTCATCAGCCTTTCCCACTGGTGGGTGTGGTGTGGTGATGAGGACCACAGAAGAGGGTGAGCAAAGGGGCTCAGCAAATGGCAGATACCTGGAGCCAGCCCACACTCACTGTACAGGAGAGACACGGGGCTGCAGCTGCCTGTAACCTCCTGAGCAGCCATGGATTTTTAGTCCTAACACTGACCATGTTTTAAGCCATAAAGACAACATCAAGACTTAAAAAATGTTAAAACAGCAGAGAAAATATGTGCTTACCATGCTATATTAAAACTAGAAATTAATAATGAAAGCAATACACAAAAAAGTTCACATGACGTGAGTTTTAAATGTAAATAATAACTCATTTAGCATCTGGGAAAGAAAAGAAGCTTTTTTTCTGAGGAATGCAAACCTCCTCTAAATGATCAGTCCCCAGAGGCTTGTGGGAACGAGACAGCTGTCACATTCTACTTCCCTTGTTGGGCTAAGGAATCCTGTCTTGAAACTGCTAGCTATCCCATGAGTGGCTATAAATTAACCTAACAATGGCACACACAGGACACCGTAACCCATACAATGTATAGCCAATCACAAATCAATGCCATCTCTGTAAACCAATGAAAATTCCTGACAAAGAACTTTATATCAGCCCACTCCCTGTGGCCTCTTTTTGCTTTTAAAAACATTCTTGTGACAAAGGCATAAAGAAGCTCTGATCCAAGGTTACTGGGGTCTGAGTCTTCCCGACAGCTGTTTTCATTTTGGTACAAGTAAACTTTTAAAAATTATATTTTGTGCCTCTGCTTCTTTTTAGGTGGAAATATCCAATTGAAAATGTAAAAGAAGGAAAGAATACCTATGAAAGCAAAAAGAAGAAAAAAGTGGAAATTAATAAACTAGGGGAAAATGTGGAATAAACAAAATATGAAAGCTAGTTCTTTAAATAAACTAATGAAAATTTACCCAACCACTTAAGGAAAGGAGACATAAAATAAAATAAAAATGATAGAAGAAAGTAGCTATAGATACCACTTAAAATAAAATAACTATAAGAGCCTATTTTGCTTGCCTCTATGCAAACAAATGTAAAAGCCTAGATTAAATAGATAATTTTTATACAGGAAAAAGTAACTTGAAAGATCCAACTGGTAGAGAAATTGAAATTCTTAACAGATGAGTTTCCATAGAAGAAATAGAGGAAGGTGTCAATGAGCTACTTCAAAGGCAATAAGAAGAAAGTACCAGTTTCAGAGGGCTAATAAGAAAATTCTTCAAAATAGAATATGTATTTCTGATGCTATTTAAACTGTTTCCGGACAAATAAAAAATAAAGAAAATTTTCACAGAGCACTGATGTTAAAGATAAAAACCATTGCACAAAAATCAATAACTAGAAATTGTTCCGCACCAGTTGTGTGAATGTGACCCAGTACTTATCTTCCTACCTGTCTTTGAGGAAAAAAGCTGTAATGAGGCAACAGGAAAATCGGACTATGTTTCAAACGCATTTGCAAATTTCAAACACATTTGCAAATGCATTGCCTTTAAGGGTTTTAGCATTTAGAATCAGGTCTTGCTGTTACCTTCTGAATTTTTCTAGAGTTGACCTATTCATTAACTGGAACTTGGGTTCTAAGGTTTAGGTGCCTTAATTCACTCTTAAAAATAACTAAATAAAGGGGGGATCATGGTGGATGGGAGGCAGGACTAGATTGCAGCTCCCACATGGACCGACAGTGCAGTGTGTGGAGGCTCATGAACGACTGCAGGAATAAATCAGGAAACCTGAGAGGAACCACAGACCCTCCGAAGGAAGCAGATTGCTCCTGCAGGACCCAGGAGACACCCCAAATACTGTGCTGGTATCCATGGCTGAGATACCCACAAATAGTTCACATCACAGGACTCTGTGTAGACAACCCCCAGTACCAGCCTGGAACCTGGTAGACTTGCTGGGTGACTAGATCCAAATGAGAGACAACAATCACTACAGCTTAGCTCTCAGGAAGCTACATCCATAGGAAAAGGGGGAGAGTACTACATCAAGGGAATACCCTGTGGGACAAAACAATCTGAACAACAGCCTTTAGCCCTAGACTTTCCCTCTGATACAGCCTACCCAAATGAGAAGGAATCAGAAAGCCAACTCTGGTAATATGACAAAACAAGGTTCTTTAACACCTCCAAAAAATCACACTAGCTCACCAGCAATGAACCCAAATCAAGAAGAAATCCCTGATTTAACTGAAAAAGAATTCAGGAGGTTAGTCATTAAGCTAATCAGGGAGATTAGGTTTCTCACCAGAGAAAAGCAAATCCGAGGTAATAAAATCCAAAAAATGATACAAGCAGTAAAGGGAGACATACTCAAAGATATAGATAACATAAAGAAAAAAAAATCAAAACTTCAGGAAACAAGGGACACACTTACAGAAATGCAAAATGCTCTGAAAAGTCTCAGCAGTAGAATTGAACGAATGAAAGTAAAAAATTCAGAGCTCAAAGACAAGGTCTTTGAATTAACCAAATCCAACAAAGACAAAGAAAATAAGAACAAAGCCTCCAAGAAGTCTGGGATTATGTTAACATGACCAAACCTAAGAATAATCAATGTTGCTGAGGAATAACAGAAATCTGAAAGTCTGGAAAACATATTCAGGGGAATAATTGAGGGGAATAAACTTCCTCAGCCTTGCTAGAGACCCAGACATCCAAATACAAGAAGCACAAGGATGGGCACAGTGGCTCACACTTGCAATCCCAGCACTTTGAGAGGCCAAGTGGGCAGATCACAAGGTCAAGAGATGGAGACCATCCTGGCCAGCATAGTGAAAACCTGTCTCTATTAAAAATACAAAAATTAGCTGGGCATGGTGGTACATGCCTGTAGCCCCAGCTACTTGGGAGGCTGAGGCAGGAGAATCATTTGAACCTGGAAGGTGAAGGTTGCAGTGAGCCGAGATTGTGCCACTGCACTCCAGCCTGGCAACAGAGCAAGACCCCATCTCAAAAAAAAGAAGCACGAAGAACACCTGGGAAATTCATTGCAAAAAGATCATTGCCTAGGTACACTGTCCTCAAGTTATCTAAAGTTAAGACGAAGGAAAGAATCTTAAGAGCTATGAAACACAAGTACTAGAGATAACCTCTAAAGGAAAACCTATCAGATTAGCAGCAGATTTCTCAGCAGAAACCATACAAGCTAGAACGGTTTGGGGCCCTATCTTCAGCCTCTTCAAACAAAGCAATTATCAGCCAAGAATTTGTTTCCAGTGAAACTAAGCTTTATGTATGAAGGAAAGATATAGTCTTTTTCAGACAAACAAATGCCAAGAGAATTCGCTACTACCAAGGTACCACTACAAGAAAAGCTAAAAGGGGCTTCAAATCTTGAAATAAATCCTGAAAACACATCAAAACAGAACCTCTTTAAAGCATAAATATCACTGGAACTATAAAAAAACTACAATTTAAAAAACCAATAACCAAGATATACAGGCAACACATAGCATGAGGAATGGAATGGTACCTCACATCCCGATACTAACATTGAATGTAAATGACCTAAATGCTCCACTTAAAGGATACAGAATAGCAGAATGGATAAGAATTCACCAATTAACTATCTGCTGCCTTCAAGAGACTCACCTAACACATAGGGACTCGCACAAACTTAAGGTAAAGTGGCAGAAAAAGACATTTCAAGTGAATGGACACCAAAAGTGAGCAGGAGTAGCCATTTTCATATCAGACAAAACAAACCTTAAAGCAATAGCAGTTAAAGGAGACAAAGAAGGACATTATATAACGATAAAAGGCCTTGTCCAACAGGAAAATATCACAATCATAAACATATATGCACCTAACACTGGAGCTCCCAAATTTATAAAACAATTACTAATAGACCTAAGAAATGAGATACACAGCAACAATAGTGGGGGACTTCAATACTCCACTGACAGCACTACACAGGTCATCAAGACAGAAAGTCAACAAAAAACAATGAATTTAAACTATACCCTGGAACAAACAGACTTAATAGATACGTACAGAACATTGCATCCAACGATCACAAAATATACACTCTATGCAACAGCGCATAGAACTTTCTCCAAGACAGACCATAAGATAGGCCGCAAAACAGCCTTAATAAATTTTAAAAAATCGAAATTATATCAAGCACTCTTTCAGATCACAGTGGAATAAAATTGGAAATCAACTCTAAAAGGAACCTTCAAAACCATGAAATATAGGGAAACTAAACCTGCTCCTGAATGATCACTGGGTCAAAAATGAAATCAAGATGGAAAGTTAAAAATTCTTCAGACTGAACAATAGTGACATAATGTATCAAAACCTCTGGGACACAGCAAAGGCAGTGCTAAGAGGAAAGTTTATGGCCATAAACACCTACATCAAGAAGATTGAAAGAACACAAAAACTGACCTTCTAAGGTCACACCTCAAGGAACTAGACAAACAAGGACATACCAAACCCAAACACAGCAGAAGAAAGGAAATAGCCAAGATCAGAGCAGAACTAAATGAAATTGACATAAACAAAAAATACAAAAGATAAATAAAACAAAAAGTTGGTTCTTTGAAAAAATAAATAAAATTGATAGACCATTAGCAAGATTAACCAAGAAGACAGAAAATCCAGATATAAGCTCAATAAGAAATGCAGCAGGAGATATCACAACCGATGCCACAGAAATACAAAAGATCATTCAAGGCTACTATGAACACCTTTAATGCACATAAACTGGAAAACCTAGAAGAGATGGATAAATTCCCGGAAAGATACAACCTTCCTAGCTTAAGTCAGGAAGAATTAGATACCCTGAACAGATCAATAACAAGCAGCAAGATTGAAATGGTAATTTAAAAATTACCACCACCACCATCAACAAAAAGTCCAGGTCCAGATGAAATCAGAGGAGAATTCTACCAGACATTCAAAGAATTGGTACCAATCCTATTGACACTATTCTACAAGATAAAGAGGGAACCCTCCCTAAATTATTCTATGAAGCCAGTATCACCCTAATATCAAAACCAGGAAAAGATACAACCAAAAAAGAAAACTATAGACCGATATCCCAGATGAATATAGATGCTGAAATCCCTAAAATACTAGCTAACTGAATCCAACATATCAAAAAGATAATCCACCTGATCAAGTGGGTTTCATACCAGGGATGCAGGTATGGTTTAATATATGCAAGTCAATAAATGTGATACACCACGTAAACAAAATTAAAAATAAAAATCATATGATCATCTCATCAGATGCAGAAAAAGCATTCAACAAATTCCAGCATCCTTTTATGATTAAAATTCTCAGCAAAATCAGCATACAAGGGACATACCTCAATATAAATAAAAACCAGCTAATGACAAACCCATGGCCAACATAATACTGAATGGAGAAAAGTTAAAAGCATTCCCTCTCAGAACTGAAACAAGACAAGGATGCCCACTCTCACCACTCCTCTTCAACATGGTACTGGAAGTCCTAGCCAGATCAAGCATGAGAAAGAAATAAAGGACATCCAAATCAGTAAAGAGGAAGTCAAACTGTCACTGTTTTCTGCTAACATGATTGTATACCTAGAAAACCCCAAAGACTCATCCAAAAAGCTCCTAGAACTGATAAAAGAATTCAGCTAAGTTTCTGGATACAAAATTAATGTACACAAATGAGTAGGTCTTCTATATATCAACAGAGACCAAGCTGAGAATCAAATCAAGAACTCAACCCCTTTAAAAACAGCTGCAAAAAAACAAAAACAAAAACAAAAAAACTTAGGAATATACCTAACCAAGGAGGTGAAAGACCACTACAAGGAAAACTACACAATACTGCTGAAAAAAATCATGGATGACAGAAACAAATGGAAACACATCCCATGCTCGTGGATAGGTAGAATCAATATTGTGAAAATAACCATACTGCCAAAAGCAATCTACAAATTCAATGCGATTCCCATCAAAATACCACCATCATCTTCACAGAATTAGAAAAAAAAAAATTCTAAAATTCATATGGAACCGAAAAAGAGCCTGCACAGCCAAAGGAAGACTAAGCAAAAAACAACAACAAAAAAATGAATCTGGAGGCATTACATTACCTGACTTCAAAGTATACTATAAAGCTGTAGTCACTAAAATAGCATGGTACTGGTATAAAAATAAGCACATAGACCAATGGAACAGAATAGGGATCCCAGAAATAAACCCAAACACTTACAGCCAACTGATCTTTGACAAAGCAAACAACAACATAAAGTAGGGAAAGGACACCCTTTTCAACAAATGGTGCTGAGATAATTGGCTAGCCACATGGAGGGAGTGAAACTGGATCCTCATCTCGCACCTTGTACAAAAATCAACTCGAAATGGATTAAGGACTTAAATCTAAGACCTGAAACTACAAAAATTCTAGAAGAAAACATTAGAAAAACCCTTCTAGACATTGGCTTAGGTAAGGACTTCATGACTAATAACCCAAAAGCAAATGCAGTAACAACAAAGATAAATGGTTGGGACTTAATTAAACTAAAGAGAATTTGCATGGCAAAAGAAACTGTCAGCAGAGTAAACAGACAACCCATAGACAGGGAAAAAAATCTTCACAATCTATACATCTGACAAAGGACTAATATCCAGTATCTACATGAATTCAAACAAATCAACAAGAAAAAAAACAAACAATCCCATCAAAAAGTAGGCTAAGGAAATGAATAGACAATTCTCAAAAAAAGATATACAAATGGCCAGCAAACATATGAAAAAATGCTCAACATCACCAATGAACAGGGAAATGCAAAATCAAAACCACAATGTGATACCACCTTACTCCTGCAAGAATAGCTATAATAAAAAAAAAAAATCAAAAAATAGTAAATGTTGGTGTGGATGTAGTCAATAGGGAACACTTCTACATTGCCAGTAGGAATGTAAACCACTATGGAAAACAGTGTGGAGATTCCTTAAGGAACTAAAAGTAGAACTACCATTTCATTCAGCAATCCCACTACTGGTTATCTACCCAGAGGAAAAGAAGTCATTATATGGAAAGGATATTTGCAATGCATATTTATAGCAGCACAATTCACAATTTCAAAAACATGGATCCAACTCAATGCACATCAATCAATGAGTGGATAAAGAAACTGTGAGATATATATATATATATATATATATATATACACATATATATGTAAACCATTTATAAAAATGTTTTTTATAATATAAAAACATTTTTTAAAAGAAAGCCTAATTGAGGAAATAAAAAAACATTTTTTTAAATAACCCTAATTGAGGGGGCTCTTGAGCAGCCACTTGCTTAAGCCCACTCTTACTCTGTGAATTGTCTTCAATAAATCTGTGTCTACTCTGACAAAATAATAAATAAATAAATAAATAAAATCAGTGACTAGAAGCCAATGCCATTCACAAAGACCAGTGGAAGAATCAAGAATAATATGTTAGAAAACTGAACTCAGCCACATAACCAAAAAGTAATTCACCAAAAGCAAGTGTTTTTCACCCCTAGGAATTCAAGAATGAGTCAATAAGATACTGGCTAATATAACACATGATATTTGTAGTTCTAAAGAAGCAAAAAAGAAAGTTATAAGATCAACTTCACAGATGCTGGAGAGAATTTAACAAAATCAACAACTCTTGATTTTTTTTAAGTCTTCATTAAGAGAGGAAAAGATGAAAACTTCATTTACATGATAAATTATAACTGTCCAAATCTAGTATCAAGTTTAATGAAAAAATGTCACAGCCTGATGGGTTCCTCTTTCCTACTGCCCTGAAAAGACTAATGAGAACAGCAGGTGTTGCAGCAAAGAATGTAATAATCACAGACCTGCCAAGCAAGGACAACAGGGAAAACATTCTTGAACCCGTCACCCCCAGAATTTGGAGGTTGAGGTTTTGCAAAAGTACTTTTTAAAAAGTACTTTCCCAGCAGGGTTCTGGGAAACTGGGACAAATGATTGGCCGAACAACTGGGATGAAATCACAGGAGCATCTCAAACTGTCTTTGTGCAGCTGGGTTAGTTCCTTGGCGGGGATGTAAGGGGGTAGTCTCAGAACCAGATGGCGTCTCTTGGTCTACTGAAATGTTAAATCTCAAAAATATCTGGAAGATCTTTAGGTTTCACAATAGTGATGTTATCTATACTCCTATAGGAGTAGTTGGGAAAGTTACACATTTTGCAACCCCCAGTTACATGACTGGGGCAACAGACAACCTTTAGAAACACAAACTGAGCAATGGCAGGTTATTTTTTAACTATGCCTGCTCATTAGCAAAGTCCAAATCCCTAACATAATTTTAACCATGCCTTATGAATGTGGCTTTAATCTTCAGATAAGGAGGGTGTCAGTTTCCTTTGCCTCCAAGTTTAATGATAAACTAAATCCTTCTTATAATAATCTTGGCCTCTGCATTAGAATAAGTAAAAAATATTAGTCTGTGAAGTTAGAAGCAAGATGCAGTCAGTCAGGCCAGATTTCTCTTATTACTTATAATTCTGCAAAGGCAGTTCAAAAACACCGGAAGGATTTTGAGACTGACATGCCCATCATCATCTATCTCATTTAACACTGTCTTGGCTGTACCAGTCATTGTAATTAAACAAGAGAAAGAAACTGGAGATGTCAAATTGGAAATGAGAGGCTGATAATCACCATTCATAATTAATATGTTTACATAGCTGAAAAACACTAAAGAATACACTTCAAGATAACTACAAACAACATGAGAATTCAGTGAGAGGAGGATCCAAAATCAACAGCAAATAGGAGCAGCTCTTCCATATACCAATGACAACCAGTTTGGGAACAAAATGGGAAAAAATATCCCTTTTATAATAAAATAGTGCAAAAAGTAAAGTATCATACAAGAAACATGTAAATTCCACATAAAGAAATGTTCAGGCTGGGCGCAGTGGTTCATGCCTGTAATCCCAAGGAAGGCTGAGGCTGTAGGATCACTTGAGGCCAGAAGTTTGAGACCAGCTTGCTCAATACAGTGAGACTCCCGTATCCATTAAAACAGAAAAGAAAATAAAAAACAAAAATGTTTAAAATACTTTTAAAGAAAGATGTATGGAAAAATGGACAGGAACAAGGCAGTGCATGCAGGGGGAGACTCTTGCCTATAAAGACTCTGCATAAATTAACTTGTAAATTAAACATCTGTAAACCAAAAATAAAATTCTAAGCCCTCCAACCAACTGAATGAAACTCTCCTTTTGGCCAAGCACATTCCAAAGTTAACCTGAAAACATGTTCATGTCATGATGGGAAGGGTGAGTCAGACATGCCCCATGATACCCTCCTCCCTTTGGAATTCAGGCACAAGCAACCAGCATTAACAGTTAAACAGAGGCCTTAAAAATGACAAAACAGACTTTTTGTAGCAATAAGATACCAACATGACATGACAGATAGTAGGCCCTGAAAGAAACTGAAGTATTTTACCCCAAAACATATTTCTTTGACAGGTTGAAATGGTCTTACAAAGCTGTATCTTGAGAGGAAAATCTATATTCTATAGAGAATCCCCTTCCCTTTCCAGATCTTTTCCTGATCTAGGACAGAATTAACAGACTCTGGCACCTTTTAAAGACTGATAAGAAACATTTACAATCTATTCTCTCTGAAGACTACCACCTGGAGGATTTGCGTGCATAATAAAAACTTTGGTCTTCACCACCCCTTATTTTACTCAGACACTTTTTTCTATTAATTCCGGGTCTTTAGATAATACTTAACTCTTTCAACCAAATGCCAATCAGAAAATCTTTGTATCCACCCATGAGCTGGAAGCCTCCTCCCAGCCCCATCTTTGAGTTGCCCCACCTTTCTCGACAGAACCAATGTATACCTTTGGTGTATTTGATTGATGTCTTACATCTCCCTAAAACATATACAACCAAGCTGTAGCATGACCATCTTGGGCACACATTCTTAGAACCTCTTGAGGCTGTGCCTCAGGCCATGATCACTCATATTTGGCTCAGAACAAATCTCTTCAAAAATTTTACTTAGTTTGACTCTTTTCATCAACACATCATTTAAATAAAAATACCAATAAGATATTTTTATACTAGTCAGTGTGAGTCTAAAGTTCATGTGGAAAAACGAACAAGCGAAAATGGCAAGAATAATGCTAGAGAAGATGAGTGACAAGGAAAGCCAGAAAACCACCTGAGGGCAGAGAGGAAACCAGCATAGGTAGAGTTAGCACACCCCATGAGGATAGCAACCGAATCTTCTAGCAAATGACGCTGAGCCCAATGGGTGGCCTTTCAGGAAACAGTCAAATGGAATCTACAATGAAGGCTTTATGCCAGGATATACATTCAAATGCATTCAATATTTAAATGGAAAGACAGAATAATAAAAACTCTAGGAGAAACCATAAGAGAATTGTTCCATAAACTTAGAGTATGGAAAGCATTTCTAATTACAACGTAAAACTCAGAAACCATAAAATAAAAGTTTGATAAAGTATACTTAATAAAAGTTAAAAATTCTTACATGAAAAGAAAAAAAAACTATAAGTAAAACCAAAATACAAATGACAAACTGAAAAAAACATATTTGCAATGTATGCTAAAAGGACATATTTTCTTAATAACTAAAAGAACTCATCAAAGCCCCATATTAGATGGAACTGTGAAAGTGCTCTGCTTGGTTGAATATGGTCATATACTGGCAGGTGACAAGGATGAAACTAATAAAATGCAAATTTTAAAACTTCAGAAAGATACTGTTTTTACTTATTGTATTGATCTCTACATTGTTCACAGGAATGTAAACTGGCCAAGAGTCCTAATTAAAAGCAATTTGACAATAACTATCAATTATAGATGCACATAGCATTTAAGGCAATAATCTTGCCTTTCCATTACATGACATACACCTGTAATCATTACTGCAGTGTTGCTTGCAATACTGAAAGATCAGAAACAATTTCAATGCCCACCAATAAAAAGAAATAGTTGAGTAGGTTTGGTGCATTAAATCAATGGACTACTTAGCAACCACACCAAAAGCCAGGGAAGCTCTTTCTGTGCAGATAGGGGAGCCTGTCTGGATATGGATTTGCATTTAAGTGGGCAAGGAGTGGGACACTGTGCATGGCATACTTCCATTTGTGGAAAGGAGAGGAAAGAACATTTATACTTGCTTATACACATAAAGATATAAGACGTAGAAGACAGCAGTTGACTATGGGTCAATAGAAAAGGACTTTTTACTATATATACTTCTAGAACATGGGAGTTTATACCACGAGAATGTACCATGCTCAAAAGTAACTTAAAAAAAAGAAGGGGGGCAGGTACAGTGGCTGACACTGGTAATCCCAGAACTTTGGAAGTCCCAGGAGGGCAGATCACTCAAGGTCAGGAGTTTGAGACCAGCGAGGCCAATGTAGTGAAACCCAGTCTCTACTAAAAATACAAAAAATTAGCTGGGCGTGGTGGCATGCACCTGTAATCCCAGCTACTTGGGAGACTGAGGCGGGAGGATCCCTTGAACCTGGGAGGTGGAGGTTGCTTGCGCCACTGCACTCTAACCTGGGCAACAGAACAAGACTTCATCTCAAAAAAAAAGAAAGGAAGGAAGAAAGAAAAAAAAAGAAAAAATTAAATCCTGTCAGCAAGTAGAAAAGTATCAGAACTTTCCACTCACCTCCCACCCTCAACCATCATCTCTAGGGGCTTAGTAGCTGAGTAGACTGTATCCAACACTGGAATGTAAATATTTTTTTTCTTACCTTGGTTGAGACTACAAAATGTTGGAAATTTTAGTGCAGAAGAATTTGCACACAATATTGCGTGTGTGTGTATGTGTGTGCATGTACTTGAAGAACAACTTACGTAATTTTCCAATAGTTATTATTTTCAGAATTCTGCCTTTGCATAGGATGAAGTGACAGTACCTTAGCTTTGTGACCTCAGGGTACATCTCTCAGCCTCACCACCCCTACCTCACAGGACAGGTAGAAAGATTAAATGTGATGAAGTATGTAGAGCTGGCCACAATGCAAAACACAGTGCACAGACCCGCCTATGTGCACAGTGTGCCAATGAGCTACTCCTCTTGGAGCCAGGAAGGTTGGCTGAGTCCAGAGAAATGGAATAGGGTTCCCTTTCTATTCCCAACATTGCCTCTTGAGTCTGCTACCTCAGGACCTCCTTCCCAGGCTCCTGATAAGGACACTGTGCACCTTACCTTTTGAGTACTGGTGGTAGGCAGTCACTGCCATTGCCTCAGACATGTTGTGTAGCCTCATTTCAACCCCAGAGCTGTCCCCAAAATCCATCATTAGACAAACAGCCTTTCCAGAAGCCATGTGCACACGGAATCCCAGATTTGGAGGTGCCCAGGTTTCCATTTCCAGGAAGCAATCGATAACGGGGTTCATGGAGTCATCAGGATTTGGAGCTAGGAGAGCCACAGGAGGACACTGAGTAGGGAGATAGAAGCTCTCAGGACCAGGCTGCGATGCTGTGAGGCTGGGGGTCTGAGAAGTACCAGGTGGAAGGTCATGGGAGCTGTGGGAGAGAGAGAGGCTTCAGATTTCATGATAGTGGACAACATCACCAGATGAGGTGGGAAGGCAGAAGCCAAGCAGCCTGTCCTAGGCCCAGCCAACTAGAAGCCAAGTCTGAGAAACCTGATGAAAGGCTTCACTTCCACTGGTTCTCAGAGCGGGGTCACAGGGCCAGCAGCATCAGCATCACCTGGGCCCTTGTGAGACATGCAAATTCTTGATCCACCCCAGACCCACTGGGTCAGAAACTGGGGTGGGGACAGCAAGCCCCCAGGTGACTCTGAGGTCAGCAAAAATTTGGGAGTCACTGCTCTAGCTACATTAATAATAATAATAATAAAATGTGAGTTTCTTTCGTCACTGATTTAATGTACATGAAAGATGGTATCTCCCACAAGTCACTACCTCCTGTGTTTTTGCAAAAAGCTCCACGTGAGGGTGGGTCCATCCTTTCTACGTTTCTTCCTAGTTTCTCGTGCTGCAAATCTGTTGGGGAGTTGGGAATAGTTTAGGATACTCGAGCTTCAGCTTCCAATCACACAAGACTTTCATGATGATCATTTCCGTGTTAAAAGCTGGTCTTGAGTGAAGCTATGGTATTGGTACCATTACGTAGCTGGCAGTATAAATGAAAGATTAAAGAAAGCAGGAAAAGAAAGATCATGGAGCTAGAAATGGCTTAAGTATCTAAATAGTCAATTCTCATGCTCCCCTGTATTTTTTTCCTCTCCCAGTGTGCTGTTCACGTCCTGTTAAAAATACACACAGTCAGACAAAGCCTCAGTCTCGGTTTGTGATTGATGGGAAGCATAAAGGCAACCAACTGATATGGGTCTCTGATGGCAAACAGTGGCCAGTTGCATCTACAGCATGGTGACTTGAAAATCATTGGACTCAACTGCAAGTATAATTAAAGCAAACACTGAAGACACTAAAATCACCAATAGATTGGGTATGGCTCCAGACTGGGGACAGAGAAGTGGTGCCGGCCTCTACAACTCCTTCACCTTACCTTCTGGGAGAAGTGGGAAAATGGGAAACCGGCCACAGAGATACTCACTGGGTGCTGGTTTGAATGGGTCTGGCCGCCTTGGTGGGGGTCTCCATTGTGACAGTCCCAGGAAGGAGCCCTGAGGCCAAATCCTCCGCACAGCACAGCAGTCTCAGGACAAAGCAGGAAGCCTCCATCTTCAGGCTGCAGGGAGCTGCTGCAGAAGAGGTGCCCTGGACCTTAAAAGTTTAAGAACAGCTCAGGGTTTATTGAATGGCCTCATCTGGCATGAGTACTTGATGTCCTCCATGCTGCTGAGGTCTCTGCTACTGGGTGGGTGACCACAAATTGGCCCCGTGCATTGGTGCTTTCTCGAGAGTGGTAGGAGTCATGCTTTCTGGCATACTAGCCAAGACAGTGCCCAGGTGGCACCAGATAGAACTGTGAGGCATGTGTTATCAGGAATGTCAGGGCTGCTTAGTATCAGAAATTCATGTCACCCCCTCAGCTAAGCCAACAGAAAATTAGCAATTTCATAAGGTCATCTATAATTCTATAAGGTTGTTAGCTGAGGGATGATGCTCTTGCAGACGGCAAAAACGTAAAGTCCGTTTTCCCTTACTGTGGTGACAAATTTTATGATTCCTTTCAACTGCCTGAGCAGTATCCAAATGACGTAGAAAGGCAAAATAGGGTTCGCTGACAAACTCTGAGGCTGCCTACATACGGGTGAGCCTCCCAGACACATTAAATTCAGCGGCAGGGGTCAGCCACCAACCTGGAGGAGGCCGGAGGACGTGCTGCCTGTGGTCCCAGCAGCACACAGCCTCCTGTGATGGAACCTGGGTCCACTGCTGCTCCAGGCACTTGCGATTATAACGAACGGTTTGTGGGGAATGCTGTATGGGAAGGAAAGTGCAAAAAGAAAAGGAAACTCGGTCGTGTTGCAGTCACACACCTGGCTCATTTGATTACGAATCACGCCTTTCCCCGGGCTTTGCTGGAAATTCCCTCGCTGTGACCGCAGGCCCATTCCTGGGAGTCAGGCCCAGGCTGTCCAGGGGCACATGATATGGTTTGAAGCCAAACCAGTGGGGCTCCTGCAGGCACTCGAGGGAGAGGTCTTAGGTAGAGTGGAGCTTATTTAAAGCCATTTACTAAAATCCACACCCACCTAGGACACTGCTTCAGACAGTTCGCCCAAAGGGGTGAGTCACGTTTAAAACGTGCTCTGTCTGCCCTGTGGGGCCTGGACTCGGCTGGAATACACTACAGTGCGGTGACTGAGGGGCGCTGTGGGAGGCCTGGTGGTAACTGCCTGCCTATGCCCAGTGCAGTCAAAGCCTGGCAGGGAGGCAGGGCTTGGGAATGGGACTCGAGGGCGCTGCCTCCAGCAGGTAGGGACAAGAGCCCGTTAGCGGGTTATCTTCATGTCCCCCTGTCACAGGATTCTGTTTTCACCTGTCATCACCACCTCATGCCGCTGATGAGCCCCAGTGAGGCCTGAGGAGGGAGTGAGGCACAGCGGGTTCCTTTCTGGGCTGCAGCTCTAGGCTCCTCCTCTGGCAAGACCAGCCTGACGCCCAGCCTCTCTCCCCCAACATGGCTCCAGTGAGGTGAGTGTCTCTGTCTCAGGCTGTGGCAAGGCCTGGCCAGCACCAGCCCTGCATGAGAAAAATCCAGGACGATATTCCTAATGCCCGCAGCCGACTGGCTCCGGGCTTGCTCTGCTCTGCATGTGGTGTGGGCATGCTGTGGGACACAGGCCCTGGGTCAGAGGCTCTGGAGCTTAGTCCCCACCTACACAAGAGTCATCATCCTAGTGCCTCAGCTGAGGCTCACTGTCAGCATCTGTTAGCACAGAGCTCAGAGAACAGATCTACCCCAGCGAAGAGTAAACTATTACATGTTGAGAAAGAAAGAAAACATTTTATCTGAGGAATGCAAGCCCCTTTAAATGATCAGGCCCAGAGAGGCATTAAAACACGACAGCAGTCATGTCTCACTCCACTTGAGCTAAATAATGACCTCTCGAAGCCACTTACTATGTGGGCTCTAAACTGACAGATGCCAAGTAGCCATAAAATGCCATCCACCTTATAGTTCAACAATGTATAGCCAATCACTGACCAATGCTATTTATGCAAACCAATCAGAATTCCTAAGGAACAGCTTCTGTCATTGCCCCCTCTCCTGAGTCGTCATTTTTTCTTTAAAACTGGAGCCTCTCATTTGTTCTCCAAAGCACTTCCCTGTTTCCCATGCTGCAGTTCTCAACCTTGGCCCAAATAAACTCCCTATTTATTAACTTTGCCTCAGTTTCTTTCTTTAGGTCAACAATGTGGACTGCACTTAATCTCAAACGCAATGCAACATCCTGGGCCTGGGACACTCACAGTGACCACCATGCCACTGCCTGGGCCCCATTTGTCCCCAGCCCTCTCTTCACCATGATCAGCCTTCGAGTATAGAGTACCTGTGACATAACTAACTCCATCTTTGAAAAAGGGTCCATTTGTTTTCATAGGGCACCCTGCCAACAAGAAAATGTTCTGTTTAATAAACAAATAAAAAAATAAAGACTGCATCCAACCAGATAAGCACACGAGCACACTCTTCCACCCTTGATTCTCATCGGAGGACCCTGTGATCATACAAGATTAGGCTGATGGCTCCAAATGGCCATCTTCGCTGCCACGTTCTTGCAGTCACTTGTGATGAGAGCCTGGCATCTGCTGCCAGAGGCTCTGCTACCTTCGAGGTTTTCTTGTAAGACTGATGAACATGCGGCCCAGACTGAGACTCCTTTTGTCTCTTGGCTCGCCATGGACTGGTTCATTCAGGCTTTCTCCTGTCTCTTTTTCTTCCTGATGTTAAATGTTACTTTGTTTGCTGTGGAATGTTTAGGCTATAACACTTATAAGCCAATTAAGTATTAGTATGGCTTGCAAACGCTGACCGACTTGTGGAGTGGCTTTACCCTGTGTGCCTGCGGTTCTGACTGCCAAGGGAGCAGTGAACGGGAAGTCCTCCTTAGAAGCTCCATGTAGCTCGTGGCTTTAGTGACTGAATCACAATCAATAAAAGCCTGACATTGCGGAAAGACACAAACACACATGGACCTGGTTATCTTTAATCCTGCACGACTCATGACGTGTCAGCTCTGGGGCTTGTGGTGCGGGGGCTCACATGCTATCCACTCCGTCAGTCGAAGCCTGCTTCTAGGCACTTTCAATGTCAACCCGGATGGTCTGTCCTCCCAGAGGGACATCTGAAGTCACTCCGGCTGTTCCTAATGTGACATATTCATCATCCTAGTCACTTGCTTCCTAATTTGGCCTTTATATTCCTTTAGTTCTTAGTCATTTTCTTTAGGAAAGCAACAACAAAAATGACAACAACAAACCTGCATGTCTTAGCTGAGTCCTGGGAGAAAAGAAAAGGGCAATCGCGTCTGTCCAGGTTAAGTGTAAAGGGCCTCAGAACAGGGATGGCTTGGGGGTGGGGGGACTGTGCTCAGACCTCAGGAGACAGACACAGGCGTACCCCGACCAGGCTTCACTCTGCTCACAGCTAGGAAGGTCTTCTGTTGCTAGGAAGGAAGACCTTTTCCTTCTAAGCAAGCACACAGGCCAGAGGTTTGCTCACCCAAGCACTTCGGGTTTGTGACCAGTGAGGGCCCGAGCCAGACTGCCGCAGCTAAGCAGAAGGTGAGATGTGGAGCCAACGAGCTCCCGCACAGGGAGACCCCATCCTGATCTTGTTCACCAGGCGTATTCGCAGGCCCTGCCTGCATTGCCAGGCCTCAGCACAGAGACAAGAATAACATTCCTGTGGTGGCTGATTCCAGTTGAAGATTTCTCTCTAATTGAACAGTTACTTACACCTTAGCTAAGTCTTGAAATAACGTCTCAAAAACAAGTTGCGAAATTCTTCATGAGTTGACCCTAGCATTGGAGAAAATCGTTCTGCTCGAGCTGCAAAGAATAAATTTTCTTAACTGGGGCTTCAGGGGATGCGCCAGTCTACCCAGTAGAATCGAAACAAAGTAAGAATTTCACACAGAGATGCTCTACCCTGAAATGGGTGCTACACAGAGGCAGGACAACCACAGGGCCTCAGCCATCGAATTTCCGGGGGACGGACAGACACACAGACAAATCCGGTCATAGAAGGCAGGCTTATTGTTAGGAACAAGGATTCCAAAAAACAATAGCTCTGGGCCCACGCATCCAAGTGTCTGGTCACAAACCATCTAGGGGGTCCAATTCTCCCTAGTACTGCTGCCAGCAAAGTCTCTGAGACTGCAATGGCGGGGAACAGTCAGGTGTGCAGCGTGGGCTGCCCTCGCTGGTGGCTGCCACTGATTTTTCTTTTCCTAAATTTCCACCTAGCGGCTGAATCATGCATGTCCATGGGCACAGGTTGGACCTGGCCCTTGGTCTCCCAGGGCATGGTGTCCGCTTCATGCTCTGCCCTGCCCCCTGTTTTGTCAGGCTTGAGGATTTTACAAATGAATAAAAGCAGCAATATTATAGCAGCAGATCAAGAGTAAAGATTAGGTGGCTTGGAGGTAGACCAGAAAAGACTGTGATCAGTGTAGCTGTTCTTGGCACTGATGGGCCATTACCAGTCACTGCCTTTGAACGGTATCATGGAAGGGAAACTTGCATCAGTGAAAACGGTGGAACTGAAACAATAATGAGGAAAACAAAGAAACGTCTACATTTACCCATGTTTTTCCTTTAAGAGAGAAAAGTTACACGTGTTCTTTGTATGCTTAAATGTTTAATTTCCATTAGAAGGAGTAAAACCATCGATTTCAGGTACAGGGTGACATTAGAGAATCCAGAAGATGCCAACTGTTTTTAAAAAGTATGCCTACTTTAAATTTGGTATTGCCTGGTGCTATTGTGTTTTCTTAAGCTGTGGTTTAAAAAAAAATAACATAAAATGTACCATCTGAACCATCTGAAGGCACAGCTCCGTGGTGTTAAGTGTATGCATACGTACATGGTTGCGCCGTCCATTTTTAGGACTGTCCCATCCCACAGAAGTGAAGCTCTGTACCCATTAAACAATGCTCCGTTCCTCCCCCCTCAGCCCCTGGCAACCAACACCAGTGTCTATGAATGTGACTACTCCAGGAACCTCACACAAGTAGAATTACAAAGGATGTGTCTTTGTGACTGGCTTATCTCATGAAGCAGAATGTCTTCAAGGTTCACCAAATGCTGTTTTAAAATCTGTATGTTATGCACCATGAAATAACCAATCACCACCATGTCAAGTGCTTGTACCCAGCTAAGGCTCAGCATACTCCTTCCCAGAGTTCATAACAGACATGATGATGATTCTCGTACGAAATCACCTTCTATGGTTTCCAACATTCAAGAGTTTCTCATACTACCTGGTCTACTCCTGCAAATTAACTTCAGAACACCATTCATTTTTCCGTCAATTTAGGAGGTGCATTTGCTAGCCCACCCTCGGACCATGTAGGAAGGAGAGTGGAGTTTCACATCTGAGCAATTCTTTGTAAGTCCCATGTCATTTGCATGTTCAGAAAAGTAAGATTTTTGCCATGGTACATTGACATACCTATCAGCACTGTTATCACCGTCCAGAGGCGCCCATGTTTTTTCATTAATAACAGCCTGGGTTTTTTCATTAACAACACTTGACATTGCTTTACTAGTTGTTTTCCAAATGTTCTGTAAGGAAAAAAAAATAACAAAATAGCATGAGAGAGCTGTTTACGAAAACCCAGTACATTTGGGAAAGTAACACTACTTCATTAACAAAATAACAGTGGACCCCTGCTGTGTGCCAGGCACTAGAGAAGCAGCAGCGAGGAAAGCAGACCGTCATCCTCCCAGGGCTCGCTTTCTGCCAGAGGAAGCCAGAAAGCAAGCATGTAGCCATAATAGCACCTGCTGGTAGTTGTGGCTGCTGAAGAATGCAGCTGCAGGAGGCATTCGTGTGGGGCGGGGGTGGGTGCTCTTTTATACACAGGGTCAGAGGAGGCGGCTCTGTGTGATGGCATCTAAGCAGAGCTGGAAGAAAAGGAATGCAGAGTTGTGCCAAGGGCAGAGGCACAGCTGCCTCGTTGGAGGAGCAGCAGGAGGCTAGTGGGGCTGCAGGCACCAGGAGAGCACAGGAGGTGACCTCAGAGTCAGGGGAGCCCAAGTGGGGTCAGACTCAGGACCTGGAGTTTCATTCTGAATGAGATGGAGGGTTCTGAGCACAAGAGTGGCACACTCCAACCCACAGAAGCATCAGTGTGGTTGCAGTACTGGAAAAAGCCTGGCAGGCAGGAGTGGCAGCAGGGGAGCCACTCAGATGGCTATGAGGACGGCAGGCCTTGATTGTGGAGGGAAGGCAGAGGATGGACACCTCTGTGGCTAGGGTGGCCGGGCTGGCTGCTGGACTGGGAGCGGGATGGAGCCCAAGAGAGAACTCGGAGACAACTCCATGGGCTTGCTTGGCCTGAGCACACTGAGAGCTTAGGTGGGGCGGGGGCATTGGACAGCAGGTGAGGGGCGCTGGGAGCCCATCTTGGTTATGAGGCCTCTGTTGACCTTGTGTTGACCCGTGCAGCTCTCCTTGTGACAAAACCTTAATCCCTGTGGCACAGGGACATCAGGGAGGTGCCCATGGCACAGGAGGTGGGGGCACTTTTGGCCTATGGGAGGCTGGCTACCTCATTTCCTACACAAAAGGATGCCCATCCCCAGATTAAGCCCTGCTATGGACACGAGTACAGACAGCAGCCACCATCCTTCAGACTGAGGGCCCAGGGCCTCACTCTGGTTCTTGATAGAACAGTTACCAGAAGTAGCTCCAGCCAATTAAACAGTTAGTATAGGATAACCAATGGCCCTGCCCCTCTCTGGGACGTGTGCTCCCCATGCTGCAGGCCTTTTAAAGATTTGTAACTACAGGACATCAGGGGCTTCATCTCCCAGGAGAACAACGGAGGAAGGCGTCAAGAAGGCCAAGGTGGAAGCTGAAAGATGCCAGCTCACACCTGAGTGCATGCGCCTGGCACCTGCCCTTTTTCTATGACAAGAACAGGGGAACCTCCTGTGGCCTCCCAGAACAGGACCTGGGTAGATCCTGGCAGTTTCCTGAGGATGTGAAACCCAGGGGCTGAGGCAGCTGCATGTACCTGCAACCCCTAAAAGGCACAGTGAGCTAGTGAGCAGCATGGGAGACACAGAGTTTTGCAAGATACTATCCTATAACTATGCCAGTCAGCAAACTGCCCAGCACGTCCAGGCCCTGGTGTATGGCTCCAGGCGACCCTTGCCTGAGCCCACTGGGGCTGCAGAGAGCAAAGCAGCCAGAATGCAGCTTGGAAATGGGTCTCCCAGTCAACCAAAGCCAGAAAGCCCCCTAACTGCACATTTCACCAGGATCAAGGCCTTTGGGACATGACGATTAAATCCTAAAGGCAGTGATCTATGCCCAAAGCTGAGGGCCCAGGTGGCTGTACCTTGGAGTTACCTGGGTAGGGGGCGTTGAAGCACCAATGCCCTGAGCCACACTACAGCATACCACCATTAGAATCTTCAGAGGCAGGGCTTGTGTGCCGTTTTGTTTGGGTTCTTTGATTTTATTTTTAAGCTCCACAGGTGATTCTGCATAGCAGATCTGCACCAAGTGTTCAAGAGGCATGAGGCCTGTTTGCTCCCTTGTGTTTTTGGTGCGGGGGCACTAAAAATCTCAGTAAGTCACTGTATGTGGATATTTACACTGTATAATATGAGAAATGCAGGTAATATCACCTCCCCTCTAAAACACCTCTCCCCAACCTCCTGTTCTCAGAACCATCAGACATTCATCTTACTAAATATCCTTCCTTGGGAACCTAAAAATGCCTCCTTGAACTTTCATTGAACAAAGTGATGGCAGAGCACAGCAAAGCCCCCAAACACAAACATTGTGGGTTGAGATCAAGTTCATTTCGATATAAACTCCGATGGATGTGCTAAGGAGGGGGTGGTTTAATAACGCTGCCCTGCGTGAGGAATATTGAAAAATGAACCGCAAGAGAGTCTTTGCCAAGGACAACAGAGGTTCTGGGAGCTTCAAAGAGAACTGGCTTCTTTGAATTTGAACTAGACATGCACAACTCTGGGCTGTCTCTGCATGTCATTCTGGGTGAAAGCATGTCTCGCCCAGAAGTTTTCACTCTTCTCTTGGCCCCCACCCCCAGATGTGAGAATCACTCCTCTCATGCTTCTCCTCCATCTCCAGGGCATTGCCCAGGCCTTCAGACCCAAGCCCTGTTTAGCTACTCTGATAAACAGATGCAAGGGAATTCACATGTCTCCAGGTAGCCCAGTCTTAATTAACAGAGGTCTTCAAAGAGCTCCCTGAACTCCGAAAAATAAGCAGGGTTTCAGTGCTTTGGCTGCCGGAAGCCTTGTCTGTGCTGGAGCCACCTGGGGGCTGCTCGTACTCCCCATCTGGGGAGCAGCACCCACTCCCCTCCCCACTCCAGGGTAGCCCCCACTCCCCACCTGAGGGGCAGCCCCGACTCCCCACCTGGGAGCTACCCCCCTATTCCCCATCTGAGGGCTGTCTCCTACTCCTCTGGGCTGGGCTTGCCCTGTCTGCACTTCTTATCTGTGGAACTACACTCTGGAGCTGAATTAAGGCTTTGTAAGTTATATTTGCTTCATTGGCACAAACACACATGACAGGAAAACAATCCCTGATAAATTCCTGCTGAAACACGGAGGTGTTTTTTGAGCTGTACTGTACACGTATTGTGTTCAGGAAGAAAAGCCTGATTTCCCCAGATCCAGAAATACCTTCTCCCCGGAGGCCAGTGAGGATGGGCTCTGTGATTCCCGGTCTTCTGCCTTTCTGTTCAGAGCACACTGGGGACACCCACACTTCTCATCACTCATAAGAAGCACACGATTAGCACAGACCTCTAGGGAAAAAAAAACAAGCAAACAGATTCTGAAAACTGCAATGTGCTGGGAAGGTGAGAAAATAAAGCTGGAGAGGCCTTAGGTCATACACAAGGTCAAAGCCACCCCGGCCTAACAACGGGCTGATCATGAAGGTGCGTGTCCTTGGGCTGCTGTGTCCTGCGTTGTCTTGTCTATTTCCTTGCTTAAACAATGTCTTAGGTGTAGCCCACCCGAAGCAATACGAGGGAATGCACAATCACCAGCCACACTGATGATGAATGCCTGTTCCAGAAACACCCAGCGGTCTGGTCATAAAATGAGGGTCCAGGGTCCTGCTGAGGGGTGTGTAGGAGAGGGGGCAATACCATGGTTGGAAGGAGTGGTGGGGGAGCTGTTGGACAAACAGGAAGACCAATAAAGACACTCCAAAGTTTATAAGCAGGATGTTTCCACCGGGGCGGTCTGGCCTTGACGCTAGCATGGACCTGGCTGACGTTCACTCCTCCCATCTCTGGGGTCCAAAGGCCGGGCAGTGAGTAGGGCCAGTGCCCACCTAGCCGGAAGGCTGAGAGCCCTGCCACATCCCACGTCTGTGGGAACAGCTGGAACAGGATCTGTGCACAGCTGACAACTGTCAAAGCTGATGACGGGTCCACGAGTGTTTGTGATGCCATTCTCTCTATACATGCGGATGTTTGAAAATGTCCGTAATAAAAGTTCAAAGAAAATACTTCTGCTAGATCTGGCCCTGCACAGAGCCACTCTCAGCAAGAAGCCAGGCGACTGTCTTGGGTGCAAGAGCTGTTGTCGCTGAAGCCCCCACCCCTCTGCCCGTTGGGGAGGGCCCTCATCCCCAGGCAGGAGTGGAAGGACGTGGGGGTGGAGGGTGAAGAGGCGACTAGAGCACCATGCTGCTTTTCTCTCTGACCTGAGACCCCACAAAGAAACCTGTTTCTGTGTGGGCTCCCCCCTCTCTCTTATTCTGGCCAGCTTTGCTCAGGCTAGAAGGAACCCAAAGGCCTGCAGGCTGCCAAGAGCAGCAGGTTCTCCAGGGGCTCCAGGCCAGGGCTGGGCCATCCTCACAGGGGACGTGGCTTCCAATCCCTGCACCCCCAGCAGCGGTGCCGGCAGTCAGCTTTCCCCTAGCCTCCCAGGATACTCTCAAGTTTAGCCTAGGACAATATCCAATCCAGTTTTGACATTGTGAGTCAAAGCCACTATTTACTGTCAAGAGTTCAGTGTACTAATATCTTGGGATAATAAAAGCTGAGGAAAAATCAAAGGCCGTGTGCCCGAGGGTTCCCTAACATGTGACGTGTTACAAGTGCCATTGCGTGTCGTTGAGCACCCACACAGCCTGGATGCTCCAACTGGGGTATGAAGCAATTCCCTCAGCTAGACACGTCCGAGAGGAGGAAATATTTTAAAAATGTTTTGGGATAAGCTAGGATAGCCAAGTGACTCACATTTCTTTTTTTAAATGTCTTTTAATTTTTTTTATATACTTTAAGTTCTAGAGCATACGTGCAGAACGTGCAGGTTTGTTACATAGGTATGCATGTGCCACGATGCGACTCATATTTTTCTGAAACCAATTAGTCATCAAAGTCACTGTGCTCAAATTATCTGGGAAAAAAAAAAAAAAAAAAAGCAGACATATCCCTGAACAGAAAAAATTAGGTAAAAAATCATAAAAAAATACAAAATTACAAAATTGAATAAAGTATGTCACAAAGGGAGAAATAAACTAATGAGTGAAACTAATCCTGAAATTGGCCTAACTGTCCCACAGAACTGATATTCAAGGGTTTCTGAATAAACATGGAAATTGACTCTCCTAGTCTTAAAACTTGAAACTTAGCGTCCATCTCATCTGAGTTCCTCCCTCAGGAAACCAACCCAAGGAAGGGATTGAACTCACCAGACCCCTGCATCCCACCAGGCCCCTCCTTCCTCAGACTGCTTCCTCACCCCTCTCTAATTTTTGTTTCCTTGCCTTTTCTGCTATATAAATAAACAATGCAATTGGTGTTACATTGTGTCAACATCGATGCCAGGCACACACCTGCCTCCTGACACACACACACACACACACACATACACACACACACACGCTCCATTTAAATCTCCATTTAACTCTTTAGAAATTAAAAAATTTTTTTTAATTTTTATTTTTAAAAATTAGTTTCTCAGATCTAACAAATGTGTAGCCTAAGTTGAAAACTCAAAAATTCCTTCTACTTAAAGGAATACTGGCAATTATGTTTCAGGCAACACTTTAGAATTTTCATTTAAAAAATTAAAAAGCCCACACCTGTGGCCATGCAGACGCCTCCTGTAACCTAAGTATCCCCTTCACTGGGCACGGGGAGGCCCCACTGTAGTCTCAGTGGTTCTCGACGTGGGGCCCCCAGAGTTCCTCAGCCTCACCCCAGACTTCCTAAAGCAGAAAGTCAGGGGTGGGCCCCAGTGAAGAAGTTAAAACTATACCACCCTGGTATGTTGAGTATTTAAGTTAGAGGCCCTTGCAAAACAGTCGGTTTAAGGTTCCTCTGAGCTTCCTTCTGTTTCTTAAAAGCAGAAAATGAAATTCCCATGTGGAAGATGTCCTCTTTATACCAGGGAAATAAAGCAACATTCTCATGGCGGCCATGCCTCATTCCCTAATGCCTTACAGACCCACACTCCACCTCCAGGAGGGCTACAGCTGCACAGATGAAGACCCCAGCTCTTGTCAGTGCTCACAGGCATTTCACCACAAAAGGAAAGGCAGCAGGCATCCTGGAGACACCTAGGGAAAGAAAATAACCAGAGGAAAATGAAATTAAGTACAATCATTTAATCATAGCCATCCTGTGACCACTCTTCCATCCATATCCATATTTCTGCCACAGATTTATTAAGTACACAATTGGCTGCCATATGAACAAAAAACAACTTGCATCTATGGTTTTTCACTGCGCAATTCCCAAACTCAGGGTCTGTTTTGGAAGATTAGCTGAAATAGAGTTCCCATCTGACTACTAAAACAGCCTCCGAATAGACCCATCCCTCTTCCTGCTCCTTCCAGGGCTTCCTGCCCAGATGCATAGAGCTGACCTTACAGGGCAAGGCCTGGCATCCTCCTGGGCTCCTCTTCCTCCTCCTCTCTTCCTGCCTTACCGTCCCCATTCCTGCTGCTCACTTGCAGCCCTGAGAGCATGTTCTTCCAGCCTGTGGGGGTCTGGCATGCTGCAGAAAGGAACAGCATGAAACCCACGACCCTGGTGAGAGACCCCAGCACAGACGCAGAGAGTGCCCTGCATGGCGTCCTCTTCGTTCATCTCCACAACAGGTTTGAGAGGTTCTGTGCGGTTACTTTTTAAGATGCTGATATCATTTGGATATTTGTCCCTGTGCAAATCTCATGTTGAACTGTAATCCCTAATGCTACAGGAGAGGCCTGATGGGTGGTGTTTGGATCATGGGGGCAGATCTTTCATGGTTTGGTGCTGTCTTTGTGAGTTCTTCAAGATCCAGTCATTTAAAAGTGTGTGGCATCTCCTCCCTCCTCTTGCTCCTGCTGTCTCCATGTGGTGCACCTGCTCCCCCTTCATCTTCCACCATGATTGTAAGCGTCCTGAGGCTTCTCCAGTAGCAGATACAGCATTATGCTTCCTGTACAGCCTGCAGAACCATGAGCCAATTAAACCTCCTTTCTCAGTCTCAGGTAATTCTTTATAGCAATGCAAGAACAGCCTAATGCAGATGGGATCATGGAGGCCCGGCAAAACAAGTTAGCTCGGCAAAGCTCACAACATCAGTGAGAGGCAGAGCAAACATTTACACCTGGTTCTCAGCACACCCAAGGCCAATGCCAATTCTACGGCACCTTTCTTCAAAGCTCTCTAAGGGGGTGCCTCCAGAGTTCAAGCTGCAGCTGAAGTCAGCCCCGGAGCTCTGCCCCTTGGCACAGCTGGCGGCTTTCCCTCTGGACTCCCTAGGCCTTGACAGCTGTCTGCTGCTCTCATGTTTGTCAGCATAGATCTTCGCGGGTCATCATCTGGTCCCTGATCACTCCCCATCAGGCTGCAGCTCCTTGGGTCCTGAGGTATCTGTGTCTGGCACCAGCCGACTTCAGAAAGATCAAGTACAGCGAGTGAAATGGTCCTGAACTAAGGTGCGGGATTTCTGGGTTCTGGTCTTGACTCAGCTGGAAATGGATGGTGTGATTTGGGTTTTTCCTCCATGCCCATTCCCAGCAACAGGGCAATGGGAACCACTGCCAAGTTCCCAGCTCCATGTAGGCTGCTGTGCCAAGGAGAAGGGCAGGCTCTATCTCCATCTCTTCTAGACACTTGCCTCTCTGTGTCAGTCTCCTTCTCTGTATGACGGGAATGACACAGACCTGATTCATGGGGCTGCTGCCAGGACTGTCACTCCAGAAAGGGCCACCCTGTATTAGATAAATGCTTGGTAACCAGCTGCTAAGGGTGTTTGCCTTGTTCTTAGATGCTGGGTTCTACCTTTCCCTTGAAAAAAATGCATTCAGCTCTAAAACTGTCTCTTTTTTTTTAACCTGTTTTGGAAGTCTATAAAGCCTAGAGGATATCATTTTATCTTAAACAAGGTTTCTACAAAGATAAAACTGGATTCACTCAAGTTTTACAAGCCTGGTTCTTGATGACCAAGAAGCCGCCACCAGAGGGCAGACGAGGACACTATTTATAGTTGAGGAAAGTTTTGGGGAGGTGCAAAAAGATGAAGATGGTCTCTAAGTCAAAGGCCTCAAACTGTTGAATAATTCCAAGGATTTCCTTGTCTACTCTCAACTATGCTTGTCTTCCAAAGGCCAGAGAAATGAGAAAATGAAAAAAAAAATAGAAAAGCGGACAGCTTTGGAATCATACAGATCAGACCAGATCAGACCTAGGGGATTTCTGCAATTATCTGGAGGGAAATAAAATTGAGGAAAGGACCAACCTAATCTCTGTCCACCACATGCGCCCCACAGCCCACGGCTACAAGACTGCCCACCACTCCGGGGCCCACACAAAGTGAGACAGCCCTGGCACCCACCAAGTTCCAAGACGCTCCCTGACGCCCCACAATGGGGTAACTTCCAAGTGCTACACACAGAAAACACCAGCCCTGATTCCTGGCACATAGTTGGCTCTTGAGAAGTAGCTTTCTGCCTCAGACGGTGAGAAGCACATCCCCAGCAGGTGTGTCCTCCACTCACAGAAGGGCCAAGGACGACGTTGCAAAGCTCATTTTCCTTGAGATGTCAGAAATCTTTTCAAATAAAAAAATGGGAAGGGGAGATGATTTAAATACAAGGGAGGCTCCTTTTCCTGGTGTTGTGAGGGGGCAGGCCCCCAGGCCCTGGCACAGAATCAGCAGCATTTTCACAGAGGTACCTGGCTTCCTCTTAGTTAAATTAACTGTGACTGTTGGGGAACAGGATGAGACTGATGGCTCAAACATAGGCTCTGAGGCGTCATGTGCCTTAAGGGAACTAGTTGAGTCATTTGTTTGAATTACACCACAGATCTCTTAGGATCCCTTAAGAGTGAGTGTTTTTTGGGGCCTATTGGGGGGTGGAGGGCAAGGGGACGGAGAGCATTAGGACAAATAACTAATGCATACGGGGCTTATAACCTAGATGACGGGTTGATAGGTGGAACAAACCACCATACACATGTATACCTATGTAACAAACCTGCACGTTCTGCACATGTCACAGAACTTAAAGTGAACATAAAATAAAATATTTAAAAGGTGTTTTTGAGCAGCTGGAAGATGAGAGCATTGGAGCTGAAGTCTTATCTTGAACCATTTCACCCACTCTGGCAAGGGGCTCCTGGTGACAAAGGCAGGGGTAGGCAGGGCTGGAGCAGGTTCTGGGGCTGGTCCACCTCAGCGCACCAGGCGCAGACACTTCCTCGTCAGCAGGTCAGGATGAAGAAGGACACTTTGCTGACCAACCTCAACAAATGAAATACTGACGAGCTGGAAGCTGCAGAGACATCATATTCAAACAGATTTAAAGTGAACTAGGCAGGGAAGCAGGAAAATGATGGTCTTTCTTGGTGTTCAACACTGGGCTCTGACATCAGGCCCTCAGATGGAAATCACCTTGGCCAGGCATTTGTGTCATGATGGCTTTTCTTTTTTCTTCTTTTTTTTTTTTTTTT
>NW_016107587.1:1855334-1915926 GCF_001604975.1 Cebus imitator | reverse complement strand
TTTTTTTTTTTTTTTTTTTTCTAGTTTCCAAAGGCTTTACTGGCAAATATGCTCTACAACAGGATGATCAATCCTGTTGCTTCTAAGTCAGTAGAATGAAGAGCTGTGTCCAGGGACACACCAAACCGGGCTGAAGGAGACTGTTGCTGTGTCCACCTCTTGTTCGTAGACCCAGTCATGAGCACAAGACTTGTCATCAACCGGTTCTTCAGGCTTAAACCATAGGCTGATTTCTTTTTCAGCACTTTTTACTGAGTCACTGCCATGAATGATGTTCCTGCCAACCTGAATGCAGAAGTCCCCACGAATGGTGCCTGACTTAGAATCTGCTGGATTGGTCTCCCCAAGCATCACTTGACCTGCCTTCACCACATTCAGCCCCTCCCAGACCATGGCCACCACTGGCCCTGAGTTCATGTACTTCACCAGCCCAGGGAAGAATGGGCGGTCGTTCAGGTCAATGTAATGCTGCTTCAGGTGCTCCTCAGAGGCCTGGAGAAACTTCATGGCCAGGAGGCGGAACCCCTTCTGCTCGAAGAGCTTGATGATCTCGCCCACCAGGCCGTGCTGCAGGCCGACCGGCTTGATGGCGATGAAGGTGCGCTCGAGGTTGGCCATGGTCCAGGAAGCTGGCGGGCCGGGTGGCGGCGCTGCGGTGCTGGAGCAGAGCATGATGGCTTTTCTTGTGTTCTTTTTACTGCCCCAACTAAGTGGTTAGACCAGGCACAGTCACTCTAGGGATTCCACTTATCAAGGTCCTCGAATAGGATTCCAACTACTCCACCGTGACCACCATCTCCAAGGTTAGATGGAGGCACTGTAATATCCTCAAGGGCCTCTGCTAAGTTTGCTGCTGGGTGAGTTTTAGAGACCAGGGAATGTAAATGCAAACCATTTAGGCTGGAAATGGATTGTGGGGGTCTCAGGCTGAAGAAGATGAAACTGGGAGAAGACGAAAGATCACACTCACATTCACATCACACACCACACACTTACACCACACACCACACACTTACACCACACACACACCATATACACCACACGACACAGCATCACATAAAACACTACACAGCATCACACACAACATACACACTACACACTCACATCACGCACTCACACACCACATATACCACATAGTATACACCACACTTACACTCTTACCACACACTCACACCACAGCATCACACACAATGCGCACACAAACCACACAGCATCACACACAACATACACACAGTACACACACCACACATACCACATACCTCACACACATGTACCACACATCACACACAATATACACACTACACATTCATACGCACACCACACACACATACATTCACATCACACCCACCACACACACCATACACACATCACACACACCACATACACCATACAGCATCACACACAATATACACACTACACACACACACCACACACTCATACCACACACTCACACCACACACACACACCACACAGCATCACATACAATATACACACACCACACAGCACATATCCATCTACCACACAATCGCACACACTACATACCATGCACCACGCATACACAGCATACACACAAACACCACACACCAACATATCACACACACATCACACAAACACATATACACAGCACACATACCACACCATACACACGCCATACCACACATACCACACACACACAGCACACACCACCCATCACACACCCACACCATATCCCCCATACCATACCACACATACCCATACCACACACTACATACATAGACCACACACCACACCACCCACACGTGTCCTACACCACACATACACACGCACACACACACACACACACACACACACACACACACACACTACAGACCTAACTACATGAAACAAGGGGTACAGGAGAGTCAAGAAAATCTCTTCTGTTTCTATGAACAAGACCAGCCACTGTCTTGCTTTAGGTGACTCAGGAAACCCCAAAAGGCTATGACTTCAGAAATGGGGCCTGGCCACCAGTGACAATGGCTAGTGCATGCATGAACTAGTGGGTCTGCAAATATACGGGGGAAAAAACATCAAGTCAGCGACTTCTGCTCCTCAGCTTTTCTTTCCTTTCTAAGGACAAAGGGCTAACTCCTTGCAAGTCCTCGCCTGATAGGAGTGAAGGTCAAATTGGGCAAACATCAGTACTCTGGGAGTCTGCAGGAACACAGACATTTGGAATAAAAGAAAAATGAGGTAACAAAAAAAGTGGGGGGTGGGAATTGTAGCCAAAATCAGACAATGTTTGGCAGCAGTGACGCAAGGCAAAGAAATTTCCAAGCATGAATGTGGCCAACCCTGTCAACGCATGCAGCCTAACTTTCTCATCGTGGTTTGCTTTGTGTTTCTTTGATAAAATGATGGTGATGACACAAAGACAGTAAGCTAACAAAGGCAGCAATGCTGACAGCAAGCGTTCATTTAAGATACTGATCTTTATGATGACCCGCTGAAGTTTACAGATGTGACAACGGGGGAACTCAGATTTTTGGGATGAGAAATCTGGTGGTGAGGAGGTGCAGTGACCTGCAGCAGCGGGATACCCCACTGGACAAGATCTGCAATCACAGGCTCCCATCACGCCAGGCCAGAAGACAGAAGGGACCCTACACGGGTCCTTACCACATCCCACAGGCAGGTCACCTTACTGGCCCCATGCCCAGGGAAGGGGGCATGGAGGTTTGTACCATGTCACACTGCTATGAGACAGCCAACAGCAGAGCTCACAGTTACCAAGCCTCAACAACACATGGATGCTGGCGTGCGCAGAGCATGGGGAAGAGGGTTTAGAAATAAGACCCCTGGCCCGAGACCCCATGATCTCTTTCTGTGCTGGGTTTCTCCTGGGCTCCATGCAAGGGACCTGGCAGAGAAGCAGACAGCTTAACTTTGTCTCCTGCCAGGCAGCAGAAAGTCCTGGAACTTGAAAGGTATCCTGCATTTGCAGGAAGAGCAATCATCACTTCTATGGCTGAAGGCATCTGCTTGGAGGAGTCTTTTCAAAAGCCTCAGGAAAAAAAAAATCCATTCTCATCACCAACTCCAACCTCTGAACTGACCCCGCCGGCCAAATGCACCCTCCTGGTACAGGCCCTGCACCCAGGCCAGAGATAGCCCATGTCCTAGAGGTGATGACTTTTGAAAGAAAATTTCTGAATGCATACTTTAAAATCAATCTTACCAAACCCCCTGAGAGCAGTGCTAACTCACCTTTCCTGGTCATCAGAAATGTTTTTGGCGACCTTCTCGGTCATGTTCTGTGCAAGCTGGTCACAAGTATCACAGTCAGCAGACCAGCTTCTTTCTACAGGCTCTGGAAGACAAATAAATAGAACTTAATGCCTCCAGCTTCTGTACTTGCAACCTCTTATCAGGACATACATAAAACACAGAGAGAAAAAAGCAAACTCCAATAACATTTTCCTACTCAGAAATAGCGTTTGTTTTCCTAACACTGTCAGACAAATTTCTTCCTAAGAAGCATGCTTTTGCCAGGTGTGATGGCTCATGCCTATAATCCCAGCACTTTGGAAGGCTGAGATAGGTAGATCACTTGAGGCCAGGAGTTTGAGACCAGCTGACCATCATGGCAAAACCCTGTCTCTACTAAAAATACAAAAATCAGCCAGGTATGGTGGTGCATGCCTGTAATCCCAATTACTCAGGAGGCAGAAAAGAATTGCTTGAAACCAGAAGACAGAGGCTGCAGTGAGTTGAGATTGCAGCACTACACTCCAGCCTGGGCAATACAGTGAGACTCTGTCTCAAAAACAAAATAAAGTGTGTTTTAGGTAGGGATCTTTGTGGCTGCCTGAAATAGATCACTACTCAAGGGAGAGACTGTACAAGGAAGCTGAGAGAGATCTGAGAATAAAAAGCTGTAACAAGGCCAGGCATGGTGGCTCATGCCTGTAATCCCAGCACTTTGGGAGGCCGAGGCTGGTGGATCACGAGGTCAGGAGATCAAGACCATCTGGGCCAACATGGTGAAAACCCATCTCTACCAAAAATACAAAAAAATTAGCTGGGCATAGCGCCGCACACCTGTAGTCCCAGCTACTCGGGAGGCTGAGGAAGGAGAATTGCTTGAACCCAGGAGGCAGAGATTGCAGTGAGTCAAGATCATGCCACTGCACTACAGCCTGGGCAACAAAGCAAGACTCCATCTCAAAAAAAAAAAAAAAAAAAAAACTTTAACAGTCCACAACTGCATCACGGAACAGGATACCTTCCAGAGGAGTATTCATAAGGAAGGCTGGCAAGGCACACAGTAGGTACACAGTTTCTCCTGGCGGAGCCTAGGAATGAGCTGGTCTGAACCTCCTGCACCTCTCCTTGTTTGCAACTAATGGGTCAGACTGAGTTCTCTCCATTAGGAAACATTTTTCTCTTTTATTTTTAAAGCACTTGTTGCCTTAGCTCTTTATACCAACATTTAAACCTTCATAGAGATTTTTAGAAAACTTACTGTTTTATTCAGAAAACTAGATAATTTTTCTCTCTCCTCTGAAGAGAGTGATAGCAAGAAGAGTGGGAATGCACAAGTTTTAGGCACAAGCTCCTTCTCAGATGGGAACAGGGAACCTTTGAACAATGATGATCCAAGCTATGGGGGGTCTGGCCTTGGATCCTATGTTATCTGGAACTTTGCTGCAGATGGGGTAAGTAATCAGAGCCCCGTGGGGGGTAAAGGGGCCTGCTGTTGATGTAACACACCTGCCCTTCCTGGGGCTTGCTGCCACCTCTGCTCTTCTCACACTGCCTTGTCAGTGCCTCTAGCTTTGTCCCCACTGTGTTTGTTATGGGTAAATCTCAGATTTGGGGGAAATGCATACTTTTGAAAGCATAGCAATATGCTTTCAAATGCACTTGTGACCAAGGAAAGGATCAACTGCAAACTACATTCCTAAACGAACAAAATCCCTTCTTTCTGAAGCCCCTGTGATTTGCTCTGACACCTTCCTGTCAAACCTAAACAGAGTCCACTGGGTAAAGACACCTGCATGACCCTGCCTGCTGGGCTGGCATCCATACCCACAAGCACACCTGGATACTCTGACTTTGCTGCTGCCTGTTCCTTCCCTGTGGGGCTGGACATCCTGAGAATAGGGCCTACATTTAAAGTTTGTGATGTTTTTGAAGCCAGCAGGGCTAACCAAAGATGCCAGGAAATGAGGAGCAAAGAAAGTGACATAATTGAGGGAAGAACTATGCCTGTAATGCCCTAAGAGGGAGCCACTCTCAGCTACTAGAGCTCAAGTTACTTACAATTAAATAGTTCATAATTAGCTTCTCGATCATTAGCCACATTTCAAGGGCTCGGTAGCCAAGAAACAAACTATAGAATGTTTCCATCATTGCAGAGCATGCTCGTGGCCAGCGCTGGGCTGGGCAGCCTCGCCTCTTTTTTCGGGCAGTGCGACCAGCATTGTGTCCTTAGAGCAGCTGCATCCAGACAAGGGATGGGTTCCTAGTTCATTTACATTCTTGGGCTGTATTTCTTGATCTGGGGTTTGCCGAGCACTGCATTGGTACAACAGGGAGCACAACACAGTGCCAAACTCACTGCTTCCCTCCTGAGGACGGAGGGGTGTGCCACTAAGGTGAGACGTGGATGCAGCCAAGCAAACTGGAAAGTGTGGCATTTTAAAAACTGCTTTAAGTAAAAATATGCTGAATAAAATCAGGTAAATGGCCTCTAAACATGGCCCATTTTAAGAAATCACTGTCTAAGCTCCTCATTTAGACACCATCAAAGACTCGATCAGGATTTTGACTCTCCTTCAGACCTTGATGAAAGGAGGAAAAAGCAAAGGAAAAATTGTTTCTCTTTGAATGAAATCAATGTGCAAGGACAGAACCCCCTGGCTGGAAGAGGTCCTGGGAGATCTTTCCCTCGGTCTTTGTTGTTTTAAACAAAAGCCACCTCCTTAGAATTTGTTTTTTAAGCCACAGATTCTGTATTTCACACTTAATAGTTTCTAATACTGCTCCTTACATAATAGTTCATTTAGTCAACCTCTGCCTTGCTTCACAGATTTAAGGGGCTTAACATGTATGTAGTTCAGAATGGATACCTGACAGTAGGTAGCATTGCCTGAAGACTTTTAATAGTCAAAGTAGAAAAGCAAACATAAGTTTTTACATAGGTCACAGTGTAAAAAGGCACAAACAGAGCTGCAGTTTCAACAGCATGAGGTTCTTCCTCAGATGGAAACCTCAGCAATTGTTCTCACATGGGTCCTCATACTTGAAGATGTAATAGATGACATTTAATGAGGTTAGGTTTCAGATTTGGGGAACTACTACATTTGCAACTTAGACAAGTGTATACATAAAATATACAAGAAAAAATAACACCAGAATGTTGGTTATCGTGAGTAACCAACTTTGTTTCTCAGGTCTCAATGCAAGCCCAGGTTCTGATCATCATCTCATGATCTGCCTGCCTCAGTTTCTCACCTCCAAATGGAGCTTCCTGGAAAAGCACCTGGCTGGCCAGGATTATTCTTTGCACAGGCTGACATGTCCCTTCCTAGCAAGACTGCCAGTCACTGTCATTTTCATTCTGTTCCTTGAGGCAGCTTGTGGACCTCTACTCATTTACCTTTAGATAGTCTACATCTTTTTTATTAACAGCCCATCCCCACGCCCAGCCCACACTCTGGGTCCCATCACATTCACAGAATCAAACAGAGTGATTGGGCAAATTTTTGTAATTAATTGTGGTAAAAAGAAAGAAAAATTGATAAGATCTTGGTAGAATGTCAAACTTACCATCCTTTGATGTGGTCCCCAGAGCAGGCTGCACCAAAGAGAGCAGGGGCAAGGCTGCGATCAGACCCCTCCACCCCACTTGCAAGCAGTTTGCTCCCATGAGGCTGCTGATCAGCATCCCAATCAAGATGACTTTGGGCAAATGAGCACAGGTAGAAAGCCCACATAAGGAACCTAAAGCAAGAGGGACTGGCCTTGCTCCGCCCCATGGGCTGGAGCAGTGAGCCTTCCCTGCCTCCATTAGCATCTTGGGACAACCAGCCAATCATAAGCACCCCCTGAGAAACAAATCTCCTGCCCAGAAAAGCTCTGGGGCCTTAGCCTCCCCTCACCCCAACATGCTCCTGGGCCAGTTCCTCTGAGATGAATATGTCCTAAGTGACGTTAATTTGCAGGGGAAAATGTGTCAATCATCTGTGAGGCTCAATACTAGCTCCACTCAAGAAAAACAATATAGCTATTAAAGTATCATGATTTTGTGAAAATAGCTGGGTGCCCTGTAGTTTGCAGTGGAAGGGCATCATGGAACACTTTTTAAGCCGTTGCAAGTTAGAAAAGACAAATTTGCTACACCTGGGACTAAAGTAGGTACTCTGTCTTATATAAATAATAAGTGTAATTTGAATTATAAATGGCACCTCTCTCTTCTATAGTCTTCCGTGCTTTCAGTTGGCTTCAAAATAAAATTAAATATCCATGGCTTGATATTTAAACACCTTGATAGGCTGTCCCCAAATGCCTTGGGTCCTTTGGCCACTTGGAGCATAGGGGAACATAACCGTGCCCTAATTATTCTTTCTCTGCAAAGTCACATGCAGCAATTCTACTGAAGGAATGTGATCATCACAGTAGGAATCATCTTTCAGCACTACAGAGTTTGGTGATCACTTTAATTTTTCCCTCAGAAGTACGTTACAAATAGGGAACTACCATAACCAACTTTGCATATATCTTGTTCCAATGCAATTGTTAAGAAAAGCACAACACACATATTATATGGGGTAATGAATTAGGTTCAGAAGCACATATTTTGAGTAGTAGACAATTATCCGTATTATCTCAGCTTCCTCACCCCCGCCCACCCACCTTGCTTCCAACTAAGTCTGTTCTTTCATCTGGAGTGGTTTCTCCACACTGAATAACAATATTATTCAATATAGAGAACTGATATTTCATAAAGTATGAATAGAATCCTCTTAGGAAAGCATTGCTACTTCTCTGAGCCCAGATCGTATGATGGTACGTGCCAAGGCAGACCCAGGACAAGTCCCATGGTCCAGGGCATGGTCCCTCTCAGCTTCCCCATGGAGCTGAGCTGGAGCTCCACTGTTTCTCCTGGTTATTTCAGACTTACCAATGTGAAGGGAGGCCCACCTGTCATTTAGGACAGGTAAGCAACTGAATATCTAAGAATCATACCGGACATTTCTTTCTAGATTTGACTGCATGCTCCAAAAACTGGTGAAGACCCAGCTAGGAGCTGCTTTGGGAAGGCCAAATATGAACTAGGTGAAGTGTTAATGAGGAGGTCCCGCCTCCCATCAGGCACCTCCCTCATGAGGGCTCCTTAAGTCCTCTACCTCCTTAGCAGGGTTTATTTGCAAACAGTAAAAGAAGTGAACAGAGAAAAGTAGAAAAATACAAGGTAGATGCCCTCCACTCAGTTCTGGTTCTCACTTCTGTCTGGTTATCTGTTTTTCTCCCCCAGAAGACTTCACTAGAATTTTCTCAGTAAGGAAGATAACAGATAATTTTAAAATGAAACTAGTATGGTAAAAAGTGGTTATACAGTGTATATATGTAGATTCCTTTAAATTTTTAAACAGCTTGAGTTTAGAAGCGCAGGGCTGTCTGGTCACAGGGTTTGAGCCCTAAGGTCACTGGATGATGACAAGGTGTGCTGAGACATGCCAACCAAACCTCTGTGAGCCTCAGAAGAGCCATGGAAGCCACCCAGTCTGCACCGTGTGCTGTTGTGAACTGGCAGCTTCTGTTTAGAGAAAAAAAATAAAAGCCAGCTTTTGCTTGCTGTTTTGTAAGGTTTATGCTATGGTTTGAATGTGTCACCTAAATTCTTACGTTGGAAGCTTGGTCCTCTGCAGCAGTGTTGGGTGGTAGGGCCTGGTAAGAAGTGATGAGGTCACACGGGCTCTGCTCTCATGATGGCTTAATGTTGCTACTGTGAGAATGGGTTAGTTACTGAGAACGGGTTGTTATGGAAGGCGGTCTGCCCCTCTTGCCTCCTTTTTGTCTCCTGTACACGCTTCTGCCTTGTGCCCTTCTGCCAGGGGACAATACAGCAAGGAGGCCTTCACCAGATGCATACCCTTACCTTACTTTGGACACCCTAGCACCCAAAAGCTTAAGAACTCTCTTTCATTTATAAAGGACTCAGTCTGGGGGAATCAGGTATAGACACACAACACAGACTAAGACTGCTTACAAATGCTCACATTTTTACACTTCCCAATTTAGAAAACTGCCAATGGGTAATGTTATTTTCTTTAATTATAACCACCACAGGTGGTCAGTGTGTTTACTCACTGTTAGAGAAACTGTCTCAAGTTTCTCTTATGATGCTGGAAAGAGCCAAAATCCATTCCCAGGTCTTAGGGTGTGGAATTCAGCATCTTTCCAAGCTATGCATGCTGGATATAGTTACAAGATTGGTTCATTTGGTGCTACAGGCAAACAGGACCTAGATTCCAGGAAGGTAGCTACATTTTCTTGTGCTACCCATAGGGTCATCTTCCTTACAAAGGAAGTCCGTGAAGTCCTTTGCGTGGCTGGTCTCTCCCAGGATCCCTTAGCCTAGAACTTAATAACTGGTCACTCTGCCCTCACTGCAAAGACTGTTACAGACACTGATTGATCCTCACCCCTGTTGGGCCCATGGTAAAAAGAGATGATTCTGCCATGTGGTGCCACCTTATTGATACAGACTCCAGTATTCTAACCTGGTATAATATCATAGTAACAAATAAAAAATTTAATTTTCTATTTATGAAAATAAGGATGTGCTGTGAAGAGTCTAAAGTCTAACGTTCAGGAAACTGTAATTGCCAAGTGAATATGTAAGGCACTCAAATAACAAATATTTATTATTTAGTCCCTTAAAAATAATTTATTACAAAAATAGTAAATACAATTTTTAGAAAATACATGTACAAAGATTGAAATAAAAAAACACTCAGAAATACCCAGGTTTACATGTCAGTGTATACCTTCCTGATCGTTCTCTATTATACTGTGTATACCAACATCTAACCTGCTTTTTTAACTTAACTGTAAGTCATAAGCATTTTGCCGTATCAGTACGCTTTTTCTGTAACATTATTTTTAAAGCATATCAAACCATAGTTTATTTAACCAATCCCCAATTAATTCATAATTAGAATATTCTGTGTTTTTCCAGTGTAACAGTTCTAGAACACCTTTGATTATAACCTTTGTGTAAATTCCTATAAATATTGAGTCAAAGGAGACACACAACTTTTCAGGCTTTCCATATAAAATAAATACCAAATTAGACTCCAGCTAAGTGATATCAATTGACATTCCAAATGGCGCTGTCCAAGTGGGCTAATTTATCTCCTTGATAATCTCAGGGTATTTCTAGTTATAACATATCATTTTTATTTCTTGATTCATCAATTGTACTTAGAAGAAGCTCTAAAAATCCAAAGCTGAAGCTTCCTTTTAGATCCTCCCTATTGGAATCCATACGGAAGTACAGAATTCGAGAGTGACATTAGCAAAACCGAGGCGTGAGAGTTCTTAGCTTTTCTCCCCACCACATAAATTCAACTAGCAACTACTTAGTAGCAAGACTATTGCCCTGAATATGCCAGAAATTAGGAGTGAAGCTGTGACAACTCACTGGGCCACAGAGCCAAGAATAATCATGATCAGAGGGTAAAAAGAATGATTCTGTTTGCTCATGACACCTCTCCCCTAACCTACACAGCACTGCCCTTGGAGAATTTCTCTGGATTCACAGTTTCTACAGTGGGAAAAAGAGAGCAGGAGGTGGTCACTCGCCTTCCCCACTGTTCTGAGATTCTTCACAGGGGGCACACTCTGGTCTTTTCCCACTGGAAGCATCGCAGGTGCCAGCGCGGTTAGCCTCCTAGGTGTAAATTAGAAACAAAGAACGGGGGTGGGACTCACAGCAGTCAACAAACAAATCACAGAGCCGGTTGCAGGGAACCTGGGCTTAGGGCACCATTTGGCATTACAAGGGCTGTGGCGCTCATGGGCTTAAAGACCAAAAAAGACAGTAAGCTTAGAATTTCTGGATAGACCTACTGTACAAGGACAATCACAGACAAGGCCAGATTGCAAAGACTGTTTATAAATACCTACATATTCAATGCACAGATATCAACATACGACTACAAGGATGAAGAACAATCAGGGAAACGTGATGTCACTGAACAAAGTGCCAGTGACTGACTCTAAGGAAGCAGAGATATAGGATATATCTGAGATAATTCAAAATAGCTGTCTGAAGGAATAAAACTCACTGGCAAAAATAACTCAGGAATTGATAACCAAATGATGATGATGATGATGATGATGATGATGGTGAACAACCCAGAGGACTGGTTGAATTTGTTGCTCGAACCAGAGAAACACTGTCCTACTAAACGACACTATTTTATTGATTGATTGATACTATTTTAAACAAATTGATTGGTCATTACTGTCAAGCAATTAAAGTCCTTTCTCCAGATACATATGAAGATGAAAGTTTTGCTCAATTCAAGTGAGATTTAAAAGTTGAATTAAAAGCTATTCAAGAGCCAGATGATGTAGAAGTGGCTAGAGCAAACTCTAAGACATTTGCTTCTGTGCCTATGTCTTCTGCACAATTTGAAATATCTCAAGGTAATTTCAAAGAAAGTAAACACCTTCTTCATAAAGCTGTAAAATGTGGAGCAGTACCACTAGAAATGCTGCAAAGTGCCAAGTAGAATGGAAACCTCCAAGAAAACAGCTGCTTTCAGAGAAGGAAAAGAGTTTATTGACATTGAGAATATTAACTACCCAAGAATCATTCTCTAGTTCATTGACCATTTACAGAATAGGAACATGCCGTAATTAGGCAATTAGGCAAGAGAAAGAAGAGGCATCCACATTGGAAAGAAGGAGGTGAAACTGTCCTTGTTTACAAATGACATGATCCTAAGCATAGAAAATTTTTAAGGACTCCACCAAAAAACTATTCGAATTAAAAAACATTCAGTAAAGTTTCAGGATACAAAACCAACACACAAAAACTAGTATCATTTCTTTTTTTTTTTTTTTTTTTTACAAGATCTCATTCTGTTGCCCAGACTGAAGCGCAGTGTTGCAATCACAGCTCACTGCAGCCTCAACCTGCTGGGCTCATCCAATCCTCCCACCTCAGCCTACCAAGTAGCTGGGACCACTGTACCTGGCTAACTTTTGTATTTTTTGTAGAGAAGGGGTTTTGCCATGTTGCCCAGGCTGGTCTCAAATTCTTGAGCTCAAGCAACCCACCTGCCTTGGCCTCCCAAAGTGCAGGGATTACAGCCATAAACCAGTATCATTTCTATACATTAATAGTGAACTAACTGAAAAAGAAATCAAGAAAATCCCATTTACAATAGCTACCAAAAAATTAGGAAAATACCTAGGAAGAAATTGAACCATAGTGAAAAGTCCCTAGGATAAAAACTATTAAACACTGATGAAAGAAACTGGAGACACAAATAAATGGAAAGTTATCCTGTGTTCACAGATTGAAAGAATTAATATTTCTTAAGTGTTCATACTCTCCAAAGCAATCTGCAGATTCAGCGCAATTCCTATCAAAATACCAATGACATTCTTCACAGAGATAGAAAAAAAAATCCTAAAATTCGTATGTAACCACAGAAGATCTTGAATAGCCAAAGAAATCTTGAGCAAAAAGAACAAAGCTGGAGGCATCATAATACCTGACTTCAAAATATACCATAAAACTAAAGTTAAAAAACAGCATGGTTCTGGTGTAAAAACAGACAGCTAGACCAATGGAACAGAATAGAGAACCCAGGAATAAATCTACACATTTACAGCCAGCTGATAGTCAACAAAGATGCCAAGAACACACATTTATTGAAAAGAAAGGACAGTCTTTCAATAAACAATGCTGGGAAAACTGAAAATCCACAAACAGAATAATGAAATTAAACCCTTATCTCCCACCACATGCATAAATCAACTCAAGCTGAATTAAAGATATAGATGAAGAACTGAAACTATGAAACTGCTAGAGGAAACACAGGGGAAATGCTTCATTACCTTTGTACGGGCAAGAATTTTAAAAATAAGACTTCGAAAGCACAGGAAACAAAAGGAAACAATGGGCAAATCAAACTACATCAAACCAAAAAGCTTCTGCACGGCAAAGGAAACAACCAACAGAGTGAAGAGAAAACCTACAGATCGGGAGAAAATATTATATTTGTAAACTATACATCCAACAAAAGGTTAATATCCAAAATATATAAGGAACCCAAAGCAACTTAATAGTAAGAAAACAAATAACCCTATTTTAAAAATGGGCAAAGACCTGAATAGACTTCTCAAACGAAGACAAGCAATGGTCAATGGATATATGAAAAAATGTTCAACATCACTAATCATCAGGAAAATGAAAAATCAAAACCACAATGAGATATCACGTCAGTCACTTCATACCAGTTAAAATGGTCATTACCAAAAAGACAAAAGATTAGCTTTGTTTGGACCTTTATTAAAAAAAAAAGACAAAAGATAAGCGTTGGCAAGGATGTGGAGAAAAGGAAGCTTTTGTATGCTGCTAGAGGAAATGTAAATTAGCATACCCATTATGGCAAACAGTATGGAGGTTCTTCAAAATATTAAAAATAGAACTACCATATGATCCAACAATCCCACTACTGAGTATTTACCCAAAGGAAATGAAACCAGTACATCAAAAAGATATCTTCCCTCCCATGTTCACTGCAGCATTATTCACTATGGCGAAGATATGGAAGCAACCTCAGTGACCATCAACAGATGAATGGATCAACAAAATGGATATATACACAATGGAGTACTATTTAGCGATCAAAAAGAACAAAATCTTGTCATTTGCAACCATATTGTTGAATCCCTGGAGAACATTATGTTAAGTGAAATAAGCCAGGCACAGAAAGACAATGCATGATCTCACATTTAGAATCTAATGAGAAAATCTCATAGAAGGAGACAGCAGAATGGTGGTTAACAGATGCTTTGGTGTTTGGGAGCAGGGGAAAAGGGAGACAGTGGTCAAGAATATAAAATTACAGTTGGATAAAAAGAATTGCTGGGTGTGATGGCTCATGCCTGTGAGCATAGCACTTTAGGAGGCTAAGGCGGGCAGATTGCTTGGGCCCAGGAGTTTGAGACCAGCCTGGGCAATGTGGCAAAACCTCATCTCTACAAAAAATACAAAAATTAGTCAGGAGCAGTGGCACACACCTATGGTTCCAGCTACTTGGGAGGGTGAGGCAGGAGGATTACGTAAGCCCAGGGGTTTGAAAGTGCAAGACATGATTGTATCACTGCACTCCAGCCTGGGGGACAGAGCCAGACCCTGTCTCCCCCAAGAAATAAAAAAAAAGCTAAAAACCAGAATAGGCAAATATGTAGAGACAGATATTAGACAAGCAATTGACTGGGGCCAGGAGATATATGGTGGGGGACAGCAGAATAAGTTAGGAGAGAAAAATGAAAAATGATTACTTGTAGTTAAGAAGTTTCTTTATTGAGTGATGGAAATGTTCTAAAATTGACAGTGGTGATGGTTGCACAACTCTGAAAACATACTAAAAACCACTAGATGGTATACTTTAAATGAGTGAATTGTGTGATATGTGAATTATATCTCAATGACGCTTTTTTAAAAAGTACTGAATTGTGTCTCTTCAAAATGATGGATGTTTTGCTAAATTGGCAATATACACCAAGAACATGAATGCCGTTAAACACCTTTGCCTAGTGGTAGAACCAGAATTCCAGCCCCAAGACTACTGTTGAGTCCACATTCTAGGTCCCCGAGAGTGGGCTCCTTCCCAGCAGGCACAGTCCCTCACTATAAACTCAGCCTACAGACCTGATGGCTAAGCAGTTCCCTGCTGGACCGAGGAAGGGCTGGAGTAGGACGGTAGGGCCACTTGGATGCTAGCCAGGAGCGACAGGAATGCGAAATTCTTAAGTGTCTCCAATATGGCACAGAATGACCTCAAAACTCAACTGAAGATGTGCCTACCGAAAGAATGTGGGGCCCTGAGCCCAGGGCAGGCAAGACATGGGACTGCCTTATTTGCCCTGGGGACAGTACTCCACAAACCACAGTTCTTATAAATCACAGCCAGTGAAAGTATGTCTCAAAATCCAGAAAGCTATTTAAAAAAAGATCTCCACACTTTGAGATGTTAGTCTGGAAATAAATTAAGTTTTCAAATTATATTCATTCCTTTAAATGGATTAAATTGCTATGTCTTGACCTGACAAAATTTTACCTTGGTAGATCATTCAATGAGGCAGCACCGTGCCCTTCTCTAAGTCTGTGGTTTTGTACCAACCAGCTCCTGTCATCATTTTTCACAGCTCTTTGAGGCGCAAAGAGGTGGAGGACTTGGTAGACACTAAGGAGGAGCAAGTTGTGATAAGAATCAGAAACAGACCCCAGCTTCTTGAGTCCCAGCTAAGGTTTCTTTAGCCACACTCTACACAAAGATAAAATCTTAAGCCATCCATTAAACTCTTCATGTGTATTTGATAATAAACATCATACAGAGTAATGGTTAAGTCACTAACACATTCTCTTTAACAGCAATTTCAGTTTTATAAAACTATTTTCAGCTATTGATTCATTTTGTATCATGAATTTTAAGTTTTCTCACTGTAGCTGGAATTAATTTCATTACAAAGAGAGGAGAAAGGGTTTAAAAATTAAAATGGTGTCTTCTAATTTTAAAATGTTAATTTAGCAAAATATTCCATCCTATTTAAACATTATTAAACATGAAAAGAATCATTCAAACACACTGGTTTTACCAAAAAACATGAAAAAGCCAAAAAATAAATTTTCATTTTAGCTAATCTTCCACTTCCTCATCTTATCCTAAGCAACTTAGGTCTCAATTTTGTAATGTGACATTATGATAATGTTTATGGATGGGTGTGTGATGGCTAATGCCTGAAATCCCAGCACTTTGGGAGGCCCAGGTGGGTGGGTGGCTTGAGCCCAGGAGTTCAAGACCAGCAACACAGTGAGACCTTGTGTGTGGTGGCACACACCTGTGGTCCCAGCTAGTCAGGAGGCTGAGGTGGGAGGATGGCTTGAGCCAAGGAGGTCAAGGCAGTGAGCCATGATTTTGGCACTGAACTCCAGCCTGAGTGACAGAGACCCTGTCTCAAACAAAATAAAGCAAGAAAACAAAAGATGTTTATCATGTCCAGCTCCACAGGACAATGAGATGTAATTATACCAGGAAATATGATGGATATGTTTCTGGGAGAATGAGCACATCTACCAGTACTGAATCAGCTTTGATATTCAGAAACATCAAAGAAGTACAGTCTCATCACTTAACACAGATTATACCTTGTAAGTTTCGTTTGTTTCTACTCTAAGTAGAAGGATCTTCTTTCCAGAATGACATATCCGATGCACTATGGAAGAAAGAAATATAAGGAATTACAACCTAAAACCAAAACTGGCCCCAGGAAGAAACTAATTGGAATGGCAGAAAGAGCTCCCAGCTAAGAGCTGCGTCGGCTGGGCCAGCTCTCCAGGCATCAAGAGGGGAGTGGGCCCAGGTGGGCTCGAGTCCTCAGCGAGAAAGAAAGACTCCAAATGCTGCGCTGTGACACCCCACAGTACTCTGAGTGACCAAGGCAGTGTCGGCGAGGTGACAGAGGCTGTCCTTTCTGTCACTGGGCTCTGAGGGACAGGAGCAAGCTAAGTGAACACACTGAAATGCAAGACCTACTGTGTGTTACACACCGGGCTGAGCTAGAGCCTCCGCCAGGAGGGAAAGTACCAAGCTCCCAGGCAATAGCTTTCTGAATTCTGACTACTACACCAAGTCTACTAAATACACGAGCATTTTCACAACATCAATGTGAAATTGTTATTTAAAGTCTGAATAAATTCTAGCTTTTCTTTTTAATGTCTTAAAAACAAAACAAAACAGCCATGAGCAACAGGAAGTGATATGTTTATCCAACTGTGTGTCATTCAATTAATTTTTAGTTGAGATGTTAGAGAGGGACAAATAAGTACAGTGTGTCAATGTGCAGTGCTGCGAGGACACAGACCAGTGAGTGGGAACACAACGTCTATGGCCTCTCCCATCCTGACAAAGTCTCTGCATGCCGCTCCAACCACAGGGTGCTAGGACAGCACAGGGTGCTAGGACAGCGCAGGGATGAAATACTGAAGGGAGACGTCCTCATGAAGCAGATCAAAATGCACCATCTTGTTAGTCACAATATCTGGGAAGAGAAAAGCCGTGATTTTAAAGCCCTAGTGCAGCACACACATTTTCATTCCTACTTTTCAGAGCAGCCTTCCCAGCCTCCACCTGTTTCAGGTGCCTGTCTTCCCTGAGGCAGCTGCCGAGGCCACAGTCTCTCACTCTCACTGCCACAGCTGAGGCTGCATCACCGCCCAGCACTGGCGGCTCCCTGCAGCGAGGAGAGGAAGAGTGAAACTGCCAGGCCCTTGGCAAAACACCCAGCAGGCTGGCTTCCTGGCAAACCACATTTACCCACATCAGCGTCCTTCTGCGGGGAGGAGCAGCTCCTCATCAGTGAGGAGAGAACTGTGCTCAGAAGCGCTGAGAGCCATGATCCCCAAGCACCTGGGACAGGCTGTGTCACACACTGCTGCATGGGATGGACCCCTGCATCTCAACCGTCCTGCCAATCCTGTGAGGGCCACGGCCAGCCACTGTGCTGCGTGATGGCTAAAATCCAAGGCATCAGGCATGCAACCAAGCAGGGAAGCAAAGAGCACTTGAGGGCGGGCAGGAGCACACAGTGTGACAACCACGGAAAGCTCGGGGAGTTGCAGCACAGCAGCCGAGGAAAGCACTCCAGCAGATGCGAGTGAGTGACAAGAAACCATGTGTGAGCAGGCTGCAGAGAGGCCAATCCCAGGAGACGGGAGGTCGGGGAAAGGACCGCAAAGCACAAGCAGGAAGACAAACGTTCTTTAGGAGAGGTAGTGCAAGGGCATGGGGAGGCAGAGACTGAGGGTGGCAGGACCGAGATAGAGGAGGGGACAACTGAGCCAACACCTGGAGGAGGCTGACACACACAGAAAAGGAGCTTTGGGAAGTTAAGGAGAAGGTATGAGAAGTTCAACCTAGGGTTGTTTTTTTTTTTAATTTTTGCTACATCACAATTTGCTGGTCCTCCTTTGTCTGCTACACTTGGGTACACCAAACTGAACGTTGAGAAGACATGTGACTTAGTCAAGCACCTTTGTTAAGAACTGTGTTCACCAGCCTTGGATTCAGAAGGTCCCCAAAATGTCAAGTTCAAAGACTGATGTTGTGCAGCACATGGGCCCCCCACATCCTATGTTTCCGCACTCTGCAGAGAGGAGGGGTATTTCACCCTCTCACCATTCAGTGTGTTTGTCAGGACCAAGAGTCTGGGCATTGTATAGGAGCTTGTGAGAAGTGCAGCCATGAGGCCCAGCCCAAACTATGAACATGGAGTCTGCTTTATAAGACCTCCAGGTGACCCCCATGCACATCAAGGTTCTGAGAAGCACTTTTAAGGACCCTGCACTACCACACAGCTCCCACTATGCTCAGCCCTAGAAATATGACACCATCTATGTCAAAGTTCCTTAAAATGCAGCAGAGGTGCCTCACCCTAAAACTCCCCATGATCTGGGCTAGCCTAGCTTCTCCATCTCTACCCTAAAGCTGCTCCTCTGGTGATTTCTCCTTCTGTGCCCATCACTCCAACTGATGCCTTCCCCAATTCCCAAACACCCATCGCCCCTCCCACGGTCTCTTCTGATTCTCTTCGTGTCTCTCATTCAAAAGGACTGGTCCTTGACATTGCCACCCAGGATGTCCTGTTCCTTCTCTACAGCACACTGCAGATCCGAAGGGGACGAGGTGCAGTACGGGGCCAACCTCATACTCAGCCTGGGAGCTATTCTACAAAACGTGGAACTTCAAATGCAGGCTGCAGTTTCTTTTAGGTTGCTGTGATTCTAGTAGTAAGGCGACAAAAATGCCTTGAAAAGCCGTTGGTAGGTAATGCCTTTCTCACGTGTGGTCAGTAGATGAAGAGGGCCAGAGCAGGTGTGTGACCACACAAGACGGGGCCCAGGCAGAATCAAGAGGCAACAACACTTAGCAACCAGCAGCCGAGAGACAGAGAGCGGGCAGCAAGCACAGGCCAGCAGAGCCACAGGAAGGAAACAAGGCATCACAAGGGAAAACTTAAATCCAAGCAAAACCGTGTCTGGGGCTCTGAGTAGGTAAAATGAACTGACCATGGAGAAGGTGGGATGATCAGCACCCATTCTCCCGACGGAGCCTCCAGGTATGCTGGCCAAATGAGGCGCACACAACCCATCTACCAACCAGTGTGGCTGCAGGTTTCCGGCCCTAAGAGAGTGCCTAGGGGTTGTTTCTCTGCTGCCACCTTTACGTACTTTGGAATCCAGGAAAATCTAAAAAACCCGACTGTCCTAGGAAGCTAAAGTCTACATAAATGAGCTTTTTCTTTTTTTTTTTTGCATTTATGAGACTATATGCAATCTGTTAAACTCGAGTTGACTGAATTATTTAAAATATGAAAAATAAAACAGAGAAGCAAACTCACTGCATAAGGCCTTTGTGGGATTTACTTGTTGTCCAGCAAGAAACTGTAGGAGCTTCCTAATATCTATGTGCACTTCAGCCATGTGTTCTGGGTTTCTGTCTTGAGAGGTGCTTTCAGAGGCTAAAATGACAGGAATGCTTTTAAATAGAACATCTTTGCACATATCAGGAAATCTGGAGATAATCAATGCATTTTACCTGAATAAATGATTCACTTTAGCACTGGTTTTAGCATCCTAGAGAAAACTTGTAAATGTTGTCATTTTTAAGCATTAGGTCCTAACTATTTAAACTACTATGATCATTTCCAGGGCCTCTTTATTTACAGGGGACTTGAAATATGACTCAATCTCTCTCTTTAGGTCAAAGAAAATTATATTTATTAGTATTCACTATGTATTTAAGAGTAAAAATATATACATTAACTAATACAAGGCCTGTAATTCCAAAGTGAAATTAAAAAAAAAAAAATCCTTTCAACTTCTGAGAAAGTACCAAAGATAAGTCCCATCTTGTGTTTATCAAAATAAACAAATGAATGACATCAGAATGAATCACTTTATACAATATTATCACAGCCTTAACCATATGGATTCCACTCTGCTGAAATAGGATGCTCTTAACTAGCAAGTAAAAGTTCCTTGTAACTCTATGCTAAAGTCTGTGTCTACATTCCAGCAAACTTGTAGTAACTTAATTCTAAAAGTGACTAGGGCCTATTTTATTGCTTCTGGAACACCTTGTATCATAAAATGACTTTCTCATTATCCACAGGTGTTTCTCTCGGGTCCTTTGCCTGCTTTCCTGCTCAGGCATCCCCTGCGACTGTACAGCTGCCCACTTTCCAGCCGTGATTCCAACCCCATCTTGGCTTATGACTCACCAAACTGTCTAATCGTCCTTTCTTTCCCCACCTACTGAACTGACTCCATCATCCCTAATTACCTTGTATGAGATGAGTGATCAAGTAAAACAGTCTTCAATCTGCTACACTAACTTCATACATACGGAAGTAACTAAAAGAGGAGAATATAAGAACAAATGTATCTACCCTTCTGAATCCATTCCAGTTAGGAGTAGAACAGGAATTGAAGAGCTGGAAGGGATCTTGGAGGTTATTTAACTTGAACTGAATTCTACAGAGGACAGAGACCCTGTATAGATCCCTTAGCCACTTGGTGGCACAGCCCCTCCCACTGGGGGCTAAGTGTCCCACTACGCCACAGCGAAGTGTAGTCCAATCTCAATTCCTTTGTTATTTCCCCAAGCATGAAACAAAGTCAACTGAATTTCAACCTTTTTACATGAGGAGATCTCAATAGGTAGGCTATCTGAAACAACTTAGCAAAAGCAAAATATAACTCATTAGAAAACTTACCTAATGGAGGATTTCCAAGATCTTTAAAATGAGTTGTAACACATACTAATTCGGTTTCTATTTTCAAATTCAATTCTCCATCTAGGTTTGCTTCAATAACCTGCAAATTAAGTATTTTACATAGTCTTAGAAAAGGAAGACAAAAGGAAAAAAACTCCATGGGCAGCAGCTTTCACGCAACCAGATGACAAAGTAACCTACAAAACCCCCAAACACCTCAGAGCACACTCAGACCCATGTGGTATCACCAAAAGAGAGAGGATAAGGCCTAAGAGCCAAGAACTCAGAAATCTCCCAAAAATCTTAAAGGGGAAATCCCCACGCCTGCCTCCCGAAATGGAGAACTCAGTGAAGATGTGAAAACAGGTGGAACTCAGAGGGACTTGCCAGGAGACTACAGCAGCACAAGGGCAGCTCCAGGGAGGGCTGGGCAGAGCTGATGAGCAGGAGAGTCCTGCACTGAGAAGGAACCACAGAAGTAAGAGCCTCAATTGAGCAGAATGGGCATGTTGGGCAAAAAAAGGGAATGAAATTTTAAATGATGGAAAAAGAGGGACAGGTCTCAGAAAGTCCTGGGAAGTAGAGAGGATGCATGTTTTAATATTTTATGGTTACAAAGAATGGAGAATTCTAGAATCACGAAGTTAGAAAACTATTCTGGTCCACTCCCACTCCAACAATGAAACTTCTCTTAAAAGAACCAGAAAAACTACCTACAACAGCAAAAACGAATGGATTGTGGTTGTCTTCTATATGATATTTGGAAAAAAGAAAAGCAGAAATTATAATACCCAAATAGCACACTTAGAAACCTAAAGGCATTCTGCAAACCAGATGCAGAGTGTAGCCTATTATTTTAAGACCAACTAAAAGAAACTAACAATAATAGAAGCTATGAAAGAACAACGTAAATCTGAATTAGGGAGGCTCAGACATGAGACAACCAGACAGCATGCACATATGAAAACACAGCTGACAACACAGGAAGTGATTAGAAATACAAGAAAAAATTTCAGAAATAGAAACTAGTTTAGAAGGAAGAAGACTAGAGCAAACAGGCATTACAGAGAGAATAGTAGGAGAAACCGGGACGGAAAGGAGAAAAATAAAATTTAACAAACAAAAAAAGAGATAAAAAGGATTTAACAGAAAATAATAAAGAAGATGATGAAGAAGACCCAAGCCCTCTGAGTCCCAGCAAAAAAAAAACAAAGCACTGGAAAAGAAATGCCATCAGCTATAGCTCAAAACGTTCCTGAAGTGAATGAAGAGTTGGGCCCACATGCTGAAAGGACACACTACATCTGGGAAAACTGACCCTGGATGGTCAAGACAACTGGATTTTTAAAAAATGGAAAAAATACCCACAGTATTTAGTCCCCACCTTCAAATACATAAATCCAAGCTGTGAAACACAATCAGAATGGAATCATCTTTTTGATAGCAATAATCTACACCAGCAGAGAATGCAGTACAGTGAGCCATACTGATATTATGAACCCGTGATAGCCAATGAAATCCTATTCCCGTGAGGCCTTCCTGAGTGATACGCTAGAGAACAAGCTTTTGAAAACCAAAAAAAAAAAAAAAAAAATGATTGGAAAAGCTGCAGCATAAACAGTATAAGCCTTATATTGATCTGTAGAACCAAAACTAAACAACAGGAGTGAAGGGGACAGAATATGTAATAATTTTATGCTTTGATGATGCAGATATAATATAACTATTACAAAACAGGAAAGGGGAAAATGAGAAAAGAATGTGAAAATCAGTGTCCTGTTTTTATAAAATATAAATAAACCAGCTGTTATATATTTAATATGACTATAAGGCCTTTAGAATCTCACGAGAACATAGCCATGTATTTAGAAAATAAACTCACATGTTGGAAAATGAAGTTTCCAAAGTCAGAAGGGTCTGGGGTTGCTGTCGGGTTACCAGGACTGAGGATGGCTGAGCCGAACTCCACACACCCAGGCTACCAGACTTCTGCCTCTCCCTCACATACCATCGGGCACCCCTCTTCTACTCCTGCTCTTGCCGCCCTGCGACTGTCTCCACAGGTCACAGAGGGCTCCTTTCCTTTGAAGCTCTTCTCTACCCACCCCAGCAACAATCAGTTCTTTTAATTGGATGGAACCTATAAATGAAGCATATGCCACAGTGTGGTCTGAGGTTATGCTAACCTATCCCGCACCTACAATGAAAGTTCCTCCTCAAAGAACCAGTACATATTTTCTCTTTATGCTGTTGCTATCTGCCCAATGTTAAAGCCTAAGAGGTCTCTGGAAAGCCTGTGTGTGGTCTGGTAGACAGCATTTTACCATCTAGTAATACAAAAGTGCCACCTAGCATCTAGTCTTACTTAGGGCCATTGCATCTTTATAGTGCCACAGAGAAAAAGCAGAGAGGGCACCCTGTCTTCACAGCTCTGTATCACTGTCCATGTTTACTGAATACAATGTAGTGTTCCTTGTTCTTATTCCTTAAAATTGGTGAACTCTGAATATTTTTCATTCCAGAAACAAAATAAAGTTTTTCTAACTTGGGTGGGCTCTTATTTCTGAGCTTTTGACATTAATAGAAAAATAGTGCCCCAAACTTACTTGTTGTATAATCTAGTACATTAACCTTTGAATGAGAAATACTTATTTTCAACCCTCTTCTTTCATTAATCCAAAAATATACTGTTATATTTCCACTTTCCTATACCTGGGACAATAGTTGACTGAAATAAAATCTATAAAACAATCTTTGTGAATATGCTGAACTGCTTACTGGGGCTCTGTAAGGCTAACACATGGCTTATGCTCATTTGTTCTAAACAACCACACATCCAGGATCTGTAAATTCCCACTGTTTTGAAAAACAATGGTTTTAGATATAAATAAATAAATATGTATTCAAAAATGCAACTTGCAACGGTCCTAGATGCACTTTAGGCTTAAATATTCTCGTGTTTTCTTCCAATTCCTAAAAATCTCAGTGACAGAACGTTAGGTTCCAACTCCCTCCATACCTGGTGTCCAGCACATGGTGGCCTTAAATCAATACTTATTGAAGAAATGAACAAACAATTAACTCTGTGAACACTGCTCAGTCATGTCTATTTTTATGATTCAGTTATTTGGAATATTATGCATACTGACACACTTGATTTCTTAAGTATCTGGGTAAGATCTTTCAATGATTTCCTTAATAACAGTCACCTATTGTTTATTGAATGCTGGCTATACTGGACGCCTAATAAAAATTATCTCTAAATTTATAAAAAGTAACAAAGCCCTGTCATAGCTGCACTGTTATCCCCGTTCGGGGTAGTATCCAGCACTGGGGCAGCACAGCCTGGAGCTAAACCCAGGTGTGTGGCTCCAATGATTCCCCTCTTCCACAGCATGACTCCTAAACCTAGACTCTCTGGGTTTCCATCATTAAGGTGACCCTGCAAAGCTCTATTTCTCAGATAACATTTGAAATACAATATAGCATGGCACTGATATGGTTTGTTTTGGCTCCGTATCTTCACCCAACTCTCGTCTCGAATTGTAATCCCCAAGTGCCGAGGAAGGGACCTGGTGGTAGGCGACTGGAACATGAGGGCGGTTTCCCCTATGCTGTTCTCATGATAGTGATGGAGTTCTCATGAGATCTGATGGTTTTAAAAGTTGCAGATTTTCCCGTCCTCTTCTCTCTCCAGCTGCCACGTAAGATGTGCCTTCCTTCCCCTTTGCCTTCTGGCATGACTGTAAGTTTCCTGAGGCCTCCTCAGCTATACAGAATTACGAGTCAATTAAACCTCTTTTGTTTGTAAATTACCTGGTCTCAGGTAGTACCTTTTATAGCAGTGTGAAAACGGATTAATACAGGCCCACATCACGAAGCACTGCTACTTGATATGGTCTGAAGATAGGCAGCATTGACATCCCCCAGGAGCTGGTCAGAAACAGAGCCTCAGCCTCCAGCTCAGACCTCCCAAATCAGAACCTGCACTTTAACCAGATCCCAGCAAATTCACACACATGGTAGAGTTTAGAAGCAATGTCTTAGAACATGATATAGATTCCTTCCAGTTCTTACTTCTTTTTCTGTTCCTGCATGAGTCACATACACAACCCACCCCATCAGTCACATCTCACATTTAATGAAAGAAGGAAGTGATTGGGCATCTCTCATGGGAAGGTGGACATTTTTAGTGTGTTTAGCCTACCCATTCTCCTTAATTCTGTTGCCTATTCAGATATAGAATTCTGGATACCCAGGAAGACCTCATTATGTACTTTGCTACAGTAACTTGATAACTTTCCATTTAGTAATTCCAGATTGTAGTAGCCACTCCACAAAATTTCTATATATTTTTTAAACTCCAAAAAAGAGAAAACAAAACACCTCTGATGATTTTAAGCTACTCTTCTACCTCTCTACTTTGCTGACTCATTTCCATTGAACAGAAAGAACAAACAAATGTCATCCTTCAATTAACTGCCCTGTCTTTTCTCTCCTGATTTTAAGCTACTCTTCTACCTCTCTACTTTGCTGACTCATTTCCATTGAACAGAAAGAACAAACAAATGTCATCCTTCAATTAACTGCCCTGTCTTTTCTCTCCTGGGCCTCTCTGAATTTCTCTGGAAGTCCCCAGGGTATCCCTAGATGAAGCCAGGCTGACAACTGGATCAACATCACTGCAGTCACAGGTGACACCAATGTCTGCACAGTGCACACTGCTTCATGGAAAACAGATTTTAAATTAAAATGAGCTCTACATAAAGTTATCAAGGTAAAGCTTTGAGTTAGACAGGCTCAAAGACAGCATTGCTCTTAGTGAGCAGAATTCTAGAAAACAAAACAGCTCAATCCACATTTTCTAGGCTTCAAAAAACTTTTGTGATTTCAAAGACCTCTTGAACCTAATTTTGTTCCAAATCCATATAACACTTATTGCTGCCTACTGAGTGGCAATCCCACACTGGGCAGCTGCGACACAAAGATGATTAAGACAGGGTTTTCCTTATCAAGAAGCCGGTGGTTCAGGAGACACTCCGAGATATTAGCAGGTGGTTTATCATGTACACTAGACAGCTCACCTCCGTGGAGGAGGCACTTCCAGAGGGGTGATGGGGAAAAGTCTGTGATGAAGCATGAGAATGGCTAAGTGCCTTCGGGGAAATGGAGAGAAGAAGCCATGTGCCAAATGGCAAAGAAACTGAACCAAAAAGAAGAGACATTGTGGGGGGATACCAGAACCCAACCTGGTTCTGCAGGGAGGGTGTGGCAATAGAACAGAATGTGGCTACAGAGGCGGCCTGGCACATAACATCTTCATAGTGTTATGAAGATCAAAAGTTTATGCTTCATCAGGTGGAAAGTGGTTTTTAAAAGATTCAGGGACATAACCAAGTGTGTTTTTTGGGGTGGGAGGGAGCAGGGGGTGGGCGGTAAGTGAAGGAAGAATTCAGAATAACCCCAGGTGTGAATGAGGATAATCCACACAATTCCCACCACTGTCACACAATGTAACATTTTGAGCCTTGTGGCCATAGGAGACTTTCACAAAATAAACAGAAAATAAACAGAAATATAAAAGTGCCCCCCAGCTTGGCATGAGATCTGCTTGGAATAAAGGGTGCTATGGTGTGGTAAATCTTTGTCCGTGGTTCACTGAAAGACACTTGACATGCAGATAGGACACTCCAAACTCACTGTCAATCGTATCAGTGACTCACAATAAAATACAGGCACACTAGCAGGTAAAAAATACAATGTTCCATCCGAAATATAAGGGGAAAAAGAGGCAGAACAGCTGAACAGATTCTTAATATACTGTAAATATAAACACAAGGGATTAAAGGCAAATATAAAAGCTTTCCTCAGTGAATGAGAGTTGAAAAATGTTAAAATAGGTTTCTAAATCCAACTAGCAATCTATCTGCAGGTTCTCAACACCAGGCTAGGACCACAGGAGTGGGAACTTGGTTAGGAGGTGCCTGCCTGCATGGACCACTGCAGGGTGAGCTAGAGCACCCACGCCTCAGCCCCCAGGGAAGCTGCCTTCCAGAGTGTGCAGCCCACGAAGCCCCACCCCATACTTCAGAGTTATTTTCTAAAGAACTTCTAACTTACAAGGTGACTGCTGATGTTTTTCATTTTTTCCACAACACTCTTCATAGTCTTCAAGACTGGTAAATAAATACTAACCTACAAAACCAATAAGAAAAATCACAAGTATTAAAAATATTAATATACTCTAGTAAGGACACATGCTCCATAACTAACTCTGGAACACACGCATGCTCAAAAACTACAGAGTACTATTTTAAAATTTTCTGAAATAAAGTTCTTTTAAAAATATAAGAAGAAAACCAATTCTATTTCACTATCTCACGGATGCTCAAGCAAAATCAAAGAATGGAATGCCTGACTCTGGTTACCTCAGCAACCACGTCCCTGTGGGCGTTCTTCTGGTTCAAGAAGGAATAGGGTACTTCGGCTGAGATGCTCCTGTATTGGTCTAGGGGGAAGAAAACTCAGGCACTCAGCAGGAGGCCTTCCTCTAAGGGACATTTACACCTAGGATTCAGGGGCCTTTTCCATGCTCTGTGCAAAAATATGGCAGGCAGTCACCCCATCATACTTGAGTCTGTTAGCAAGCATGCTCTATAAAACACGGGCTTTTTCAAAATCAGCATAGATGCCTTCGAGTAAAAGTCAAGTAATTATTTTACCCAGCATACTTTTGTAATTTCTTCTTAAATAAATTGTGAGCAAGAGGCATTGGGCCCTTTGGCATCATCTTTACTTTCAGGGGCTCTAGGGTTAACCATCAGCATGACTGTTAACCCAAAACGTAAGCCATGAAATTCCTCTCTCCTTGGCTTCTGTGCACATCCAGATGCTGCTTCTGACAGGCTGAGGAAAAGATCAAGTCCTGCGAAACCCATATTGGTGTTGAAGGCCAAGAATACTAACTAATTGTCCGCCAAAGTATCATTTCAGTTTTGTTTTGTTTAAGTGATGTTACTGAGAGAGACGTTTTCTACATATAGGATAGCAAGGCATTTCTGTCATATGCAACATGTCTTAAGATGCTTTATGTAAATAACAAAAGGCAAATATTCTAATGTTTTCCTTAAGTATCCTTTAAAAATAAAATATACTGCAAGACTACAACTAAAATTAGAAAATTCTGGTCACGCCATTTAATGTGGGGTGTACAACAGGACTGCAGGCATCACTTACATCAGGATCTGGAACCATCGGCTCTTGTAAGTCCTTCCACAATTTCCTAGGAATAACCTTTATGGGGATGTCGTGTGTCGCAATGCGGCTACTGTTTGACATAGAAAACTGCCAAGAAAAGAATTAATCTAAAAATACTTTTACGTTAATATTAAACAACAACAAAACAAAACCAAAGAACCGAGGATAAAAAAGTTGACACGACAAATCTAAGTGGAATGTTGTCAATTTATTCACTCAAAAGCCATTCGACCAATATTGATGGTGCCAATATTTATGAAACATACTCAGGGTACTTTCAAGAACTGGGAAGTGTGGTGAATGAGACAAAAAGGTCCCCAATGTTCCAGTGGAACAAACAGATCAATAAAAAAGCAAACAAATGAAATTGTATAAAATGTTCATTAGAGCCATGAGAAAGCACAGCATAGTGACCAGGGTGAGTGTCGGGGGCTTTCCTTAGACTTGGGGGGTGACATTTCAGATACCACCAAAACCAGGAGAAGTAGCAGCCATGGGAAGACAGGAACAAGGGGACAGCGTTTCAGGCTGGGGAAACAGCATATGAAAAGCCGTGAGGTAGAATGAAGCAAGCCTGCTATGTTGAGGCAACTGAGAAGGCAACTCAGTGTGTTGCAGTTTCTAAACAGTTAAAATGCAAACTGTATTTATCTATTTCTAGGGGTGTCTGTGAGACTCACAGACCAAAAGATTTTGCACTTTTAGATAGAAAAGTATTACATGTTACTATCTTGCTTTTCCTTAAGCAATAGAAAAACATATCAAACTTATACTGTGACATGAAATATCCTAATTAGCTCTAAGAACTGCCTGACTGCAAAGAGTTGAGACTTATGAAGAAAAGCTGAGGAACCCTCTTCCACAGAAAGCTTGAGACTAAATATAATACTCACCCATAGATGGATAAAGCATATATAATGGCAAAAACCACAATTACCGTTGCACCAACTGGATACAATATATAAGGGGAGCTGTAAGAGAACAGGTGGCTGGGGCAGGGGCAGCATTGGTGCCGAGCACTAAACGAAGAGAAGTTTCAGAGTGAGAAAGAAACAAACTCCAAGTGGAAGCCCAACATCACCAAAGCCTGGGAGTTGAGAAAGAATGGGACACATCTAGGGAAACCACTCAGATGATCACAGTTTATAATTTGGTCCCTAAGATGGATTGGGCCATATGTGAAGGGCTTTGGTCATGTTAAGAAATATGAACGTCAGGCCAGGCGCCATGGCTCATGCCTGTAATCCTAGCACTTTGGGAGACCAAGGCGGGTGGATTACCTCAGGTCAGGAGTTCGAGAAGAGCCTGGCCAACATGGCGAAACCCTGTCTCTACTAAAAATACAAAAAATTAGCCAGGCATGGTGGTGGGCACTTATGATACCAACTACACAGGAAGCTGAGGCAGGAGAATTGCTTGAACCTGGGGGGTGGAGATTGCAGTGAGCTGAGATCGCACCACTTCACTCCAGCCTGGGGGAAAGAGCAAAACTCCATCTCAAAAACAAAACACAACAAAACAAATCAAAACAGAAATACGAACTTCATCCTGTGAGTAGGAAGAGCAACTCTGTGTTGTATGTGTACACATGAGTTTGTGTATTTGTGTGTTTGGAGGACAGCTGTGCACTCAATTCGTCTGGCAGTAGCATATAAAACATAGGTATACTGAAGAATGAGGGACCACTAAAGGCTATTACAGCAGATGAGGCAGGGTGGGAGTGAAGAGAAAACATGTCAAAGGTGAAAATGGATTGAAATCATGATTTCTAGACAAGGTGACAACACCACTACCAAGAAACAAAGAGGCTGGAAGTTTTATGACTTGGAAAAAGCAGCATTCTAGCTGAATGCATATGATCACAACACTATAAAACGAGGAGGAACTGACTCTAATGTAAAATATAGTTATGGACCAGATCTTTAAATTTAAATAAGCCAAATAGTTTTCAACAATATTTATTGTTATAAAGGCTAGGCTAACTACGTCTATTCCTTCGAGGCCAAGGTTTCTGTGGGAAATTTCAGAAACCCTGACTCTCCTACTCACCAGCTCGACGGAGACTGTGAGGCAGGGAAAGTGTTTATTAGTCAGTTTGATTTTCAAGGCTCTGGCATTCTGGGCAGTTTTCAAGGCTCGTGATAAGTTTTCCGATGTTAGCTCTAAATAAATCTCATTGTTTTCTGCAGAGAAACCCTCCATTTGAAATTCGCTGAAGAAGTTCTCCTAAAGGAAAAAAAAAGGGGGGATGAGGGAGGGCATTTGTGGTCTTTCCAGTGACAACCTGTAGCGTGTGCAGGTCTCTCAGAAGCTTTTGCTTACCTGTTCCAGCTCACACCACATGCTCACCCCTCCATTAGCCAGCTTGTCACAAAGGATGAAGTTAAGCTTGTCAGGACTGATGCGGAGGGTGCAGGTTTTGGCAAGCTTGGCTATCATGTTACTGATTCCTAAATCATGAGTTAAAATAAGGAATTACTAAAATGCACATCATGTATGCTAGACACCAACTTATTTTGCACAATTTCTTGTTCATCATGGTGCAACTTCCCGGTGAAAAACATAACGACTTACGTTAGTATCACACTGGAAAGTACTTTAACACCTCTGATGTCATGCAATTCTCCCAACAAACCCAGGGAGATGTACAGCACACACCTTCCGTGTCCTACCAGTCATTCGTTCATTCAACATAAACGTATGGACTACTGGGTACTGCAACACAGAGCTCAATGCAAAGTTAGGCACTGTCAGCGTAGAGGGGCGAATGGAGCCTTGAAGGAATGTCAACGCCTGATAAAGCCGTCTAGGGGAGCAGTGGCCGCTTTTTTAAAAAGCCAGGTGATTGGAATCAAGTTTCAGCAACGTCCCTTGAAAGCCGCCTTCATCCTTACGAGTCCCTACGGCCCGCCCCGCGCCCTCCCGCGGCTTCCATAAGCACCCCCATCCCGGACCCCACCCCGCAGCGGCCCCTTCCGACGCCCATCCCCGCTCTGATCCTCCCCCGCGGACCCCACCGCGCGCTTACTGCCTTTTTCCGTTCCTTCCCCGCTCCCCTCCTGCCTCCCTGCTCACGTGTGAAGTGGTTCAGACAGGCCCCGTCCACTATCTTGGCCCGAAACTTCATCGCTGCGCGGCAGCGCCTACGGGTAACGGACAAGTGTCTCACCCTGAGCGTCCCCTCCCGGAAACAGGGCGGCGCGCACAGTGGTTCCGCCCGGCTCGGGCTACGCAGCTCTTAGCAGGGTAGCCTCCGGGCCACGCCCCGGGGAAGGTGGGGCCACGGGTCACGCCCCACAGGAGGTGGGGTCACGGGTCAAGGATCTGGGGTCACGCCCCGGGGGAGGTGGGGTCCCAGTCTCTGGGTTTGCCTCCTTGCTCCGGGGCGATGGTGGGATCTACTTTTAATGAGGCAGGGGCTTCAAGCTCCTGATGTGGGGACGGGTTTTGAAATAATTTTGTGACACCTATTTCAAGTTCTATTCTAAAATATCCGAATAAAATTAATCGTTTATAAAGGTTAAACAATATTATCTCTTCAATATACCTCTCTAAGGTAGAACAGCTTTAAACTCTCCAATCTCAGATGACGGTACCGGTACTTCGGTGTTGAAGCATCTTGGTTAAGGTTCTGAAAATCGTTTTAAATGACTTTTTAAAAAATGGAACATATTACTGGCTAGTTGGTAAAGGCAAGATGCTTAAAGAACGCTGACGTTAAGTGATAATTCTGCAGTTTGTCTCAAGACGAACTTTACTACCTCCGATAAAATTCTTATTAGCATAAGTAATGTCATTAGGATTTTCTTTAAGGGAATACATTTTAAAAGGGGAAATGAAGCAACATTGTATCTAATTTGGTTTTTCAAAGCCTGAAGATCATTTATGTTAATAATTGTTATTTTTAATGTCCTTTGCAAGTAGGAGCCTAGAACCTTGTCTTTAACTTGACATATAGAATCAAGATAATGATAAAGGAGATTATTATTATTATTATTATTATTGAGATAGAGTCTCACTCTGTCTCCCAGGCTGGAGTGCAACGGCTCGATCTCGGCTTACTGCAACCTCTGCCTCTGGGTTCAAGTGATTCTCCTGCCTCAGCCTCCCAAGTAGCTGGGATTACAAGCGTGTGCCACCACGCCAGGCTAATTTTTGTATTATTAGTAGAGATGGGGTTTCACCAGGTTGGCCAGGCTGGTCTCCAACTCCTGACCTCAGGTGATCCACCCACCTCGGCCTCCCAAAGTGCTGGGATTATAAGGCGAGAGCCAACATGCCAGGCCCAGATTATTTTTAAAGTCCAAAATACAAAATTTGCAGTTTTTGCCTATCTTAAGACCATAACGTGAAGCTAAATTCTAATCTTCATTGTCACAGGCGAGTGTTTGCCAAACCAAACTTCATATATCACTTACAAAGTTATGCCAATAGGCCAGGCATGGTGGCTCACTCCTATAATCCCAGCATTCTGGGAGGCAGAGGTGGGTGGATCATTTGAGGTAAGGGGTTTGAGACAAGATGCCTAAACAGCCTGGGCAACATGGTGAAACCCCATCTCTACTAAAAAATACAAAAATTAGCCAGGCATGGTAGCAGACGCTTGTAATCCCAGCTACTCGGGAGTCTGAGGCAGGAGAATTGCTTGAACCCGGGAGGCAGAGATTTCAGTGAGCTGAGATCGGCCACTGTGCTCCAGCCTAGTCAACAGAGCGAGACTCAGTCTCGATAAATAAATAAATAAAGTTTTGCCAACATTTTTTATTTGCCCCATATGATCTGCAGGAAAAAAGCATGTTTTTAAAATTTCCTCATAAATGTATTTTGAAGAATTGAGCATCACATTAAATAAGGTGGCTGCTAGTAGATAAATGAATATAATTAAAGAATATATTTAAATAAACTTTGTAAACAGTATTTTGTAATAGCTTGATCTTTGCTGTAAATTGCTTAATTTTGTCAAACTTCCTAAAAAGATGTGATACTATACATTCTGCATTGACAAACACCAAAATAATATAGGAATTGACTCAAGAAATAGAAAATAAAGTTGCAGTTATCTTTTCTTGGAAGAAGAAAGAAATATTTTATGTGTTCTTGTAATATCCTTAAATAGGTTTAGCAAATTAATTCAATAACTCCAGAATTGACAATTAAACATATTGACACTACTTCTCTACTTTCCAAATGATTTTGGGAGAAGGAATGTGATCTCTAGAGATTTCTAGAAGTCGCGTGTACCACTGTGTTTTCTAATGCAATGTATATACATGTTCTTGTCTAGCTATAGTAAATAGCCTTCTGCTTTAAGAACTGCCAGACCTCAGGGGTTAGTTATTCAGCCACGCAATGATCTGGCAAACGGTGTTGATGCTGTTCATTAAGTTTGTTTACTGGGGAGGTAAATGCCTTAATCTTGTCTTAGAAACTGAATTAAACAGTGATGCAAATAAAATGTCAGTCAGGATGTATAGTTGGAAGTGAGGAAAATAACCTCTCTACAGCTGCAGATGGTCAACTCTATCTAGGTAAGCACTTGGCCAGTGTCTTTCAGGTACTTCCCCATCTTCTCTAGTCCCTAGGGGAAGAGGCAACAATTTGCAGCCCTGTTGTTAGCAGTGAAGGTCGGAAAAATTACCCGAGGGAAAGAATGTGACATAGCTCAGATGTTCCGCACCAAATTTGAAAGGCAGTATTTGTCTTCGTTTTTTAACATGAGAAAACTGTAAAATGAAGGAAAGCATACCCTGAGTGGCACGACTGAATGCCTTTTGAGAATTGTACTTGTTTTAAAAGATGGGGTTTTGCTTAAGCAGCTCTTCAAAGACTCTGCTCATCTTTTAGGTGTCAAAAAAATACTTGAATAAATTCCATAGATACTTTTAAAAATGAACGTTTGTGGAGCACATGAGAAGTGTCAGGCATGGTGGTGGGTGACGGGGATTAAAGCAGGGCACCGGCCCCCACTCAAGAGGAGGGGGATCAACATTTGTTGGATGCCTTCTATGTTTCATTTTCAAAGCACTATTTAAATATTGTTGATCACTAGGGTGAGATAGCTAGCTGTCATTTTATCGCACTGTACACTGATATCATCACTTACATAACATAAACACCCGTAAAATAAGCACTATTATTCCCATTTTATTGTATTTGAGATGGAGTCTTGCTCTTGTCACCGAGGCTGGAGTGCAGTGGCGCGATCTTGGCTCGCTGCAACCTCTGAGTCCTGGGTTCCAGCAATTCTCCTGCCTCAGCCTCTCAAGTAGCTGAGGTTACAGGCACCTGCCACCACACCCAGTCAATTTTTTGCATTTTTAGTAGAGACAGGGTTTCACCATGTTGGCCATGCTGGTCTCGAACTCCTGACCTCAGGTGATCTGCCGGTCTTGGCCTCCCAAAGTGCTGGGACTACAGGCATGAGTCACCACTCTCAGCCTATTATTTCCACTTTAAAGACGGGGACAGAGATAATTGGAAGTGGAAGTTGGCCATGGCATGCCCTACTTCACACTCTTGATAAGAATCTGCATCACTGGATTGCTGAGGGTCCAGTGACCCACGTGCTCCTGTTGACTGGACCAGCTTTATTTACACTTGACCTTCAGGAAAGCAATTGTTAATGTGTAAAGAAATGAAGACCAGGGACCGGGCGCGGTGGCTCAAGCCTGTAATCCCAGCACTTTGGGAGGCCGAGGCGGGCAGATCACGAGATCAAGAGATCAAGACCATCCAGGCCAACATGGTGAACCCCATCTCTACTAAAAATACAAAAAATTAGCTGGGCGTGGTGGCGCGCACCTGTAGTCCCAGCTACTCAGGAGGGTAAGGCAGGAGAATTACTTGAACCTGGGAGGCGGAGGTTGCAGTGAGCCGAGATTGTGCCACTGCACTACAGCCTGGTGCCTGGCAACAGAGTGGGACTCTGTCTCAAAAAAAAAAAAAAGAAAGAAATGAAGACCAACCAAATGGAACAGGCAAAGCCTGTTTATTCAGAGTCAGCCATCATCACTTGCATTTTGGCAGAGACTCAAAGGCAGGCAGAGGAGAGGAATGCTTTGTAGCAGAAAAGGGAAGGCTCAGGTGAGCCCTGATGGAGGCAGTTGGCCTAGGGAAGCTGAGGGGGGGGTCATCAGCAGGGGGGCGGCCCATGTGATTGTTTAGGGGAGCATATTTGCCTTTCTCTAGTTAGTCCTACGTTGCAAGCAGGGACAAAAATTAGGGAAGCTGCCAGTTATTAATCAAGTCCTGGCCACTTGGGGTGAATTATTAGAGGAGTAGTTTGGCCTCCTGGGCCAGTTGTTAGAGAGAGTTGTCTGACTCCTACACAGAGTCTGTCTCCTAGTTAGCGAGGCGGCATCTGGGCCGGTTACTGTAGAGAATGGCTTGGCTTTCTGGGCAGGTTGCTACAGATTGTGGGTCTGAGTTCTGTTTTTCTATATGCTCTGGCCATTGTCGATTTGCATATTCATTCTCTCAATAGGCTGCCAGCAATTTGCAGCTGGGATTAAAAAAATGGAAATGCAACTCAGCCGATTCAGAGTCCTCTTTCAAAAACTGGGAATAGGAACCCGGGGAATTGTAATAATTAGGGAGTGGGAAGAATATTGGTTACCTATTGATGTGTAAGACACTACCCCAAACATGTGACTTCGCCAAGGATTTAGGATGTTGGCTGAGTGATTGCTCTGCTGCTTTCACGTGGGCTTCCTAATGAGGCTGCATTAGGCTGAAGGTCTGCTGGGCTGGAAGGTCCAAGGTGGCCTCACTGACAGGCCCGAGAGTTGGTGCTAGGGTGTTGCCTGGGCACCTCGTTCTCCACCACGTAGTCTCTCATCCTCCAGCAGGCAAATCCAACTTCTCGACAAGGTGGTTCCTGGACAGTAGTTCAAGGCCAGGGTGGAAGCTGCAAGATCTGTTAAGGCTAAGGGACCAGAGCTCCTAGAACATTATTTTTGTGACAAACTACTATTCAGAGCAAGCCACAGGCCAACCTAGATACAATGGACTAGAGAAACAGATGTGCCTCAATTGTTATCAATAGGTAACTGATATACTCCCCACTTCCTGATTGCTGCAATTTCTCAGTTTCCTAGTCCCAGTTTCTTTTCTTTTTTTTTTTTTTTTTTTTTTTTTTTTTTTTTTTCAGAAATGGAGTTTCGCTCTTGCTGCCCAAGCTGGAGTGCAATGGCGCCATTGCAGCTCACTACAACCTCCACCTCCTGGGTTCAAGCAATTCTCCTGCCTCAGCCTCCTGAGTAGCTGGAATTACAGGTGCGCACCACCACACCTGGCTAATTTTTGTATCTTTGGTGTTTTAGTAGAGATGGGGTTTCGCTGTGTTGGCCAGGCTGGTCTTGAACATCTGACCTCAGGTGATCCACCTCCCTTGGCCTCTCAAAGCACTGGGATCATAGGCATGAGTCACCACGCCTGACCCCTATTCCCAGTTTCTAAAAGAGGACTCTGAATTGGCTGAGCTCCATCTCCATTTTTTACTAAGCTGTAAGTTGCTGACCACCTATTGAGATAATGAATTCGTAGAGACAAGTTTCTTTTGATTTTAGTTGATAGAGGTGACTGCATGATGACACAGAGGGATGGGCCAATGCCACAGGAAGACCCCTCTCCAGGGCCACATGGGGAAGTGCCAGTTTTTTGTCATGCTATGGTTTGGATGCTTGTCTCCTCCAAATCTTATGTTGAAATGTGACTCCCAATGTTACAGTTAGGACCTAATGAAAGGTATCTGGATCATGGGGACCGATACCTCATGAATGGCTTGGTGCCATCCTCATGATAATGAGTGAGTTCCAGCTCTACTTGGTTCCTGTGAGAGCTGGTTGTTGCAAAGAGCCTGGCACCTCTTTTGCTTCCTCCCTCTCACTTCCTCTCTCTCCACGTGACCTGCATCCCAGCTTCCCTTTGCCTTTTACTATGAGTAGAAGATTCCTGAGGCCCTCATCAAAAGCAGATGTTGGCACCATGCTTCTTGTACAGCCTGCAGAATTGTGACCAGATAAACCTTTTTTCTTTATAAATTACCCAGCCTGAGATGTAATGGAATAGTCCAGCCTTGAAATACACTTTAAAACATTTTTTTCCTTTCCTTTCTAATTTCAGAATGTAGCCTTGTACTGTGAGACTGTTTCTCTGCCTTTCCCATCAGGCACATCAGTGCACAACTCTTGCTTATCTAATTATGTGCTGCTTAGAAATTTCAGGGACCAATTTTGAAACAAACCAGGCAGAGAGACCCAGCTGCAGAATCCTCCCGCTCACAGGAAGTTAGAAGCATGGAGCCTACCACTACCAGGAGTTTCATTGCCAAGGGACTTCCATATGGAATGTGTGGAAGGAGGAGTATGTGGCCATTAAACAGCTCCCCCACTCCCAGGAGCCTGGCTGGAATTGGAACAGCCATACGAGTCATGTGTGCAACTCCAGAGAACAGCTGCAGCTCCCGATCCTTGGTTATGAGGTCTGGCTATATTTTATTTCCTGACCTTGCATTTCATGATTTTTTTGGGAACTTTGTAAGAACTCCCTCCCAACTTACTGCACTAGTTGTAGGGTCCTTCTCTTTCTTATAACCAAAAATTCCTTTTCTAGAACACTGTCCAAGGTCACAGTGCTTGTTAGCTTTGAAATTGTCAACTCACATCTCCTGATTTCAAGCCTGCACTTTAAATTTACACCACCCCACTGGAATTACTATCCACTAGTTGAAATAGAATTCCATATTTTATTCCTCAACCTAAGGAAAGCCAAGGGAACACAAAGAGATGCCAGCGTCATTACCACCTGTGAGAAAGCTGTCTTTGCCAAGTATTGATGCATGTCATGGGTAAATTGCTGGAAGGAGACTTAGTTCAACTGCCCCGAGGAAAAGACTCTTGCAAACTGATTTCCACTTTGATAGTGTGGAAGCAATGGCTTTATTCACCCCATGAGAGCAATGGCCATTTGTGGCTCAGAATGGATCCCATTCTAACCAGCCTACAGACCCTTTCCATTGATTTTGTTTTCCCTCTCATTTCCCCTCTCTTTTCCATTCGCCTCTTTCCCTCCTGCTATCCCCACTAATCACCACCTGGGCTATTGCAACAACCCTCTCATTGACCTCCCTGTGCCTACCCCTGGGCCTCTAGGGTCCATTCTCCACATTCCGGCCAGAGTGACACATCTTAACTCCACTTCAATGACATCACCATCTTTTCTTAGATCCTCAATGGCTACAAAAACCTCGCTTCTCAGGTAAAGTCTAAAATTTTTCATCTACTTCCCTAAGTAGCACTGCCTACATCTTCTAGCCACTCCCCTTGTCTCCTGCCATCCCACTGGTCTTAAGCCATTTTTGCAAAGGTCTTGAACTTCTTCTAGTTCCTCCAAAGTGCCACATGTGTGCCCCTGTTATAGTCACAGAATGACCACCCCTAGTACTGCTGCCAGTCATGGTTTCATAAAAAGCCACGTTTTCAATGAAGTGGTATGTTTTGGGGGGGGCTGCCTCTTGCAGTTAGGAAACACACACATATATAGAGAATTGTTTGCTAAAGCTTCCAATCTGCTTTGCAAAGGGACAGAAACTGGGCTGCAGCTGGGTGGCCACATGAACAGAAGGAGTTTGGAGCTTTCCTTAGCCCTGGATCTCTAGAAGTGAAACCCGTGTTCAAAAGGGTGATTTACATGGAACTGAGGACCGTAATTTTGTGCTGGTTTTCCATGATGAAAATCGGAGGGCTGGCATTACTATGGCTCATAAAAGGCACCCAGGCCTTTTCCATTTTCATACCACCCCATCTTATCCACATCCTCAAGAGAATTCGCAGCCCCCCGGTGTCTGTTTTCTCCACTTTCATCTTTTCAGCTCTCGGATGTCTCAGAAAGCCCACTGATATCTCCTTGTATGATCAGGGGATTCTAATACAGAGGGTAGCCTGAGACCACTATCTCACATGTCGTTTTCCTGGCAGGGGGCTCCCCTAATCTCCTGGCTACGGTCCCCGGTTTTGTGTGTCCCTTTCTTATTTTTTTCTTTTCATTACGTTTATCACCTTTTACTAATTGAATATCTATTTTCCTTTGACCATTATATTAAAATACAAAAGAGCATGTCTATTTAAAAAATCGTGTAATGTCTAAATTGGCAAAATATTCACATGGTTTACAAACAAAATAGTACAAATATACAGGAAAACACTTTGCTCCTACCTATGTGGGGGCCTCCTCCTACCCCATTCCTACCTCTCTCAATTCCATTTCCTCCTGGGAAATATTGCTGATGAATAACTTTTCACATGTGGTATTTTGCACACGGTAAGTTTTTAGTCAAAGGGTATATTCATCTCTAATTTTTATAGATAGGCCAAGATCCCCCCATAAATGTAGTATCGATTTGCATTTCTTCCAGCAATGTGTGAAAGATCCTGTCTCCCCAAAGCTTTGGAATAAAACACTATCAAACTTTTGGATCTTTCTAATTTTGTCAGTGAAACATCATACAATATAATTTTTGTAATTTTCCTTGAGTAAATAAGCTGGAATATCTTTCATACGCTTCTGTAGATTATCTGTTCATTGGCCATCTTTCTATTGGTTATGGACTTTTTATTGCTTTCTTGAGACTGTGTATATATTAGAAAGATTTGTCCTTATAATATCAATTGTGAATATTTTTTCCATTTTTAGATTTGTTGGCCATGCAGAGGTTCTTGATTTTCATATAGTAGAATTTTTTTTTTTCTTTTTTGGCTTCTAAATGTTGAGTCATATTTAGAAAGACCTTCCTCTATTCAATGCCATACAGGAATTATCCCAAGTTTCCTTGTTAATGTTTTTATGGTTTTATTACCTACTTGTGTAGATTTTACCATATTGGGAGTTTGTTGTGTTGTAAAGCGAGAAATATGGATGGAACTTTATTTTCTTATTGTCTACATAATTGTCTCAAGCCATTTGGTTTCTTCCCCCCATGTCTTTTTGCGATTCTATCTTTATCAGACACCCAGCTTCCACATACATGTAAATCTATTTTTGGACTTGTTTGTTCCACTCATCTATCAGTTTGCCAGTATCAACAGTTTTAACTATTGTGTTATACCTACGTCATAGACCTATTTCTTTTTGTTTTGTTTTTTTTTCAGAGATTTTTCTGGCTGTCCTTTTGCTAAGTTTTTATTTTCGATATGACCTTTAGAATCAATTCCATTTAAAATATACTCCCCTTTGGGTTTTTAAAAATATATATGTGTCTTAATTTTTAAAAGCTTTTTAATTGAAAATATCAAGCATTTATGAATCTAGACAGAACAGTGTAATGAAGCTCCATGGACTGGCAGCATCCAACTTCAATGATCGTTTCATGGCCAATCTTTTTCATGAAATTTTAAATACATGTTCTCCTCTATGTTATTTTGGAAAAGATTCCACATATATCATTTCAACTTTAAATACTTAAATATGTAAATCAAAAGTTAAGATTTATTTTTAAAGCAACATTGTAGTACCATTATCAGACAGACACCTATAATTTTTTTTTTTTTAGGCAGGATGTTGCTCCGCCTTCCAGGCAGGAGTGCAGTGATCATGACTCACAGCAGCCTCAAATTCTTGGGCTCAAGCGATCCTCCCACCTCAGCCTCCCAAGTAGCTGGGACTGCAGGTGTGCACCGCCATGTCCAGCTAAGTTTTTTATTTTTAATAGAGACTGGGTCTCACTATGTTGCCCAGGCTCATCTTGAACTCCTTGAGTCAAGCAGTCCTTCCACCTTGGCCTCCCAAAGTTCTGAGATTTTAGGTGTGAGCCCCCATGCCCAGCCCAAATTATTTTTTTAAACAATAATTCTTTAATATCTCATAACTCTCCCATAAATGCCATATTTTTCTGGTTTTTGAGATCCAGTTACATTTATAAATTAACTTAGAATTGACATCTTGACGGTTGAGTTTTCCCATCCAAGGATATGGTATCTATCTTTCCATTTATTGAGGTCTTCTTTTTCTTTCTTTCTTTCTTTTTTTTTTTTTTTTTTTTCCAGAAAGGGTTGTCCAGGCTGGAGTGTAGTGGCTCGAACACAGTTCACTTGAAGCTTCAACCTCCTGGGTTCAAGTGATCCTCCCACCTCCCACCTGTCTCCTGAGTAGCTGCAACTACAGGCATGTGCCAAGACACAATTTTGTAAATTATACCCTGTAACTGATTGTTGTTTGTATTTATGAATGATATTGATTTATATTTGGTAATTTTGTATCCATTAACTTACAACAGTTTTTCCTTGTTTGAAATCCTTTTGAAATAGACTTTATCGCATTTCAAGGAATTCATCAAATCTGCAAACGGTGATGGTCAGAACTCCTCACTAATTTTTACCTCTAATTTTAAAATTACTGGCTTCCTAACTAATTGTGCTGACCAGATCAGCTCTAAATGGTAGTGGGGATGGGGACAGCCATGCCTGGTGTAAATAAATGAGTCATTGAAGGCAAAGATGCTATCAAGAGGGAGACTGATGATGAGACTATCTTCTTCTAAATGCGAAATGAGTTTTCAATGCTCTAACAACATGAATCATCCTTAAAGACTAAATTATTATGGCAAGGATATTTAATTTACTTCCATATTTTTTATTAGTAAAATTCATTTACTAGTAATGAACCACTTTGAGGTTTTCTTCCCACTCCCAATTCTCAATTCCTATGGGTTCAGTATCATCTAAGAGAATAAGCGTTCTTGAACATTCTGGATGTGTGGCATGGCCTTCTGCACCAGCTCTTCTAGATGTGGGTGCCTGGTGTGCCATGGACCCTGAATCGATATAAACAAGTATAGTTCGGGTGTCCCCAGTTGCTAAAGATATTAAGTTTCACACATAATAAATATTCAGAAACTGCATGCTGAAAATAAAGAAAAGAAAATCAATGCCTTATAAACAAATTAATCTCAAAGAATCCCAATGAATACTAACGTAATTTTAAAATTATATACGCTTTTTTTTTTTGAGACAGGATCTGGCTCTGTCACACAGGCTGGAATGTAGTGGCATGATCACAGCTCACCACCACCTCTACCTCCTGGGCTTGAGCCGTCCTCCCAGCTCAGCCTCCCGAGTAGTTGGACTATAGGCACATGCCACCACATCTAGCTAATTTATTAATTTTTTTGTAGAGACAAGGTTTTGCCATGTTACCCCGGCTGGTCTGGAATGCCAGGGCTCAATTGATTTGCCTGCTTAAGTCTCCAAAAGTGATGGAATTACAGTCGTGAGCCGCCGTGCCTGGCCCATATACTTTTTTCTTTTCTAACATAACTGTTTTCAAATATCAGTCTAATGAATGAGAAAACAAGCTACTGTAATAGAGAACTTATGAAAAGATGAGTGGGGGGGAGGAGGGTAACACGGTGGCCAAGTGAGCTCACGGTTCCTCTGTCTCTCCCCTCCACGCTCCTAGCTGACTGTGCCAAGGAGCAGGGGAGAGAGGGCGTATTGTCTGAAAACCAGGTCTATGAAGCCAACTCTAAGAACAGATAATATGAGCCCCAATACATATGAACATACAATCAAATATGAAACTCTACAAATATGCTCATTTCTAATATATATGTATTGTTTTATCTTTATTTTCTCACTATTTAGCCAAAAAGTGTCCTAAAACACTTGTTTTTACATGATATAAAATGTCTTCTACATCTCTTCAGCTACTTCCTGTGGCTGATGAAAAAAATGAGAATATATTTCATACGGCTTTTTAAGTTTCAGGGGATTTATAAGTTACCAGCTGATATTTTCCCCATTGTGTTAGGAAGAGAAGTTTTACTTGCATTATCTGATATTAAATCTTTATCCTCCCTTCCTCTAAGCCCCTCTCTGCCTCTGTCCACTTTATATTGTACCATCATCCAGCTCCCCTTTACTCAAGAAAGATGAGGTCGTAACTAGTATCCAAGCAATGGAGTAGTTGAGAAAGAACCGAGAAATAGAATACATATATTTTTTAAAAGGATAGCCGATAAGGAAGAATTTGACTCAGAAACTGCTTTTGCATTTGTCTGTCTTACACATTAAAATCCTTGCAAGCACTTGGAGCTAAGAATTGAAGTTGTAACTCATGCTTTGGTTACTCATGCTTGTGTAACTCATGCTTTTGTCGTAGTAATTCTCATACATCACTTTGCATGAAGCAATCCCAACAAATCTCTCCCAGTGATAGAGCCACTCATTTCATTTCCCAGGGCACACATTACCTGGAGTTCAAATGTTTGAATGGTGGTTCCTGTTTTGTTATATATAAACTGACCTAGGAAAATTTCTTCTCCGTCACATTTTTTTGTGATGCCCTATAAAGAAAGCAAGAGATACAGAGATTGTAATGAATGGATGTAGTTGTTTTCAAAAAAAAATACCCACAATTTACCAGATACCTCTGCGTGTCCACTAGGGGCACAGTGCTGTGATCATGCCAGTACTAACCTATACACACAGAGAGCATTTAACTAAAGGGCCAGTGAGGCCAAACGCTAATGATGGGACTGACTAGAAGGATAGAGGATGGATGGATGGATAGATAGATGGATAGAAGATAGATGAACGATGATCGATAAACAGATGGTAGCTGAAGGACATATAGATACATAGAGATGGCGCAAATCCCAGCATTAACTCTGGCCTGATAACTATATTTGCAATAAGCATACTTTGAATAAAATAAAAATGGGTCCCCATGTTGAAATGATGTCTTCCAAAATGAGATAAACATAAGCCAATTGCCAGATTTTGGTCACATAAAGTATTTCCTACGAAAAGTAAGCTTCTGTTGACTAACAAACACAATAATTTTTTTCTTTGCAATTTCTCTTGTGCTTTTTGTTCTTCTCTACCCTTCAAACTGAAGATCTGTGAGAGGAGAATGCACTGGTGCAAACTAATTTATTTTGTGAATCTAAAGTTTCTTGTTAGGTTCCTTAAGTTATAGTAACACAGCAAAATAAAGAGTTCATTCATTAAATCACTGCATAATAAAAATATTAATATCAAACTACAATATTTTTATTAAAGGAATTGGATACATCATGGTTACATAATGTACTGATAATTACATATGTATTTATGACTAAACATCATATGTGATCTTTAGCCTAATAGAGGGGTGCTAGTTTTATTTCTACCTCCTTTACCGTCTTGTTGGGTTTTTTTTTTTAAGAAACAGGATCTCATGGAATACTATGCAGTCATAAAAAAACAAGATCACGTCCTTTACAGGAACAAGGATGGATCTGGAGGCCATTACCCTTAGCAAACTAACGCAGGAAGAGAAAAACAAATACCACATGTTCTCACTTATAAGTGGGAGCTAAATAATGAGAATACATGAACATAAAGGGGAACAACAGACACTGAGGTCCACTTGAGGGTGGAGGGTGGGAGGAGGGAGAGGATCAGAGAAATACCTGTTGGTTATGACTACTTAGCACCTATATAACAAATCTGCACATATACCCTTGAACCTAAAATAAAAGTTAAAAGCAAAGAAAAAAAATGGGGTCTGGCCATGCTGCCCAGGCTGGCCTCGAATTCCTGGGCTCAAGCGATTCTCCTGCTTTAGCCTTCTAAGTAGGTGGGATCACAGGAGCAGCTACTGTGCCCAGCTCTTTTATCTCCTTGTCTTAATTTTACTTGGTTCATAAATTCTCTAATGTAGAAGAAAATGATGAGAAGCAGTTTTTATTACGAAAGGATTCCTGCCTGTGGGATTCACCCATAGTTCATCTAAATAATGAACGTGTTCACCTTTCTGAGATGGAACTTATTTGCTCAAACTCAACCTAACTCAGCCTTTCAGAGACATCACTTGCAGGTGGTGCCATCTTCTATGAAAGGACAGCAGCCCTCTGTTTTGAAACTCCAGGTATGGAATGTACAGGCATTTGGGTGACGTTAGAGAAGGCAGGCTGTTCAACCCTGGGCCCTCCTCCAGATGGGAAGATCAAATAATTGAAGTAAGGCATAAACCTATAAGGTACAAGTAGGAGTAGACAGTAAAACCAAACCAAAACAAACAGACAAAAGTGAAGATGTTCAGAAAGTGAAGAGGGCCAAATGGTCCTGGGGAGAAAGAACACAAACTGCTCTGGCTGTAGGTAGAATCAGTGGCGCAGGAGGGAGTCCACGTGGGGCAGGGGACGGGGAAGGAGCCCAGATCTGCGGCTTAGCTGACAGTCATTTTAAAAACCACTTACAACCCCTCCACGGCCCCCGGCCCCGCCTGGCCCAGCAGAGGGTTGTCTTCTTCCTCCCATCTCTAAGACCACCGCCAGCGCCGCCCCGGAACCGCCCGCCGGCTGCGAACTCAGGACCTAGGAGCCTCGCAGTGCACGCAGAGCTTCCTGCCGGCTTTGCACTGCCTGCCAATTCATGTGACAAGCATCACAGGCATGGGAGAAAAGCCTCGTGCAGGAAACAGACACTCTACAAACAAGGGGGGAAAGTGGGGCTAGGAAATCCAGACCCGGAAGCCAGCAGAAGAAAATTAGACAAGCCTACAGTTAGTATCTTCAGAAGCGTAAGAGAAGGTACTGCCTTAGGAAAAGAAAGCAATGTAGGCTCTAGAAAAAGGAATATGTATAGAAACAAGAAGTCTTAGAAAGTATAATCACGACAGCAGGAATGAAAATTTCCACAGAGGGGTTAAAATATGAATTAACATGATCTTCCAGAAGGTGGAACAAAAAACTGAAAAGGGAAATAAGAAACACTTTTAAAAATAATAAATTAGACAATAAGTTGACTCCTCAAGGATGCAGAAATGAAATCCCGTGACAGCAGCTGAGTGTCAGGCCTACCTAGCAAGGCTGGAGCAGAAGGCACGGGGCGCCAGAGCGATATCTCTGGGGGGAAAAAAAGAAAATGAAGGAAGGAATGAAGAAGGAAATGTATAAATTATCTGATGTGAATTAACATAATGGGAGAATATTTGTACTTCTGAAGAAGAATTTGGGAAAGTTTTGGTAATAAGAATACAGAAAACTAAGCAAATTAAAGACAAATAGGCCTGGCACCCATGGCTCATGTCTGTAATCCCAGCACTTTGGGAGGCCAAGGCAGGAGGATCCCCTGAGCCCTGAAGTTGGAGACCAGCCTGGGCAACGTAGCAAGACCGCCATCTATACTAAAAAACTTAAAATTAAAACAATCTCAAGGGTTTGAAGTTGCAGTGAGCTGTGATTGTGCCACTGTACTCCAACCTGGGCACGGCTGAGACCCTGTCTCAAGAAAATAAAATAAAATAATAAATAAATGTAAAACAATTATTACCCTCAGAAACATCAAAAACTTGTGCAAGAAAGTAGTATTTAAATACACTAAATAGCCCAACTGAGAGTTGTTTTGTTCACACAGTCACCGTATTGCTTGAACAAAAGACAATGTAGTCTTCTAGCGGTGCCTCAAATGATAAACCCACATTTGCCATGTGATCTAGCAATTCCAATCTTAGGTATAAACCCAACAGAAACAAAAACTCATGTCCACACAAAAACTTGTACATGAATGTTTATTGAAACATTATTTATAATGACCAAAAAAATTGAAAATAACTCAAATGTCCATCAATCAATGAATAAATAAAATGTCATATATCCATACAATGAAATGTTATTCGGTAATAAAAAATAAATGAAATATTGAGACATACTACATCATGAATGAATCCTGAAAACAATATGCTAAGTTAAAGAAGCCATTCACAAAAGATCACAAATTATTCATGGTTCAATGTATATGAAATGTACAGAATAGATTAATTCATTGAGACAAAATAGATTAATAATTGCCAGGGGCTGGAGGAATACAACAGGGGAATAGGAGATGACGGCTAAGGGGTATCAGTTTCTTCTTAGGGTAAGAAAAATGTTCTAAAATTGATTATGTTATACACAAGTCTGTGAATACACTAAAAGCCACTGAAAGGTGTACTTTAAATGGGTGAATTAATTGTCATGGGAATTATAACTCCAGAAACCTGCTTTGTTTTTAAATTAAGACATAAACATGGTGGGAGGATGGAAGTGCCATGGAAAAGAGCTAATGTTCATTTTCCGTGAGAGGATGTCATCACCCAAACTGAAAAATCAAGAAATAATGGTAAAAGCAAACACGGAGGCAAGTACCCACATAAACATCTATTGTTGCAAGTAGAAACTCTGGGATAATGAGAATTGGAGGCATAAAGAAGTGGGACAAGGAATTACTGTTTCTTTATAAACTTTATGGAAATATTTGATGTTTACTTATACATGTATTACTTTGATAAAAGCAAAAAGTAGAATTGAATAATATAAATCATTTGGTCCAGCTCTCTCTCTTTGTAGATGAGAAAGCAGAAGTCCAGGAAATAAGCAACACGACTGGTTATCTGTCCTAGTTCAGAGGAGAGCCTCTAATTCCTAGCCAACCACCTTCTATCACAGGCCAATCTGAATGACAAATTTAGATAGCGTCTTACATAGACAGAAAATTCCTTGGGTGCACTGGAGATGTTTCCTGAGGGAGACACCTTCTCTGAGATGTGCTCCATGGTAACAGCAGTTGGTATGATCTTCCTAGCAAGCTTGATTAGAGTATGACCCTGGGAACCTGGAAAAGCCCAGCACTTTCCAGGGTAGACATCTGGCTGGAAAGAAAACACTGAATTAATCTCTTAACAAGTTATATAAATCCATTCCCACAATACTGGCCAGCTAATCACTATTGACTGCTGATCTCTCTTATGCCTGTCAAATAGGAAAACTCCCAAGACACCTCTAGTGTGGTTGCTCTTCGAGTGCACTGTATGCTTATAACAATCAGAGCCCTTTATTATATGAGCATGTTTTCTTTCATTGCTCTAACTAGACTATATGCTCTCATAAGGCAGCTAGAGGGCATGAGTGGTGGTGCTGGTAAGGCTAGTGATGGTGGTAGTGAGGATGATGGTGGTGACCATTGTGGTGATGATGGTGGTAATAATGTGGGCAGTGGAGGTGATGGTGATGGGTTGTAGCAGTGGTGGTGATGGTAATGGTGATGATGATGGTGGTGATGGCAATGGTGAAGGTAATGGTGAGGGTAGTAATGGTGGTGGTGCTGATAGTGATAGCGATCATTGAAATGGTAGTGGTGATGGAGGTAGTGATGGTGGTGGCCGTGACAGCGGTGGTGGTGATGGCGATGCACATGGGGATTGTGATGAAGAAAGATGGTGGTGGTGGTGGTGGTGAAGGTGAGGGTGTTGATGGAGATGGGGGTGGTGGTGGTGGTGAAGGTGAGGGTGTTGATGGAGATGAGGGTGGTGGTGGTGGTGAAGGTGAGGGTGTTGATGGAGATGGGGGTGGAGGTGGTGGTGAAGGTGAGGGTGTTGATGGAGATGGGGGTGGAGGTGGTTGTTATGGTGGTAGAGAAGAAAAGTGAGGTCCACTACTTTGTAGATATAAACTACAGCCTGAAATAAGATCAATAGATTTTACCCCTGAAAGTTCTAAATTTGCAACTAACTTCAGGTGTATGGATGAAGCCTGAGAGGTGATCTGCTGTCTGTTGACGCCTACTGCCTTTAGAATGTAACTGAAAGGTTTGGTGGGGATCTTACCTGGAGATTTCTCCTATTTTGGACTTAAGAACCTGTGGTCTGAATAGTACTTAGCACAGTACAGGACTGGCACTTAGGAGACAAGAACTTTCAACAAATGTTTGTTGAATGAATGAAGTTTTCAATGAAAAATGGTGGTCACACAATGAACTTACAGAAAAGATATGGAATGTATATGTTCTATTTGAGAATAAAATAATCTAGTTTGCTAATCTTAAAATGATAAAATGTAATCAGTTAATCATAGTTTACTGATTATAAAATAAGACACAATTCATGCAGAGTATTGACTATAAAAAATGTAATGAGATGAATTCAGGTCTTATAACAAGTTCAGACATTCTTATATTGCCTCCATTTTATTATTTATTTATTTAGGGACCGAGTTTCACCCTTTTGCCCAGGCTGAAGTGCAATGACACAACCTTGGCTCATTGCAACCTCTGCCTCCCGGGTTCAAGCAATTCTCCTGTGTCAGCCTCCCGAGTAGCTGGGATTATAGGTGCCTGCCACCATGCCCAGCTAATTTCTGTATTTTTGGTAGAGACTGGGTTTCACCATGTTGGCCAGGATGGTCTGGAACTCCTGACCTTAGGTGATCCACTTGCCTTGGCCTCCCAAAGTGCTGGGATTACAGGCATGAGCCACCAAGCTCCAGACCTCCATTTTTTAAATTAACATTTTCATGATAAATAATAATAACAAAATCCTAAAACAGAAATAAATGATTCTTAATTTGGCTTTACCTGAAGAATAGTGTCTGGCGGCATTTCATGATTTAGGAAACCTATCCCATGCCAATACAATTTTGCTTTATTATTTTTATAACTTTCTGAGGTCCCAGCTTCAATGATGGAGGCTCCTAAAATTAATGTAAAGTGATCTTTAAAATAAAGAAACAACATACACAATTCAAAACACATCATTTGAATTCTAACAATGTCTCTTGAAAATTATTACTGGGTAAATTATAAGTGGGGTAAAATTCATACTCAGGAATTGATAGGAAGAGTATGACAGTTTTCACTACCACTGAAATTTTGCCATGTTGAAAAAAAGTTTGTTCTGTTTAGTGTCACAAAATTGAAATTTGAGGCAATTAAATTAGACATGAGAATATTATATGGATTCTGTATAACCTAAAAAGGTATATAGATCTCCATATTTTAACAGCTGATGTGATAAGTGAGACTTCCTATAGTCTCCATTCACTCAATAACAAAAAAAGCATAAAACCGGCTGGGTGCTGTGGCTCAAGTACTTTGGGAGGCCGAGGAGGGCAGATTGCCTGAGCTCAGGAGTTCGAGACCAGCCTGGGCAACACGGTGAAACCCTGTCTCTACTAAAAAAAATACAAAAAATTAGCCAGGTGTGGTGGCATGCATCAGTAGTCCTAGCTACTCAGGAGGCTGACGCAGGAGACTTGCTAGAACCAGGGAGGCAGAGATTGCAGTGAGCCGAGATGAGCACTCCAGCCTGGGTGACAGAGCAAGACTCCATCTCTAAAAAAAAAAGCAGAAAACCAACAATGCTGCCAATGTCCTTCAAGTTACATTTGTAGCAGCAATTATGCAGATTCACTGAACTCAATTTCAATCAAAGAGATACGAAATATACCCACCAAACATTATCCCTGCAAGTTACTTCATTTTAGAAGTAAAGCGTATTTTATGCATAAGAAATTAAAAAAACGTAAATTGCTTTTCAAATTGTATTTGCATAACACACCACAACACTAAAAATACATGTGCCTCATCAAATATCTGATTATTCATGCTTTTTCTAAGATGATGCAATTTTTGAAATACTAAATGAGTGCCTAGAGTTGTCAGATTTGGCAAATAAAAATACAAGACTGCCATTTAAATTTGAATTTCAGGTAAACAAAGAATCATTTTTTTAGTAGTGATCATGTGCCATACAATATTTGGGATATATTTTTACTAAAAGATTATTTGCTATTTGTCTGAAATTTAAATTTAACTGGGCTCCCTTCATTTTATCTGGAAACCCTATGTGTACCTCGTTTGTGAAGGCTGATATTGACTTCCCAGTCACTATTCTACTTGACCAACTGGCTGGACAGAATCTACACTTTCACCTGCTAATGTGAGGAATGAACGTCCCACCCCCCATAATACTTTGAAAAAAAATTAAAATTGTAGTGTTTTGGAATTTTGAAAATAATTCCTCTTTATTCATTTTCTGATTCATTTAAAACATTTTAAATCAGCTTTATTAAGATATAATTCACATCCTATACAATTCACTCATTTACAGTGTATGATTCAAGGTTTTATATTACATTCTTAGAGTTGCACAACCACCACAATCAATTTTAGAACATTTAGCAAGCCCCCAAAAAAACCCATAGCGGTTAGCAGTCATTCCCCCACCTCCCTCCTCAAGCCTTGGCAATTACTAATCAATTTTCTGTCCCTGTGGATTTACCTATTCTGGTCATTTCTTTTGCTGCGCCCTTGTAGTCAATCACAGTATTAGCCTTTTCACGAAGGCTACTTTCATTTAGCCCAATGTATTTGAGATTTATGAACGTTGTAATGAGTATCAGAAATTCATTCCTTTTATTGACTGCAGGTTATTATTCCGTTGTATGAATGCATCTGTTAGTCTTTGTTGATGGACATGGAGTTGTTCTCAGTTTTGGTGACTATGAATATCATTGCTATAGACATTCTTGGCAAGTTTTGATGTGAACATATTTCAATTTATCTTAGATAAATATATAGACTTGGGATTGCTGGGTCAATAAGGTGGTATATTTAACTTCGTGAGAAATTGTCAAACCTTTCCAGAGCGGCTGTGCCATGTTACACTCTCACCCACAGCATAGGGGAGGTCCCGTTGTTTCATGCTGTTGCCAGCCCTTGCTACGGTCAGTTTTGTTTTGTTTGGCATTCTGACAGGTGTGTAGTGATTTAACATTGAGCTTTTAATTGATGTTTCACTAGTGAATAACAATGTGAAGCACTTTTTCATGTACTTTTTTGACATGCATATGTCTTTTTAATGAAGTGTATTCCAAATTTTTTGCCTATTTTTTTTTTCAGGTTATCTGTTTGCTTAATTGAGCCTTGAGAGTTTTTAATAAATTCTGGATTCAGGAACGTGTGTGGTTTCCAAATATTCTACCCCAGCCTGTAACTTTTCTTTTCTCGTAACTGGTCTTTTTTGCAGAACAGAAGTTAATTTTGATGAAGCCCATATTATCCGTTATGTTCCTTTTACAATTATAGTTTTTGATGTTGTGTTTAAAGAACCTTTAAAGACAAGGTTTTTTGTAGATAAACCTTTTTCTAACTCAAAAACTTGCTTTTTCTAGAATTTTATAGATTTAAGCTTTATATTTAAGAATGTGACCCATTTTGGATTAATTTTTTTTAATTGTGGGTTTTGGGACAAGGTTTTCTTTTTTTATTTTTGCATATGAATATCCATCTGTTCTAGCACCATTGGCTTACCTTTTGTCTTTTTTCAAAAATCTATTTACCACATGTGTGGACTATTCCTAGACTTTCTGTATTGTTTCATTGATTTCACAAATACCACACTCTCTTGATTACCGTAAACTTGTAGCAAGCCTTAAAATCAGATAGTATGAATTCTCCAACTTTGTTCTTTTTTTTTCCCAAAACAAATTTGGCTATTCTAGTTCCTTTGCCATTCTACATACATTTTAAAAATGGCTTGTCAATTTCTACAAATAATCCTGGTGGAATTTTGATTGGGATTCTATTGAATCCATAGAAAAGCTGGGCAGTATTGTCATCTTAATGGTATTGAGTCTTCTAATCCATAAACGTGGTATACTTGCCCATTTATTTATATCTTCTTTTATTTATTTCATTTTTTTTTTTAGTTTTTAGATCTCAGTTTCCACATTTTGTTAGTCTTATACCTAAGTATTTTATGTTTTTTACTTTATGAATAGTGTTGCTTTTAAATTTTCTCTAATTTTCTATTATTAGTATATGGAAATCGTATATATACCCTTGAACATGTAAACCTCATTTATTTTAGTAGATTTTTTTAGTGGTTTTTCTACGTAAGCATTCATGTTGTCTGACTAGAGCCATTTTTAATTTTTCCCTTCTAATTTACATGGCTTCCCCCCCACCACCCTCTGCCTTTCTTACTTCTCTCTCTATTTTTCTTCATTTCCCTTTCCTGCCTTTTTTAATGTTAGTTAAAATTTTTTATTCCTTTTTTTTTTGAGACAGAGTCTTGCTCTGTGGCCCAGGCTGAAGTGCAATGGTGTGATCTTGGCTCACTGCAACCTCCTCCTCTTGGGTTCAAACGATTCTCCTGCCTCAGCCTCCTGAGTAGCGGATGTTACAGGTGCACACCAGGATGATCGACTGTTCTGTATTTTTAGTAGAAACCGGGTTTCACTATATTGGCCAAGATGGTCTCGAACTCCTGACCTCAAGTGATCTGCCCACCTTGGCCTCCCAAAGTGCTGGGATTACAGGTGTGACCCACTGTGCCTAGCCTCCATTTTGTTTATCTATTGGTTTTTGGATATCTCTGTAATTTTAAGTAATTATTCTCATGATTACAATGCACATACTGAACAGCTCATGGTTTATATAGCGTTAACATTTGATCATTTATATAAAATCTTTACATTTATAGATGCTCCTTAAATCTCACCCACTGACTTTTATGATTATCATAGTATTAAATCTACATATATTAGTCCTCCACTGCCAGATAATGTCATATATTTTTTCCTTTCAACAGCCACACATTTTTTAAAGTACTTAAGGAAAGAAAATTACCTCATATTTTGTTGTTGTTGTTTTGAGATGGAATTTCACTCTTGTCGCCCAGGCTGGAGTGCAGTGGTGTGATCTCGACTTACTGCAATCTCCGCCTTCTGGGTTCAAGAGATTCTCCTGCCTCAGCCAACTGAGCAGCTAGGATTATAGGCATGTGCCACCAAGCCCAGCTAATTTTTGTATTTTTAGTAGAGACAGGATTTCTCCATGTTGGCCAGGCTAGTCTGGAACTCCTGACCTCAGGTGATCGACCTGCCTAGGCCTCCCAAAGTTCTGGGATTACAGGCATGAGTCACCTTGCCCGGCCGCCTCATCTTTACTCACACATTTATCTTGGCTATTACTCTTTCTTCATTCTTTAAGTCCAGCGTTTCTTGTTGGTGCCATTTCTAGTAAGCTGAAGAACTTCCTTTAGCAGATCCATTGGCAGAGATTTTTCTTATTTTTTTACATCTAAGAATGTCTTAACTTTGTCTTCATTCCTGAAAGGTATTTTTACTGGATCCACAATTCTGCATTGCTAGAGCCTTTCCTTCGGCAAGTCAATCATGTAGTTTCCTTCTCTTCTGGTCTTTTATTTCTGATAAGAAATCTGTAGTAATCATAGATTATTTTTTAGCTTCTTTCAAATATTTTTCTTCATCTTTAATTTTGAGCAATTTAATTACGACGTGTCTGCATGTCATTTTCCTTGAATTTATCTTGTTTCTGAATTGCTGTGCTTTTTGAATCTGTAAATTTATGTTTTTTTATATCGAGTTTGAGATGCTTTTAGCTATTATTCCTTTAGATTACTGTCCTACATTGATCTCTTTCTCATCTCCCTCTGAGGCTGAAAGGATAAGAATATTATGCTTTTTTATAGTGTCCTATAGGCTTCCGAAGGTCTGTTTGCATTTTTTTTCAAACATTTTTCATTCTTTGAATTGCATAATTTTTGAAAAGCTGTCTTCAACTTCACTACTTTTTTTAATTTTTATTTTAAGTTTGGGGTACATGTGCAGGTTTGTTCCATAGAGAAACTTAGGTCATGGGGATTTGTTGTACAGATTATTTTGTCACCCAGGTATTAAGCCTAGCTCCCATTAGTTATTTTTCCTGATCCTCTCCCTTCTCTCACCCTCCATCCTCCAAGAGGCCCCAGAATGTGTTGTTCCCCTCTATGTGTTTATGTGTCCTCATCATTTAGCTCCCACTTATAAGAGAACATGTGCTCTTGGTTTTCTATTTCTGTGTTAGTTTGCTAAGGATAATGGACTCCAGCTCCATCCATGTCCCTGCAAAGACATGATCTGGTTCTTTTTTTATAGCTGCATAGTATTCCAAAGTGTATATGTACAACATTTTCTTTATCCAGTCTATCACTGATGGGCATTTAGACTGATTCCCTATCTTTGCTATTGTGAATAGTGCTGCAGTGAACACACATATGCATATGTCTTTATATTAGAACAATTTACATTTCTTTGGATATCCCAGTAATAAGATTGCTGGTTTAAATGGTATTTCCATATTAGGTCTTTAAGAAATCACCATACTGTCTTTCACAGTGGTTGAAACAATTTACACTCCCACCAATAGTGTATAAGCATTTCTTTTTCTACACAACTTTGCCAGCATCTGTTAGTTTTTGACTTTTTGATAACAGTCATTCTGACTGGTGTGAGATGGTATCTCATTGTGGTTTTGATTTGCATTTCTCTAATTATCTGTGATGTTGAGATTTTTTTCAAATGATTGTTGGCCACATGTGTGTCTTCTTTTGAAAAGTGGCTGTTCATGTCCTTTGCCCACTTTTTAATGGGGTTGTTTTGTTTTCTTGTAAATTTGTGTAAGTTCCTTATAGATGCTGGATATTAGACCTTCGTTGGATACAGAGTTTGCAAAAATTTCCTTCCATTTTGTAGGTTGTCTGTTTACTCTGTTGATAGTTTCTTTTGCTGTGCAGAAGCTCTTTAGTTTAATTAGATCCTGTTTTCCAATTCTTACTTTTGTTGCAATTGTTTTTGATGTCTTTGCCATGATATCTTTGCCCATGGGTATGTCCTAAATGGTATTGCCTAGGTTGTCTTCCAGGGTTTTTGTAGTTTTGGCTTTTACATTTAAGTCTATATTCCATTTTGAGTTAATTTTTGTATATGGTGTAAGGAAGGAGTCCAGTGTCTGTCTTCTGCATATGGCTAGCCAGTTATTCCAGCACCATTTATTGAATAGGAATCCTTTCTGCAATGTTTGTTTTTGTCAGGTTTGTAGAAGATTAGATAGTTGTAAGAGTGTGGTCTTATTTCTGAGTTCTGTATTCTGTTCCATTGGTCTATGTGTCTGTTTTTGTACCACTACCGTGCTGTTTTAGTTACTGTAGCCCTGCAGTATAGTTTGAAGTTGGGTAACATGACGCCTCCAGCTTTGTTCTTTTCACTTCGGATTGCCTTAGCTATTTGGGCTCTTTTTTGATTTCATATGAATTTTTAAATAGTTTTATCTAGTTTTATGAAGAATGTCAATGGTAGTTTAATAAGAATAGCATTGAATCTACAAATTGCTTTAGGCAGTATGGTCATTTTAATGATATTGATTCTTCCTATCCATGAGCATGAGATGTTTTTCCATTTGTTTGTGTCATCTCTGATTCCTTTAAGCAATGGTTTGTAGCTCTCTTTGTAGAGATCTTTCACCTCCCAAGTTAGCTGTATTCCTAGGTATTTTATTCTTTTTGTGGCAATTGTGAAAGGGAGTTTGTTACCGATTTGGCTCTTGGCTTGACTTTGTTGGTGTATAGGAATGCTAGTGATTTTTGCACATTAATTTTGCATCCTGAGACTTTGCTGAAGTTGTTTATCAGCTTAAGATGCTTTCAAGCTGAGACTATGGGGTTTTCTAGATATAGGATTATGTTATCTGCAAATAGGATAGTTTGAATTCCTCTCTTCCTATTTAGATACCCTTTATTTCCTTCTCTTGCCAGATTGCCCTGGCCAGGACTTCTAATACTGTGTTAAACAGGAGTGAGTTCACTACTTCTTTTCTCTGTTTTTGTTTTTCTATTATTAAGCATATGTAGTCAATTTTTATTTTAGATATTGTATTTTTCAGTCATAAAATTCCATCTGCTTCTTTTTATTCTCTTGGCTGAGAACTAGTATCTTTTCATTCAAGTGTACTTACTTTCGCCTCACAAAGCATAATTACGGTAGCTGCTTCAAGTCTTTGTGTGACAATTCCAACATCTATGTCAGGATGGGGTTGGCATCTGCTGTCTTTTCCCTCGGAAATTGGTTTTATTTCTCTAGGATTTTGCATGCCAAGTAATTGTGATTTGAACCCTAGACATGCTGAATATTATACTGTAAGACTCTGAGTCCTATAACAATCCACTAGGGAATGCTTTCATTTGCTTCATCCATTAGTTCAGAAATGTCAGTCCTCCCTCCTTTTATGGGAGGACTCAATTCAGTCCTTAAAACCTTTGCTACAGGCCTGTCATGCCCAAGCACCACTTAGGGGTTAGTCTAAGACTTGAGCCATAGTTCACATCCTTGCCAAATTCTCAAAGCCTCCACTTTGCTGCTTCAGGTCTGTTCCCATGAATGGGCAGCTGAGATGTGAGGCCAGAAGCTGGCCACAAACAGATAGGGGAGCAAGTGTCTTCTCTGCAGGTTTGCCTTCCCAGGCTTTCTCCCCACACTCTGGTCCACAGGACCACTTTATTCTGCGTCTTTGGCTAGAAAAACCGGACTTTTTCAAAGTGTTAGCTGCCCAACTTGCTGCCACGTTTGCAGCTCTGTAGTTGCTGCCTGCCTCCGCCGAGGCTGCAACAGAAAAGAAAACTCCCACAGGGCTCACACCTGCAGTGTTTGGTTCGCCTCCACCAACTGCCTGCTTTGTTTCCTTTTCAGCCCATTCAGGTCATTGTGTTTTGCATTTTGTCTGGATAATTTTTCATCATAATCAGTTGGAAGGGACTTAATAGGCTTTCTCCATCTTGGCCAAACCAGAGCTGACGTTTGTTTCCACATCTAAGGTTGCAGAGGAGCCTGAGCCTTTCCTTCTTTTCCTCACTCTGCATGAGCCACTCGTGAGCCTACATTCACCACATAGGCTTTTCAAAATGGAAGTTGTAGGCCAGGCGCGGTGGCTCAAGCCTGTAATCCCAGCACTTTGGGAGGCCGAGGCGGGTGGACCACGAGGTCAAGAGATCGAGACCATCCTGGTCAACATGGTGAAACCCCGTCTCTACTAAAAATACAAAAAATTAGCTGGGCATGGTGGTGCGTGCCTGTAATCCCAGCTACTCAGGAGGCTGAGGCAGGAGAATTGCCTGAACCCAGGAGGCGGAGGTGGCGGGAGGCGAGATCATGCCATTGCACTCCAGCCTGGGTAACATGAGTGAAACTCCGTCTCAAAAAAAATAAAATAAAATAAAATAAAATAAACAAAAAAAACAAAATGGAAGTTGTAAACACATCAATACAAAGAAGAAAGCATTATGCAAGTGCATCAGAATACCATGATGAAAAAAAAAGAACTATGGTTCCTCTCTCATCTTATCCCAACACTCACGCTTTAGGGAATCTGGCTCAGGAAAGTTCTGCCATCTAACTCTCTCAAAAAACACACGCTCGTAAGACTGAGTAATCACCTTGTTCCAAATGCTCTCCAGTTCACGCAAGCTGGAAATTTATTTTCCTGGCATAAATTTGACTATCAATTGATTAAAATTAGCATTACCGTGTGTTTTATATTTTCTTCCTCCTGTCCTTTTCTTCTTTCCTTCCACATTGTTAACTGAACACATCTTGTTCACAGACTATTATAGGCATGGTAGAGAAGATTAAGGTTAATGATTCATAGCCTTAGCCCTTAAGAATTAATCTTAATTGGAAGATATTAGGAACATTATATATAACCTTTAAACATTGTCATTTAATCCCTAATAATGCATTTAGATTGATTACCATAAGTCATTTTAGTATGTAATAATATAAAATGTCCTAATATTTGTGCCTTCCACAACTTCATTGTGACATCTTGGCTTTCTTGGTGGTTCTTTCAGATGCAGGCTAATGAAGTTGCACAGGCCCTGTTCCTTGGAACATTCGCTCTCAGAAAGCACTCAATGGCAACTATTTCTATTCTTTTCTTTAATTATCTAAATTGATTAATTGCCCCCACGCAAATTACAAGATAAATATGTTTTCCTCATATAGAAATGTAGAGAATAGAGACACTCTTGGAGCATTCTTTTTTTTAATGCTCCTCTTTTCACGTTTTCCGTACTCACCAGCCGACTTCAGGGCATAATCAGCCATCTGGACTTTGTCCTCTCTCAACTTTTTAAGTACATAATTAACCAAGTTTGACATTTCCTGTAGAAATTTTAGAAACAGGCTTCTGTTAACAATCTCTGCCAACTGCTTGAGTTTTGGACCTAATCTGCAAAATTAGAATAGCAGTCAGCACCTATCAGCTGCACTCTGAGCCTCACACTGTGCATGGATCTGGAATGACATCTTCACGGCTCTTGGGAGTGTCCTTCTCAGGCATATGATGTAAATAAAGCCAAGCTGTGTTCAGGGATCCCCCCAAGGTCACACAGCATGGTGGACCGAGGGCCCCTTCTGAAGCCCTAACCACTGCACCACAGTGCTTTCCCGGTGAGGTCTGAGATGAGCTTATGCTGTGACCTGCTGTGTTCCCTCCCTCATTAGTGTCCTGTGCTTAACAGTAAAGACTTGAACATTCTAGAGTTATTTGGGGATCAAGGTAGTTATACACAGACTACACAATTGCTTATATTAGACATTTTTCACCAACTCTAATTAATATTCGGTTAAAGCACCCTGAGCAGACACAACCGTCCACATTCAAGCTCCCTAAACGTAACACCTTCACAGTGACAAGGCCTGGAGGGTGGCAGGTGGTCTGCGTCAGATTGCTGTGCATCTCAAAAAGTAGACATTAAGGAAGAAGAAGAAGGTAGTTGTGACAGCCAAAGAGAAAGAAGCAAAATAGAGTTCACGGTTTCCATCACAATTTTGCCTGAATCTGATGCTGACTAGACTAACTATACTAGCTATGAAGATGGTGAATGCAAATCTTTTGCTATTTAAGGTATTTGTGTATAGAACTCAGAGACTGTTATTGCTATGTTTTTTAACTGTTATTTATTTTGGTGTGAAGTAAGTCAAATGCAATAGAATGTCTTCTCTGTGACACAGCATTTATGAAACAGTGGGTTTCCTTACACCAACCAAATATCAGTCGACGCTGGATTTTCCACTGAGAGAAGCAGCGGATGTGGCACCGGAAGGACACACTCACTCCCCATCACCCTGGACACCCTCACTATCTGCCACCCCAACCCCGCCCAATCCGCCTTGCCTCATCCAGGACCTCCGTGTGGTCCGGGTCCTCTGCAGGGTCTCCATGGGTGCTCCAGCTGTGATTATTGTCCATACCATCCTTCATATCTCTAAGCAATGCCTTCAGGACATCTATTTGTTCAATCAAAAATAGAATTTCACGAAAATTGTTTTCCAAAGTCTGGCTTTCTTTCCTGTAAAGGGAGAACCTCAGCATGAGAGAACGAAAGTGTAAAGCTCCTGTTATCAGCTGCTGCTAGGCTTAGGAGCCCACCACATGGCGAGGTACTTTATACTGTTGAAGATATACGCTCTGGAGTGAGGGGAGAGTGGAGCATGCCCATTTGTCTAAAGCATCACACTTCACTAAAAAAAACAAGGACGAGCAGGGCACCGTGGCTCACGCCTGTAATACCAGCACTTTGGGAGGCCAAGGTGGGTGGATCTTGAGGTCAGGAGTTCAAGACCAGCCTGACCAACATGGTGAAATCCTGTCTC
>NW_016107587.1:1820729-1854594 GCF_001604975.1 Cebus imitator | reverse complement strand
ATGTTTAAAATTGGGAAAAAACCCAGACATTTAGAAGAAATAAACACCATTAAATTTTAATGACTTTCTACCAGTTTTTATTTCATGCAAAAAATTAGTAACAAAATCATATTTATAATTTTGTGTCTCCACTACACTTCTAAATCACCAAACCTATTTTAAAACTATTTAAATGGCTTTATAATTCTTCATTTCATGAATATATTCCAATGTATTTAACCATTGGCCTATTTTTCTTATAGGCTTGTTTTCCATTTTTAATAATCATAAATAATAGGGAAAGCACACCTCAGTGTGTATTTTGTTAAGGAATGCTCCATAGAAGTGGAAATATATAAAAGGGCAAGTAATTTTCTAAAGTATGAAAAATGTTACTGTTTGATGTTTAAAATTTTAAATCATGTATATACGTAAGTGAGAGGAGGCCATTTTTCTTGGGTTGTTTCCTTCTTCTGATAAATCTGAATAACAATAAATGTACTGTTTTTAATACTAAATGCAGCATGTGTAGATTAATTCACCTCTAACCTTTTAATTTTTTCTATCTCCTTTTTTTTCTTTTTCTTCCTCCTTGCTTTCCGTTTGCATATTTACATAGAGAAATGCTAGGAATAATGTCATTAAAGATTAATAATAGGTATTTCTGGGAGTGAAATTTTGAATTATTTCAGGAAGCAACTTTTCTTTCCCATACTTTTCTGTACAAAAACATTTCAGTATTTGAAACCACACCAAAAAGAGGCACATGGCAAAAAAAATTCACTCACTTTAAAAGTTCCAGTTGTTCTTTAGACATACGAAGTCTAGCCTGAAAACAACAGTAAAAGATAAATCATTCTGAATTCTGCTTATTCAAATAAAGTTGTTTTTTTTTTTTTTTTCTCAGAAAAAGGAAATAAATAGCACATTCACTACTGATCTACAGACGCGCTGGCTGGAACGCAGGGGCATCCTCTGAGAGGCCTGTCTCTTTCCCAGCCTCACCTATGGATTTGAAGGGGACCTATTTAATGGGTGACATTCAATGGGAGCTCTTGGATGGGTACATCATTTCCTGTTTCTCAAGACTGTAAAGGCCTGAACACAGTCTGAGGAGGAGGAGAGAGGGAGGTTGGAAAAGGAAAAGCGTAGAGGGAGGAGGAAGAGAGGGAAGGGAGGAGAAGGGGGAGACGCGCCCCTGGTGGATGTGGGAAGGCCCAAGAAGCACGTGGTGGCATTAGAGGGCCATGCTGGGCTCTTTGGGTTTGTCCCTGAACAAGAAGGGAGCCTCCCACTTAGGGGATGTGATTACTTTTGGGTTACATTAACAATAAGAAAGTTGCAGAAATTTCTCTAACACTGGTGACATGTCTGATGCAGATGATTTCTGGTACGGAATGGTCTTGGTGGTGCCAAAACCAAGAAAAGAAACCAGGAAAAGGCAGAGTTAATGTTTGGACATCACATGTGGCTGTGAGGATGCTGTGGAGGTGATCAGTGAAAATGTAAACACTGGAGAGATGGAGGATGCCGGAATGCAGACAGCACTCTGGTCTGCACTACTGCACTGCCTATTCCTCAGCCTGGAATGGGGTATGGCCTAGCTGCCTCTTCTTGTCACTGAAAAGACCTCAGTGGTGTAGGCCTGGGTAGCCAGCACCTCTGCGCCCCTTAGCTCATCCTGTGTGTGTCCTACAGCAGACGACCTTCCTTGTCTTTTCATGTCCCAAAGCCCTGCACTCTCTTACCTTTCTCTACCCAGCATGAGACACATACACAGACAAACACACACACTTCACCAACACACACTCACACACACAAACACACATGCTCATATGCACATCACATATGCATACATGCATAACCCCTATTCCAACATGAGATGGTTGGAGAAGGTCAATAATATTACCCACAGAGAATGGGGGGGGGCAAAAGAGAGCACCTTGGGGCACCAATCGAGAAGGGCTCAGAAGCCAACAAGAGTGTGGGCGAGTTGGTGAGAAGGGGAGGACAAGTGTGAAGGGGGATCTCTTCCCCAGAGAATTCCAGTGAAAACAGTCAACACTGGCCATTGAGGAATGGTCTCTGACATCCTTTCTTTACAGTCTGGAACTCCCCTACCCTGACAGGTTGTATTTAAGTGGCTTATCAATTAAAAGGAAGTATCTTTGACTATGTGCCAAGAAAATAGTGTAGATCAGAATGGAGGGATGATCAAGTGTGAGAACGAAGACTGACTCAAACAATGTTTCCTTGGGTTTAAACTTAAATCTTGGAGGATTCCAGTGTAGAGCTGATGGCGCCACAGGGTCGTGGGGTGTGCCTTATGCTGTGCTGAGGTGCAGGGTCCAAGAGATAAAGAAACAGGACACAGAAGTACAAGGAAAATACAGCTGGGCTCAGGGGGCCACACAGCTTATAAGCGGAGTCAGGCGAGGCCTGGAATGTCCAGAAGCGTGAGTACTTATTGTGTATAGGTTAGGGGGCAGGGCAGTGCACGAAATCATCTTTAAGGATAGTGATAGGGTCATAAGCAATAAAACGTGGGGTCCACCTCCATTAGGTCACTTAGGCCAGGAGGTGGACTGTGAGCAGCAAGGGGCCCATTCCCATCAAGGCAAGGGCCGTGTGCAGTAAGGGGTCCACCCCCATTAGGCCACTGAGGCTTGAAAGTGGACAGTGCGCAGCAAGGGGCCCATTCCCATCAAGGCAAGGGCTGTGTGCAGTAAGGGGTCCACCCCCATTAGGTCACCGAGGCTTGAAGGTGGGCCGTGCGCAGTGAAGAGGGTGCAGTGTGCAATACTTCTATCTATGGGAAACTACTTCTAAGAAGATTTATAGGAGGACGCTTTAAGTCACACAGTAGTGGACAGAGCTGTCAAGGTTACCGCCACCTTCTGGCAGCTTCCAATGAGTTCTATGGGAAGATGCTTTTTGAACAGCACAGTAGCAAGAGCTGATAAAGTTCACAGTCACCAAGGTGGATTGCAGGTCTGAGGGCGGCCTTCCACAAGAACTGGAGCAAGGTCCTACAACTCCTTTATCAGGAGGAGTGGCTCTTGCCCTAAGCCTGCCATACAGCGGGCATCTTTATGATACTGAATGCTGCCACCTGGGCCATGGATTCTTGTCGTGGTATAACTGTTTTTCCCTAAATCATGGTCTGCACTATGTCTGCTCTAGGCATTCTTCTGATTATAAACTAAGATATAATTATATATATTTAGGGAAATATTCTTTAGGCACTCATACAATCAACATTATATGATTATATATAGAGGATTATATAAAGGGATTCTTCAAGCCCTAATTCTGTAAACTAATATGTAATTATATAAAGGGTTATATAAAAGAAAATAGCTGAATAGTAACACTATAAACTGAGATATTCTTCAGGCACTAACTGTGCCAGGGTTCTGCTTAGGTCTCTTTCCTCGGTGCCCATATTGGGGGGTTACCCACATTCCAGCAGCAGTTTCCAGAATATTCTGTGCTACCCACATCCTCTCCCTGCCAGGCTGGGAAGCAGACACCTCTGTGTTTAAGGACCACTTTCTTGCAGCAGCAAAGCTCACACTTCAGGTGCCCAACAGGGAACTCGAAGGGACCCTATGAGTTTCCTGGGGCTCTTGTCACAAGTGATTGCAAACATGGTGGCTTGAAACAATGGAAATGTATTCTGTCACTGTTCTGGAGGCTGGAAATGTGAGGTCAATGTGTCCACATGGCTACACTCCACTGAAAGTCCTCAGGGAGATTCTGTTCTTGCCTTTTCTAACTTCCAGTGGCTCTGGGTGTTCCTAGGCTTGTGGCTGTGTCACTCCAATCTCTGCCTCTGCCTTTTCGTGGCCTCCTCTGCTCCTCTCTGTGTGTCTCTCCTCCGTAAGTCTTCTAAAGAGACCCCTGTCGTTGTATTTAGGACACATCTATGTAATCTAGGACAATTTCATCTCAAGAACCATCTGCAAAGACCCTTCTCCCAAGTAAAGGTCACAATCCCAGGTTCTGGGGGTCAGAAGGTAGACATATCTTTTTGGGGATCACCTTTCAACCTCTTACAGTGACCATCAATGTGTTATCTGGGAAATAGTACCCCATCTTTCCTCAGTAATTAATCTTCTTTCCTGTTTCAAAGACTGGCTTTTTATCAGTTTGCTTTGCCCAGAATAGTTCAACACACTATAAATGTGTTGTGTCTTGTGTGATGCTGTTGTGTCATGTATGATAATGGTGTCAACATGGAATGTAGTGTGGTACACAGGAAAAATACTGCTTTGCTTTTTTCTGAACAATTACGTTTCTTATATGTTCTCATCAACATTTATATTTTGACAAAGGATGTGAGTTTGGAAGCTTATCATTGGTAGAGATTCTCACTTCCAGCTTTTCACATTCTGTTTGAGCAAGTTCCATGTCAGTAGGAGCAGTGTTTTCAATTTGTTTCTTTTTTCTGTTTTAACCTTAAAATAACGTATAGAAAATACTGCTCAATTAATTTCCTGATAAATGAACTGGAAGGTTCCTTGAGAAATAAATTTTTTCACAATTTTAAAAACATTTTTATTTTGCCTTATTCCCAAAAGCATTTCAGGTGAGTTCCCCTATAGGAACATATATGGTATAAGAACGTGTAGGAGAAAACAGTAAGTGAGGAAGTGAAAGTGAAGAGAAAATAAATATTGGAAAAACAAGATAACAAAAGATGGATGAGGTTGTAACCTACTTGTGCCTGAAATTCTTGAAAGTTATTAGCTGTGGGCTATAAATTTATTTTAGAGGATCACAGCAACCACACAGGGTGTGGCGGAGGGGGCAGGCTAATGACCAAAATTTACCACATCCGTAATGTGGAAAAAGAAAATCAAAAGTGTTCTAGAGGCTGCTTCATGTATAGTTATTACCTTTCTGCAACATTCCTGGCAATGAGATGGAGGTTCAGTGTCCTAGGAACCTTTTTCCTGAAAGATCCCTCCCTGTAGGCTGTTGGCCTCATAACAAAGCCTACATCAGGCAAAGACTCATTAGATGTGAAAATGTCCAGAGCACTTGTTAAGAGGACACAGCCTCCAGGGATATTGTTTTCAGCAACAAAGCCCCTGTGCCCATCCTCACCATGGATCAAGGTAAGTTCTGTCTGCATATGCTGTCAATTCACAGCCTCCTGTTATATGAAGGCATTAGGTAGAGGCTGGCAGAGAAATAGCTATAGGCTTTTTTTTTTTTTTTTTTTTTTTTTTTTTTTTTTTTCAGATAATGTTGACTGAGACCCAAAGCTTTATGCCTTGGAACATAGCTCTAGTGATTTGAACCAGGATAAATTCAATGACGTGTTAGCAAATTTCTTACATGGTCATTAAAATTTTTTTTTTCTCAATGAAGTCCCATAAGACATCTAATATTAAACCATATAACTTTAAGGTGAATCCTACAAACTATAGTGATTGAAGACTGTGCCCTGGGTAAATAGCTAAGCTTTCTGTTTAATATCAGTTTTAAGATAGAAACCTATTAAATATTGGAGTAAGTAATTTGAAGTCACTGTTCTTGAACTCACCACTATGATTGCTTTGGCTTGAATATCTATGTCTCTTTCAAAATTCATGTTGAAACTTAATCCCCATTGTGGTGGTATTAAGAGGTAGGGTCTTTGGGGGACTGATCAAGTCATGAAGGCACCACTCACGTGAAGAGAATTAGAATTAGCGCCTTAATAAAAAGCTCGAAGGAACTACTTTAGGCCCCTTCTGCCCGTCCACCTTCTGCCACCTGAAGACACAAGAACGCCCTCATTAAACAAGAATGCTCATGCGTTGATCTCAGATTTCCCAGCCTCCAGAACTGTGAGAAACACATTTCTGTTCTTTATAAGCTACCCAGTCTATGGCATTTTGTTATAGCAGCACAAATGCAGTAAGACTGTGCTGGTGACACACTTTGAAAGTGGCAAGTGACAATACAGTTTTGTTCTCAGTATAGTAGTCAGCAAAGTCTTCGTCTGAATGGCAGGCCCATTCTCAACAAAATCTGGGTCCTCAGGGAGGACCATTTCAACTTTGGAATATGCAGTGGTGTGACCACAGGCTGCTTTCCTTCATTGTGCTGATCCAGCTTCCTAATCTATAAATTTAGTAATACTCTTACTGAAAGGTCATTTTGAGGATAATGTGTAATATATATTTAGTGTTCTTAGGATCCCTTCTGATGCATGATTATTACCATTATCCTGTTCTCCATGGTGGAATATGGGGAGATAGATCCAGCGGTTTGAAAAGCAGTAGCAAATCATTAGGATTCAATTTGAAAACAAGGTCACCTAAAAATTGTGAATATTCTTTACTTATTTTTTTTAAGAGTTTATCCTAAGTCAGTAATCAAGGATAGGCAAATTGATTTAGCTGTAGGATGTTTATATTTATAATATTTAAAAAATTAGAGACAATCCAATTATTTAGAAATGAGTATTCATTGAAAATAGTATTCATTGGAATATTTTATCTTCCATTAATTGCAATGATAAGATATCTAAAGGAAACAAAACATATTTAAAATCTATTACTGGCCAAGTGCAGTGTTTCACACCAGTAATCGCTTGAGCTCAGCAGATCGAGACCAGCCTGGGCAACATGACAAAACCCTGTCTCTACCAAAAATACAAAAATTAGCCAGGCATGGTGGCACATGCCTGTAGTCCAAGCTACCTGGGAGACTGAAGTGGGAGGATCACTTGAGCCATGGAGGCAGAGGTTGCAATGAGCCAAGATTGTCTGAGTGACAGAGGGAGACCCTGTCTCAAAAAAAAAATCTATTACTAAATAAATAAAAACATGTCACAAAACAGTGTCTACTTCATGTAGTTTGGGATTTATAAAGAGCTTACATAAAAATAAGTTACAATCAGTCTTCAGTAGTTTCTGACAGAGCTCTTGTCTGTGTGAAAACCAGGTTAACACTGGTCAAAAATTAAATAATCATTGCTCTAGCTCAACCTCAACCTCAATCTCACGAAAAATACTGTCCTTAGAAACACAGCCATAGAAATTTTATATTTAGAGACGGAGAGTCTTTCTATCTCGCCCAGGCTATAGTGCACTGGCACGAGCAGCCTGGCAGCATGGCTGACTGCAGCCTCAACCTCCCAGGCTCAAGTGATCCTGCCACCTCAGCCTTCAGAGTAGCTGGGAGCATAGGCATGTGCCACTAGGTCCGACTAATTTTTTGTTGTTTGGGTTGGTCTTGAACTCCTGGAGTCAAGCCATCTGCCCACCTCAGCCTCCCAAAGTGCTGGGATTATAGCAATGAGCCACCTCATTGGGCTGACTAGACATTTTTAAAGAGTTGAGTTTGCTGTTGAGTATGCTAGTTAGTCTAAAATTGAAGGTAGAAGGGAAGGATGGTTTTTAAAAATGTGTTTAGTCTCAGATCATTTGTTTATTTGTTAGTGTATATAATTAAGCCTCCATTTACCCGGGGACCTTTTCAGGCTCTAGACAAGCTCCTTGATCTTTACATTTTAGTTAAAAGGGGAGAAAGCAGGAAGAAAGCTGGTAAAGACATCAATGAGTGTCTAAGATAAAGCAAGGGTAAAACTAGGATGCACCTCCACCTGGATATTGTCACAGGTAGTTTGGGTGGTCACAGAAGCCTGTCTGAGAAGGAGACATCCAAGCTAGCTGGAATTCAGGAAGAAACCATCTCGCAAAGATCTGCAGCAGAAGACTGTGGGCAAAGGGGCCACCCAATATTCAGGCCCTAACAGAACCTGCCAGATAAACTCATGGGTGTATTAGTCAGGGTTGTCTAAAGAAACAGAGCCAAGCCAATGTATATAGATAGGTCAATATGTCTGTCCCATCTTCCCACAGAGCAGCAGTAACCTGGTCATAGCTCCTGCTAAAACCACCTTTGCAAAAACGATAATGGAGGAAATTATGACAGTGAAAGAGACCAGACCTAACCGTGTCCATCTTGCTTCTAACATATAAGCTGTCCTTGTTCATTTCTGGGAATAGGTCACACTAACTTTGGGAAGGAATTCAGTTCACGGTTTGACTATGAAATAAAATGGACAATAGCCCTTTCCCGAAAAGATCTCCTTCATGCTTGGGGACCAGTCTGCCTTTTTAGGACTAGCAAATTAGCTACAAGATTAGAAATTAGTGTTTAGGGGTCATGCAGCCTCTGGCTCCAAGAGTCTAAACCTCCTCAAATTGTTCCTGGAGATAAAATCACTATTGTAAAACCTGAGAGCAGTGCTTGAGATATTTTGCAGACCCTGAACTGGGTGGATCAACTGACACCCCAGACCTGGTAATCTGGCTCAACCAATTCTGCCATCATACCCAGGAACAGAAGACAGCAAGAAAAACCTCAGTTCGACCCTCTATGATTTCATCTCCAAACTGACAAGTCAGCATTTCTTACTTCCCAAGCCCCTACCTGCCAAATTAGCTTTTAAAACTCTGATTCTCAAATGCTCGGGGAGACTAATTTGAGTAATAATAAAACTCCAGTCCTGCACAGTTGGCTGTGTGTGAATTATTCCTTCTCCATTGCAACGCCCCTGTCTTGATGAATTGGCTCTGCCAAGACAGCGGGCAAGGTGAATTTGGTGTGTGGTTGCACTGCCACCCTCCTCCCTCCAGTCTTCTGAGTTTCTGAGCATAGAATGGACAAGGCTTATACTGGAATGCTGGGGGTGGGGTGGATCAGAAAGAGGACATTCAATGACTGGCCTCAGTCTAAGCCCACTTAGCTCTAACTAGCTTCGGGACAAAGGGAAGTGCCTCACTCCTGTTCAGTGTCAGGCAGAAATTGATGATAAAAATTTATTTGCTATTTTATTTGTGCTTGAGATTCTCTTGAGAAACTGGAGAATTTTCAGGACCTCATAGCTATGAAACTATTGTCTTATTCTGCTTTCTGCTGCTGTAACAGAACACCACAGCCTGGATATTTTATAAACAACAGAAGTTTGTTTGGCTCACAGTTCTGGAGGCTTGGAAATCTGAGAGCATGGGACTGGCATGTGGTGAGGGTCATTCTACGGCAAAAGGGTGAAAGGTCACATGAACACATGAGATAGAGAGAGAAATGGGGCCCAACTAGTCCTTTTATTAGGAGCCCACTTTTCAGTTGACTATCCCACTCCAGTGATAACGGCATTAATTCAGAGCCCTCATGACTCAATCACTTTTTAAAGGTCCTACCTCTGAACAGTTATAATGGCAACTAAATTTCAACATGAGGTTTGGTGGTCACATTCAAACTATAGAAACTACTTAACAGAATTCCATTTCCTACATTAATTTTATTAGATATTCTCTCATGAAACAATGATAACATATTGAAAGTTGGATTAGCCTTTTAGCATATTAAACTTTAATGAGTGATAGACAAAATGAATTAACAAAACATCACCTGATATTTATAAAGCCTTGAACCATATTCTGCAATTATGGTGTATAATTGTCTGGATTTCTGAGGATCCTCTGTTTCTTTAAGCCACTGATGACTTAGGAATCCTGTTAAAGAAAAGATAAACTCTGATTACAGAGTTTATCTGGAAACATAAAATATTTTACATGTATTCATAAGAATTTCCCTAAACATGAAGAATTACTGTTAAGAATATCAGATCCTTGGGTGACATCATGGAAAATGGTGGAATAGTACACACAAAGAATCAGGCCTCCATATAAACAATATATCCGGTAGGCTGGGTGCAGTGGCTCACGCCTGTAACCCCAGCACTTTGGGAGGCCGAGGCGGATGGATCACGAGGTCAAGAGATCAAGAACATCCTGGTCAACATGGTGAAACCCCGTCTCTACTAAAAATACAAAAATTAGCTGGGCATGGTGGCGCATGCCCATAGTCTCAGCTACTCGGGAGACTGAGGCAGGAGGATTGCTTGAATCCAGGAGGCAGAAGTTGCAGTGAGCCGAGATCGCACCATTGCACCCCAGCCTGGGTAACAAGAGCGAAACTCCATCTCAAAAACAAACAAACAAACAAAAAAACAATACAGCTGGTAAAGATGGACAGAATAAACATTTTTAGAACTCTGGAATCTAATCCAAAACCTACAGCAACCAGATAACTAAGGATAGGGGGGCTAGTTTCTAGTAACAGAGCATGTAGCATTTTTGTTTACCTGACTACCATCTTCCATTTCCCAACCCGGTGGTGGCAGCTATAGGGACAGCATTTCACATTCCTTCAATATAAACATTGTTCTTAAAATACCATGGCAATGGTTTTTGATCCATCAAGTGGTTCCCTGAGAGCTGGCACAGAAGCTGACCTGTGTTTATTCCACCCCCATAGCTTTCTAGGAGTTGGCAATATCTGTTGAAAGGGTTCAAAGACACACTGCCCAAGGCCAACTGGGACAAAGGACAGTAGATGATGAAAGTGGCAGACAGACCCCAAAGCCCATGAATAAAGAGGCAGTCTCTTGCTGGAATAAGGGCTCAGGAAGACTGCTGTATCATGTACTAGAAAAGAGAGAATGTAATATTCATTTCTAGGACTGGATACACATTTGTAAATGACCCTCAAGAAGATACCAGCTTGCACCTCTGGTGGATCTGTAGATTGTGTTTAAGCAGGACAGGCTAAGGCAGAGTTTTAGGTGGCCTGGCTTAGCCTTGAAGAGTGTCCCAGCTTAGAGCCAAGCTGCAAAGACTGAAAGAGTAATCTCCCTGTCTCTGTTTCTGTCTGTCTGTCTGTCTCTCTCTCTCTGGATTCAGGAATTCAAGGAAATATGTGTTAAATCGGTGGCTAACCACTGAGATCATGCAATAGAAAATATACATTACAAGAAACACAGTCTTAAAAAATGGTTTGAAAATGTTACTAAACAAAGAAGTGACTGAAGCCTTTAACATGCAATAGCTGGCAAACCCTGGGGAAGAGGAAAACCTGATTTCTAGAGATATTACATTACAATATTAAAATGCTCAATTTGCAAAATTACATGGCATGGAATGAAACAGGAAAGTATGACCCATTCAAGAGGAGAAAATGACAGAAATCATACCTGAGGAATCTGACATTGGAATTATGAGAGAAAGGGGCATAAAGAATATTTGAAGAAATAAACAAAACCAATGGGATACAGCAAAAGCAGTACTAAGAGGGAAGATTATAGCTATAAGTGCCTATACTGAAAAAGAGGAAAGCATCAAATAAATGACATAATTTAGATGCACCTTAAAGAACTAGAAAAGCAGGAGCAAACCAAACCCAAAATGAGTAGAAGAAAAGAAATAATAAAGATCAGAGCACAAATAAATAAAATTGAAATGAAGAAAACAATACAAAAGATCAATAGAAAAATAGTTTTTAGAAAAGTTAAACAAAATTGATAAACCTTTAGCCAGATTAAGAAAAAAAAAGAGAAGATACAAATGAAATTAGAAATAATAAAGGAGACATTAAAACTGATACAGCACAAATTTAAAGCATCATTAATAGCTACTATGAACAACTGTATGCCAATAAATTAGAAAATCTACAAGAAATGGACAAATTACTAGACACATACAATCTACCAAGATTGAACCAGGAAGAAATTCAAAACCTGAACAGACCAATAAATAGTAATGAGATTAAAGCCATAATAAAAAAAATTACCAGTAAAGGAAATCCCAGGATCCCATGGCTTCATTGCTGAATTCTACCACACATTTAAAGAAGAGCTAATACCAATCTCACCCAAACTATTCTGAAAAATAGAGAATGGAATACTTCTAAATTCATTCTATAAGGCCAATATTACCCTGATACCAAAACCAGATAAAGACACATCAAAAAACAAAAATGAAAACTATAGGCCAATATCTCTGATAAATATTAATACAAAAACTCTTAATAAAATACTAGCAAACTGAATTCCACAGTACATTAGAAAGATTATTCTTCATGACCAAGTGAGATTTATCCCCAGGATGCAAGGATGGTTCAACATATGCAAATTAGCCATATGCAAATCAATCAATGTGATACATCATAGCAATAGAATGAAGGATAAAAACCATATAATGTTTTTTCAATTGATACTGAAAAAGCATTTGGATAAAATTCAACATCTCTCCATGACAAAAATCCTCAAAAAATTGGGTATGGAAGGAACATACCTCAACTTAATAAAAGCCATGTGTGACAGACAGATCTACAGCTAGTATAACACTGAATGGGAACAAACTGAAAGGCTTTCCTCAAAGATCTGGAACATGACAAGGATGCTTACTTTCACCACTGCTATGCAACATAGTACTGGAAGTCCTTGTTAGAGGAACAAGGGAAGAGAAAGAAATAAAGGGCATCCAAATTGCAATGAAAGAAGTTAAATTATCCTTGCTTGCTGATGATATCATCTTATATTAGGAAAAAACCTAAATACTCCACAAAAAACCTATTAGAACTGATAAATTCAGTAGTGTTGCAGGACATAAAGTCAATGGACTAAAAATCAGTGGCATTTCTATATACCAACAGTGAACACTCTGAAAAATCAATAAAGTAATCTCATTTACGGTAGCTGCAAATAAAATTAAATACTTAGGAATTAACCAAAGAAGTGAAAGATCTCTACAATGAAAACTGTAAAACATTGATGAAAGAAATTAAAGAGGACACAAAAAATAGATAGTTCATGTTCATAAACTAGAAGATCAATGTTGCTAAATGTCCATACTACTTGAAGTAATCTGCATATTTAATGCAATCTCTATCAAAATACCAATGACATTCTTCACAGAAATAGAAAAAAAAAAAACCCTAACATTCAAATGCAACCACACAAGACCCAAAATAGTCAAAGCTATTCTTAGCAAAAAGAAAATTGGAGGAATCACATTACCTGACTTCAAATTATACTACAGAGCTTAGCAACCAAAACAGCATGGTACTGGCATAAAAAAAGACAGAGAAAGGCCAATGGAACAGAATGAGAACCCTTATAGATAACTGATTTTTGACAAATGTGCCAAGAACATACACTGGGGAAAACATCGTCTCTTCAATAAATGGTGCTGGGAAAACTAGATATTTATATGCAGAAGAATGAAACTAGACCCCCGGATTAAAGGCTAAAATCTAAGACTTTAGACTATGAAACAACTGTAAGAAAACATTAGGGGAAAACCTCCAGGTAATTGATCTAGGCAAAAATTTCTTGAACAGTATCCCACAAGCACAGGCGACAAAAGCAAAAACCAACAAATGGGATCACAGTTAAAAAGCTTCTGCACAGCAAGGGATACAATTAACAATGTGAAGAGATAACTCACAGAATGGGAGAAAATATTTATAAATTACCCATCTGACAAGGGATTAATAAGAATATGTAAGGAGCTCAAATAACTCTATAGGAAAAAAAAACTTATTAATCTGATCAAAAACATAGGCCAAAGATTCAAATAAACATCTCTCAAAAAAAGACACACAAATGGCAAACAGGTTTATGAAAATGTGCCTGTTTCATTGATTGTCAGAGAAATGAAAATCAATATGTAAATGAGATGTCATCTCACCCCAGTTAAAATGGTTTATATCCAAAAGACAGGCAATAACAAATGCTGGAGAGGATGTGGAGAAAAGAGAACCCTCATACACTGTTGGTGGAAATGTAAATTAGTACAACCACTATGAAAAATAGTTTGGAGAATCTTCAAAAAATGATTATCAGAGCTAACATGATCCAGCAGTCCCACTATTGGGCATATACCAAAAATAAAGGAAATCAGTATATCAAAGAGATATCTGCACTCCCGTTTGTTGCAGCATTGTTCACAATAGCTAAGAGCTGGAAGCAACCTAAGTGTCCATCAACACAGGAATGGATAAAGAAAATGTACATATATGCAATGGTGTACTCTTCAGCCATATAAAAGAATGAGATAATGTCATTTGCAACAACACGAATGGAATTGGAGATCATTATGTTCAGTGAAATAACTCGTGCACAGAAAGACAAATATCACATGCTCTCGCTTATTTGTGGGAGCTAAAAATTAAGACAGTTGAACTCATGAACATAGAGAGTAGAATGATGATTACCAGAAACTGCAGAGGGTAGTGTAGAAGAGGGAGGAGGTGAGGATGGTTAACAGGTACAAAAAATAGAAAGGATAAATAAGACCTACTGTTTGAGAGCACAATGGGTGACTACGGTAAAAAATTACTTAATTGTACATTTAAAAATAACTAAAAGATTGTAATTGGATTGTTTGTAACACAAAGGATAAATGTTTGAGGGGATGGATACCCCATTCTTCATGGTATGATTATTTCTCATTGCATGCCTGTATCAAAACATCTCATGTACCCCATAAGTATATATATTTACTGTGTACTCACAAGAAATCAAAAATTTTTTAATTTTAAACAAGGAAAAGAATATTTAAAGAAATAATGGTGAGGGCCAGGTGTGGTGGCTCATGCTGTAATCTCAGCACTTTGGGAGGCCAAGGCAGGTAGATCACTTGAAGTCAGGTGTTTGAGACCAGCCTGACCAACATGATGAAACCCTGTCCCTACTATAAAATACAAAAATTAGCCACACATGGTGGCGGGTGCCTGTAATCTCAGACAGTAGGGAGGCTGAGGCAGGAGAATGGCTAGAACTGGGGAGAGGGAGGTTGCATTGAGCCGAGATCATGCCATTGCACTCCAGCCTGGGTGACAGAGCAAGACTCTGTCTCAAAAAAATAAAAATAAAAAAGGCTGAAAAAGTTCCATTTGATAAAAAGCCATGAATCTATACAACCAAGAAGCTCAACAAACTCCTAGTAAAACGAACTTAAAAAGACCCATGCTGAAACCTATTATAATCAAACTGTTGAAAGATAAAAACGCAGAGCGAATCTTGAAAGCAGGAAGAGAGCAATGCCTTGTCATATACGGGGAAACCTCCGCTGGATTATCACCTGATTTTTTTCTTCAGAAACCATGGAGGCCAGAAGACAGTGGGATGACATATTTAAAGTGCTGAAATAAAAAAAGATTCTATATATGATAAAACTATTCTTCCAGCTGAGGAAAAAATTAAGATATTTTAAGATAAAGAAAAGCTCATGGTGTCTTTGCCACTAGACCAGCCCTTCAGGCAATGCTAAAGGGATTCCTTCAGGCAGCAGTGAAAGGACATTAGAGAGTAACTCAATGCCACATTAAGCAATCAAAATCTCCAGTAAAGGTAACAGAGAAGTAAATATGAAATCAGTATTATTGTTTTGGGTTTGTAACTCCTTTTTTATTTCCCACTTAATTTGAAAGAGAAATTTATAAAGCATAATTACAAATCTATGATTGCAGGAACCCAATGTATAAAGATGTAATTTTTGACAACATAAAGAGGAGTCAATCCCAGTGAATGGAGGTCATAAGGAGGAAAAAAACAAACAAAAAAAGAGGAGCAGACCTAAATAGGAGCAGAGTATTTGCATTCTATTAAAGTGAATTTGGTATAAATTTAAACTATATTGTTATAAATGTAAGGTGTTTGTTGAAATCCCCATGGTAACCACTAAGAAAATATCTAAAAACATGTACAAAATGAAACAGAACAAAATTAAAACAGTACACTACAACAAAGCAGTTAAACACAAAAGAAGGCAGTGAAAAAGGAAGAACAAAAAAGGAATAAGATATAGATTTTCTAAAAAATAGAAAAGTGGCAGAAGTAAGTCATTCCTTATTAGTAATTAATGTAAATAAAAATGGATTAAACTTTCCAATCAAAAGGCAGAGGCTGGCAGAATGCATTTAAAAACATGATTCAACTATATGCTACTTACAAGAGGTTTACTTTAGAATCAAAACTAAAAATTATGAAACGTGGCTGAAAAAAATTAAAGAAGATCTAAATAAAGGGAAGGACAACTTATGTTCATGAATTGGGAGATTTACTATTGCTAAGATGGCAAAACTACCTACAGTTCTCCACAGATTCAAAGTTATCTTTTTCAAAATCCCAACAGTGTGATATTGGATAATGACAGACATATAGACCAATGGGTTAGACTATCCAGAAATAAACCTATTTAACTATAGCAAATTCGGTTTTTGGAAAGGGGGACAAGACAGTCAAAGATTTCTATAGGGAAAGAATAATATTTTCAGCAAATGGTCCTGGGACGATAGGCTATCCACACACCAAAAAATGAAGTTGGATCCCTTGCATCATACACAAAACTGAACTCAAAATGGGTCAATTACCTAAATATTATAAGAACTAAAACCACAAAACTCTTTATAAAAGGGGATAAATCTTCGTAACTTAAGATTTGGCAATGGAATCTTCGATATGACACTCTCAAGATTATAAGCCTTTGTGTATGAAAGCACATTATAAAGAAAGTGTAAAAACAACCTAGAATGAAAGAAATGATTTCAAGAGATATATCTGAGAAGGGTTTAGTATCTAGAATATATAAGAAACTCTTCCAACTCAACAATGAAAGGACAAACCTAATCAAAAATGAGCAAAAGACTTTAATAGACATTTCTCCAAGGAACACATACAAATGGTCAATATGCACATAAAAAGATGCTTGACATCATTAGTCCTTAGAGAAATCAAATTATGATGAAACATGACTTTTCATCCACCATGATGGCTATAATAACAAAAAGGATAAAGATGGTGTAGAAATTGAACTTCTTGTTTTAATCCATTTGTGATGCTCTAAAGGAATATCTGAGGTTGGGCAATTTATAAAGAAAAGAGGCTTATATGGCTCACAGTTCTACAGGCTGTACCAGAGGCATGGCACCAGCATCTGCAGCTGGTGAGGGCCTCTGGCTGCTTCCACTCATAGCGAAAGGCAAAGAAGAGTCAACATGTGCAGAGATCACATGATGAGAGAGGGAGCAAGAGAGAGTGGGAAGAGGTCAGGTTCTTTTTAACAATCAGCTCTTACAGGAACTAATAGAGGGACAACTCATTACTGTAAGGATGGAACCAAGTAATTAATGAGTAATCTGCCCTCATGACCCAAATGCCTTCCATTAGGCCCCCACCTGCAATATTGGGGGTCAAATTTCAATATGAGCCTTGGGGGGACAGATATCCAACTATAGCACTCCTTATACACTGCTTGTGGAAATATAAAATAGTGCAGCCATTGAGGAAAACAGTCTGCTGGTTCCTCCCTAGAAATTTCATTCCTAGGTATATACTTGAAAGAATTGAGAACATGTGTTCAAATAAGCACATGTATACACTTAGGCATAGCATCACTATTCACAATAGCCAAAAGATAAAAACACTCTAAATGCCCATGAATAGATAAATGGATAAATGAAATATGGTATATACATACAATGGAATATTGTTTAGCTACAAAAAGGAATGAAGAACTGACACATGTTAGAATATGGATGAACCTTAAAAACATTATGCTAAGTGAAAGAAGTCAGATAAGAAAGATCACATGCTATGTGATCTTTTTCATAACATTAACTGGGTTGAAACCTTGATTTTAATGGAGCTCCATGCTTTAAGTTGTCAATATACAAAAGAGCAATTTCAGTGTGCTGGGGGTTGTGGGGTGTGATATTGACCAGTAAGAAACTACAAACTAGCCAGGCATGGTGGCTTACGCCTGTAATCCCAGCACTTTGGGAGGTTGTGGTGGGTGGATCACAAGATTAGGAGTTCAAGACCAGCCTGGCCAACATGGTGAAACTCAGTCTCTACTAAAAATACAAAAATTAGCCAGGTATGGTGGCAGGCACTTGTAATCCCAGCTACTTGGGAGGCTGAGGCAAAGAATTGCTTGAATTCAGGAGGCAGAGTTTGCAGTGAGCTGAGATCACGCCACTGCACTCCAGCCTGGGCAACAGAGTGAGACTCTGTCTCAAAAGAAAAAAAACAAACTACAAACTGCACATTCTGCAGTAATTTCTTCGGGACTGTGTGATGAGCAAGAGTCTCTGGTTGTCAAAACCTCCCAAGTGGAGTGGCCCAAATTTAGAAAACATAAAATGTATAATATGTTGCAATAAAAATATTGGAAATTCTTAACTTTAAAGCAACATCCAGGACTGTAAAATTTACAAAAAGAAAATCACAATTCCAAGAGAAAAAAGGTCCTTTCTTAATTTTCTAATAAAAATCCAATATTACCTTTACAATCAGAAATTTACAAAAAAAAAAAAGAAAGAAAGAAAAAGCTTCAAGAATGTGCAGGTCACCTCCAGCATTTTCCATGGCATTTATTTACAAATATGAGTCACTCTGTTGAGCTGTCTCTCACCAGGCAGACATATTCTGTGAAATGGCTTTAAGGATCATTACTTATGAAGACTTACCTGCAATAAGAAAAGTCAATGTAAACATTGTACTTAGAATAATCTTCCGTGATCGAGTTACCCTAAAAAAAGTAAAAACAATGATTAAAAAAAGAATTTAACAACATCATGAATTTTACTTGGACTTTAGCCACTACACCCAAGTTAATAAACTTACTTGTTCTCATTCTTGCTTAATCTAGGTTGAGTCTATGAATTACTTTAATTTCCAATCCACTATTTTTTAAATTGAGAGAAGGTCATTTTCATGATGATACACACTCACCTGCATATATGTGTGGGCATACATACAATCATACCTCTCACTTTCACATATGTAACGCCTATGCTAGCATATGTGTATACTTAAACTGCTTATAAGAAAAAAACAAAGACAGTATTCTAGAGGTCTCAAACGTAGAATTAACTAAGAAAAAAGGAAAAATCAGGCTCTAATTTTATGGAAATTCGGTATAAAGCTAAAGAACTATGACGATTAACAAATATCTGATAAAATCCTTTGAAGTCATCATGACCTTTCTTCCTACTCTCTGTTGAAGTATAGTATGCTATGCAAATATGATTTGCGCTCTTTTCTGTATAATTGTGCAGCCCAGTGATGCTTCACAGAATGAACACATCCATGAAACGCAGGACTGGAAATTGAGCATACTCAGTGCTGTGGACTGAATTGTACCCCACCCCACACTGCAGACACAAATTCATTTGTTGAAACCCCATGCCCATTGCTACTGTATTTAGAGATAGGGTCTTTAATTGCTTTAATTGCTAATTAAGGTTAAAAGAGGTTGTGAGTGGGAGTCTAAACTAGCAGGATTGTTAGAAGAGGTGGAAGAGAGACCAGAAATTTTTCTCTCTTTGTGCACTCAGAAGACAGGTTCCATGGGGACTCAGTGAGAAGGCAATCCAGGGAGAGACCCCTCACCAGAGACCAAATCAGCTGGAACCTTGGACTTTCCAGACTCCAAAACTGTGAAATTTCTGTTGTTTCAGCCACCCAGTCTGTGGTATTTTTTTATTGCAGCCTGAGCAGTTAAACACCCCAAGCCCATCAGAAGCCCATCTTGTGCCCTCATCAGATGCCACACCTTCCACCTCTGAAGGTACCTGATCTCCTGAGCTCTATCCCCATTAAGTAGATTTGTCTGGGTTTGAACCATCTATAAACGGACTCAAGTGGGTATGGGCTCTATCTGTCTGCCTCCTGTTCCCAGCCTTACAGTTGTGAGAGTCAACTGTGCTGTTGTATATAGTTGTGGTTCATTCATCCTTATGACTGTATAGTATTCCATTGTGTGAATATACCATGTGGGTATCCATCCTAGCATTGGTGGGTGTTTGGAGCTATGATAAATAATGCTGTTATAAAGATTATTACAAGCAATGCAGCTATGAACATTCTCATACACGGTTTCTGATGAAGACAAGTATGTATTTCATTTAAGTATATTCCCAAGAGAGGAATTGCTGGGTCATAGGATTTATTCATAATCCATTGGAGTAGATTCTGCTAAAGAGTTTTACAAAGTGGTTATAAGGATAAACTTTTCACATCCAACCTTTTAAAAAACCCTGAAGGGTGGACGGAGAGGGAAGCTAAAATGATAACATTAAGCTAAGGTGAAGGCTGTAAACTTCTGGATAAAGTATGACAAGTTGGCAAACTAAAAATTTTTACTTAAAACATAAGAAAAATCACATTAACATGGACCATCCATTAATGGCATTCACTAGAGTGGGCCACTCAATTCCCCCAGCACAGAATTTTTAAGTAGCTTATCTCCCCTACATAAAGTAGTCATGCCTGTTAGCTATCCAGGAGTGTGGGACAGTGTGGATAGCAACTAAGAAGAGAATTTTCTTAACTCTCTTCTCTTCAGGGAAGTGTATTCTTGAGCCTCTTCCTTTTAAATGTTATTGGACCTGTGGAGAGTGGTAGGGGGTCCACTGAATAAAAAAGTTATTCATAGGTCGCTGGGTGCCATGGCTCAGGCCTATAATCCCAGCACTTTGGGAGGCTGAGGAGGGCGGATCATGAGGTCTGGAGATCAAGACCATCCTGGCCAACATGGTGAAACCGCATCTCTACTAAAAATACAAAAATTAGCTGGGTGTGGTGGCGTGCGCCTGTAATCGCAGCTACTCAGGAGGCTGAGGCAGGAGAATCGGCTGGACCTCAGAGGTGGAGATTGCAGTAAGCCGGGATTGTGCCATTGCACTCCAACCTGGTGACAGAGCAAGAGTCTGTCTCAAAAAAAAAAAAAAAAAAAAAAAAAAAAAAAAGGTTATTCAAGGTAAATTGTGGCTTACAGGAGCTCTCCTGATGGGCTGAATTAAATGACAATTATCACATTACCGTATTTACCAAAGATTAATTCCATTTTTTTTCTGTTAGAAAACTGGCTGCCAGGCTCTGCAATGCAAAACTCCTGTGCCTTTGCCCAGCCAGTGGGATTCTGCCATTTGGAGCAAGCACATTTTGTTATTTCTGTGATTTTGAAATGCTGCCCTCCTTGTACAATAAATTTGTAGTATTCCTTTTATTTTTATTGACAATTTTGTTTCTGTGCAAGTGTTTCCTTGTTACCAATGGAAAAGTTATTTCATTACTTGCAGTTTTTGTTTTCTGAGAAGGCAGCACATGGACAGGGGATTTGTAAATAGGTTTGGGGTCTTTGGATTCCCTGCTGTCTCCTTACAGATGATCCCCACATATGTTCCCGCTAGAGGAAACAGGGTGATTCACTCAAAATGTGCATCCCCTACCAGAGTTGTTAGTCAATTATCACCCAAGAATGTAATAAATGCCACTCTGTGTCCAGAGTCCTGAGCCCGCCTCTAAACTCTGCATATCACCAAGATTATACAAGCTAGCCCAATGAAAAAAAAAAAAAAAAAGTGAATTATCTGGAAGTTTTTAAGTTGCTGTTGCTGTGGCTTATTCTTTGAAACAGGGTGGCTCTCCTTTCTTAATCCTTGTCCCCAGTCTGCTGTTGTTAATCCAGATACATTGACATAGAAGTATTGTGATCACGCCTAAGTACTGTGATCAAGAAAAACGTTCAAAGGAAATTGTTTGGAAATGATTTTCTCTATAAAGGGGGAAAACACTGTCTGTCAGGTAACAGATACCAGGTGAACAGGGCACAAGTGACGGAGGTAACACATTAAACCTACAGTCTCAGCACACCACTCTGCTATGTTTACCTACCCATTTGCATCAGGGTTTTCGTGCTCTGATAGCAAAGCATCGCCACTGGCGCTACCGCTGGCTTCTTCAGAGCAATCTCTGAAAAATATGGCAGCCATTCTCGCCTTCATTTTTCCACTCATGATCCCTCACCAAAGAACAAACAGCTGGCAGGATGAAGAACACTCATCCTCTTTCCTATTTTATGAAAAACATGAACTATACATACAGTTTTGTAATTTGTTTTGTTTAATGTCTTCTTCCTCTATGGGTGTTTCTTCTTGAAGAGGGAATTTTGAAAAGCTTCTGAGTCTTCTGTTGCATCATCCTCTGTGACACCACATAATGCAGATGGCCACCATGACCAGCTAGGGCATGGACACACATCCTCCTGTCTTCTTCAAGGGCCTAATTGTACCATATGTCAAATCCACTGAATAATACAAAGGCACCCCATGTACGTACTGCTTTTCTATAGCAAATCTGGATGTTTTGCTTTGCTATATTTACTTCAGTGCTTTCCTTCCTTCCTTCCTTCCTTCCTTCCTTCCTTCCTTCCTTCCTTCCTTCCTTCCTTCCTCCCTCTCTCCCTCTCTCTCTCTGTCTTTCTCTTTCTTTCTTTCTCTCGCTCTCTCTTTCTTAGATGGAGTTTCACTCTTGTTGTACAGGCTGGAGTGCAATGGCGCGATCTTGGCTCACTGCAACCTCTGCCTCCCAGGTTCAAGCGATTCTCCTGCCTCAAGCCTCCCAAGTAGCTGGGATTACAGGTATGTGCCACCACACCTGGCTAATTTTGTATTTTTAGTAGAGACAGGGTTTCTCCATGTTGGTCAGGCTGGTCTTGAACTCCCAACCTCAGGTGATCTGCCTGTCTCAGCCTCACAAAATGCTGGGATTACAGGCATGAGAGCCACCACACTGGCCTACTTCAGTGCTTTTCTAATAAATAAAATATCAGAAATATAATGGTAGACCCCCAAGTGTCCCCAAATCTCAGCCCACTCCCTTATTTTCCACAGACAACTACAACATGAAAATTGATATACTCTATTCTAGTTATTTTTGATATTTTACAATGTAAATCTGTATCTAAAGATAATATTGTTTTCATGCTTAAAACATAAAATAAATGATATGCCACTCCTGGTTTTCTTACAACATTGTCTATCTTGAGATATTAACTCCACTCATTTTAATTACTCTATGGTGTTTTATTATATATCCATCACAATTCATTTACTCGTCCTTCTATAGATGTATACTTAGGTTATTTTCAGTTTTTTGGAAAGAAATAATGCTCATTGCAAGTTGTTATATGCACACCGCAAGGTTTTTCTAAACATAAACCTAGAAATTGAATAGCTAAGGGGAAGGATAATCTAGTTTATTTGGGGCATAAATTCTAGGATGACAGTGATTTCAATCTTAGCACTTTGGGGATACTACTCCACGGTCTTGTGGATTGATTGTTGCTGATGAAAATTCTGTCTGGTTTTCATTCCTCTTCAATTTTTTTTTTTTGGCAATTTCTCTGGTAGTTTTTAAGATTTTCTGTTTATCCATATTTTCCGTTTTATTTTGGTGTATCCAGGTTTGATACTAGTTTTTGTTTTTCCTCACTTATAACTCAGAGTCTTTTCAATGTGAGCACTTGTGTGTTGTTTTTTTCAGGTCTGGACTATTTTTCAGCATCAGGGCTTCAAATATGGCTCTCTGCCACTGCCTTGATTTTCTTAGAATGGTCCACCTGTTGACGCTTGTGTCTCCCTTTTACTTTCCATATAGTTCAACTGCTCCTTCATATTCGTTTCTGCTCTTCTCTCTTTTTACTTATGTTGATTTCTGGGTGAATTCGTAAGTGTTATTTTTTTATTTACTACTTTTTCTTCTGAAAGCCTAGATCTGTCCCAAGAAACCCCCAAGTTTCTACTTTTTTATCTACTAGTCCTAAATTGGAAAGTTACAAAATGGTACACACCAAATATGGCATTTTCACCTGGCATCTGCCTTCTAGCTATTGGCTCCCCTCCCTCCTAGCATCTGTGTTACTATTTATACTCTTTCCATTCAAAGATGTGATATGCATGTACAGTATGTGACATTGCATTATATATGTAATATTTTATATGTATATTTATCTCTCCACATTCCTAATGGTAGCTTACTATAAACTGTGCTCTGCATCTTTCTTCTTTCACTTAAACATTTATCTTGGAAGTTTTTCTGATGGTTTGAGATAATCTTCGATAAATGTAGGCAAGAATGCAGAGAAAAGGTAACCCTTGTATACTGTTGCTGGGATGTATTGGTATACTCATAATAAAAAACAGTATGGAAGTTCCTTAAGAAATTAAAAATAGAACTACCATATGATTCAGCAATCCCACTTCTGGGTATATATACCCAAAGGAAATGAAATCAGTGTGTTGAAGAGATATTTGCACTTCCAAGTTCATTTTATCACTATTCACAAGCCAAAATATAAAAACAACCTAAGTGTTCATTGATGGATGAATGAATGTGATTTATACACACACACACACACACACACACACACACACACACACACACACGGGGTGGGGGAGAGAGAAAGTGAGAGGGAATGGAATATTATTCAGCCATGAAAAGTAGGAAATTGTGTCATTTGTGGCAACATGAATGAGCCTGGAGGGCATTACGCTAAGTGAAATAAACCAGACACAGATACGTGAATACTGTATGATGTCATTTGTATGTGGAGCCTAAAAAAGTCAAATTTGTAGAAGCAAAGAGTAGAATGGGAGTTGCCAGTGGCTGATAGGCAGAGAGAGTGGGAAAAGGAAGATGCTGGTCAAAAGGTGCAGAGTTTCAGTTATAAGAGGGATAAATTCTGGGGATCCAATGTACAGCATGCTGACTACAGTTAGCAATATTGTATTGTATATTTGAAATGTGTTGACAGAGTAGATCTCAAGTGTTCTTACCCGACACACGCATGAACAAAGGTAACTAAGTGAGATGATGAATATGTCAATTAGCTTGATCGTAGTAATTATTTCACAATGTATGTGTGTATAAAATTAATATGCACAACTTAAATATAGAATTTTTGTTTGTTAATTATATCTCAATAAAGTTGGAAAAAAACCCAAAATGTGTCATTTTCCTTGGGAAAAGTTTCAACCAAAGACAAAGGCTGTCATTTTACCATAATGCAGGGCACTGCAGAATCAAAGAAATCTAGTCGCTCTCCCACATATAGATGATCTTGTTTCTCCAACTAGGCTGAAAACCCAAACTGCTATATAACATTGAAATACATAAATATATACCAAAAAGGAGAAATGCGTCTTTAAATTACTCAGGTTATCAGGGAAAAAAGCACAAAATATAAAAGTCCCTCCAGTTTGTGGACCCTCAGTGAGAGTATGCTGTATATTCTGGAGAGAAAGACTGAGCCCGCAGAGGTGAAGGCTGGGGAGGGGAACTACACCAGGGCTTTCAGCTGCTTGAGATTGGAACAGCCAGTAACAAGGATGGGCAAAAGTGGAGAGATGGAAAGTGCAAACAGGAGATGTGTCCTGCAAGTTTAAATAAACCAGCTTCAGCCAACAACATGGAAAAACCAACAGAGACCAGGCAGGCAGGAAGGGCCAGAGGGCTTCAAAAAATCAGAATTTGTACTCAAATACATTTTTTTTCTCTTCTCAAAATGTCCATAAGCAGGAGGTACAAGTAAAGTGAATATTCATAACCATACCTACAAGTAAAGTGAATGAAATTAGGCATAAAGTGAGAATATATGTCAGAAAATGTTGGATCCTTCTAAATATTGAGGGCCATTATGTGATAGAAATGATTATGTGATAAAGTATGGGAAATAAAGACATTGAGATAGTCTCATCATAAATAAATTATTCTTATGTCATGTTTTAATTTGCATGACATTACTTACATTCTTATCTGATCTAGTTTGCAAATATTTCTAATTTCAATCACACTGCAAAAATCAAAAGTTGGCCAGGCATTGTGGCTCATGCCTAGAGTCCCAGTGCATTGGGAGGCTGAGAGGGGAGGATCCCTTGAGGCCTGAAGTTGGAGACCAGCCTGGGGATGTAGCAAGACCGTTGTCTTTAAAAAAAAAAAAATTAAAAATTAGCTAGATGTGGTGGTGTGGGCCTGGAGTCCTAACTGCTCAGGAAGTCAAGGTGGGAAGATCTCTTGAACTCATGAGTTCAAAGCTTCACTGAGCCATGATCACACTAACACATTTCAGCCTGGATGACAGAGAAATATCCTGTCTCAAAAATAAGAATAAAACAAAATAAAAATAAATTAAAAAGTTTTTTCTAAGGAATTATACTTCATTATCATTCAACTTATGAATTCAGCTAGGAAAGAAGGTTATCAACTTGGATGAATGCTGTACTCTTCTGTTAATCCAATGGAAAAATAGACATACTCTTTGGTCATGATAGCTCCAGCTATTATGATCAATTATTTATTTATTTTTTAAAATAACCTTCTGAGCCAGGTGCTGTGGCTCATACCTGTAATCCCAGCAATTTTGGAGGCTGAGGTGGGTGGATCACAAGATCAGGAATTCGAGACCAGCCTGGCCAACATGGTGAATGCCCATCTCTACTATAAATACAAAAATTAGCCTGGCATGGTAGTGCGTGCCTATAATCTCGGCTACTCTAGAGACTGAGGCAAGAGAATTGCTTGAACCCGGGATGCGGAGGTTGCACTGAGCCAATATCATGTCACTGCACTTAAACCTGGGCCACAGAGCAATACTCCATCTCAAATAAATAAATAAATAAATAACCTTCTCTTGACCATACAATCCCGTAGCTAAATGATGCTGTGACTTTCACAAACAAAAGCATTTGTCATGCTTGGCGATAACCTAAGAGCCTGTACATACAGTGGAATGAAAATTTGATATTGCAGTATGAAGTCTTGACTACTCATGACTGCACCACTGAAGATGCTTAGAATTCATTAAGATATTATATTAGAGCTGGATAAACCATATTATTAGAGTTAATTCCTGCACAAAAAATTATCTTCTTTTTAACCAATTCTGATATTACCTGTCTCCAGCTAGGTTTCTAAGGCTATACTTGTATAACAGACACAGACTCATGTTCAGTCAAATACCCACCATTATGAAAAGTCTTGATTTAAAAAAAAAAATTCAACAAGAGAAATCCAAGGCTACTAGCTGTTGCTGCAGTCATTGGAACAATAGGATTTCTTTGAATGTTCTCTGTAAAAACTTTTCCCTTTGAACTCTCACAAGGGGTTAACACTGGGTAATTAGCCCCATTATTTTGCCAGGGTGGCATGGGGCTTTCTGGATATCAAAAGTGTCTCCTACTGAACTGCACCATAGCTGTTGGTGTCTGTTAGCCTCACCAAGCGTATGCCAGATAGATAATCTTCATTCTCAGGAAATACCATCGGTAATATACTCGTTGTACTTTCTGTAAATCTCAAAATCCTGACAGGCAAAAAGTTCACACTTAAGCCAAGTGTTTGGAATTCTAAGCCCAATTCCATATAAACATGGTTAAGAGCTTTAAAAAAAGCCCCTCAACTTACAAAACAGAAATATGCCCAAATAATATCAGGAAGAATGTTCGCATGATTATTTCATTATTGACACACAATTTCCAAGTACTTAGTCTTTTAAAAAATGCATTAGATGAGAAATTTGCAAGCAAATTTGTCTAAAATTAAGGATTCCTTTACTAAGTGAATTATTATTTCTGCATCTTCTTAGTAAATTCTGTGTGTGTGTGTGTGTGTGTGTGTGTGTGTGTGTGTGGTGTGTGTGTGTGTGTGTGTGTGTGTATACTGGTGGGGTTTTTATGTCTTGTTGTGTTTTTAGGGTGAGACAGTTGTACTTGTTTGGAAAACATGATGCATGCCCCCAGTTTTTCTGGACTGCTCTACAGTAACTGTGGTTCCCAGACAGAGCGGCTAGAGGACGACTGAGGCCTGACTCTCGCCCTGAGCCCACGTCCCCACTCCCCACACTCCTGCACCAGTAACGCCCTGCTCCCTTCCCCGCAGTGCCCCGTCCGGCTCCCCGAGGCAGCGCAGCGCTGCCCTGCCCTGGTCCGGCTCTGGGCTCTGGGCAGTTGACAGGCGTCGCCCGCGCCGCGCTCCCGGCCCTGATTGGCTCACCGCTGCCCCTCAGGCTATCCCTATTGGCTGCCAGAGATCTCTCCGCGCCCGCCGGTTGGCCGTTCAGCCGTTGCCCTGGCGACGCGGATGTTGTGGTTCCGTGGCGCGCTGGGAGTTGGGTTGGTTGGCTACAGCCCTCCAGCCCTGTAAAAACTGCAACCCCGGGCGCCGCGGGCAGCACCCACGGAGACCCGCGGGGAGCTGGTGAGCCTGAGGGCAATGGGGGTGTCCACTGGGGCCTTGTCCTTGTCCACTGTGCGGAGCTCGCGGTGCGGGCAGTGCGCCCCGGGGCCGGAGGGAGGGGACCATCTCGTCGCCGGGTTGGGATGAGCACAGGGCGGGATCTCCCAGCCAGCCCAAGTCCCGCGGCCCTTGGTTACCTGCTGTTTACCCTCTCTGTGTGCACCCGCTGAGCACCTGGCGTGGACGTGCCTGTACTGGATAGCCAGCGTGACGTGCCCCCTACTGTGTGCTCCGCACGCACGGGTCTCTGCTGAATACCCCGCGTGAATGTGCCCCTGCTGTGTACCTGGAGTGCGTACGCCCCTGCTGTGTACTCTGTGTGGACGTGCCCTGCTGTATGCCGCCGTGATGTGCTCCCTTCTGTTTACCTGGCTTGAGCATGCCCCCCTGCCCCATGCCCTGCATGGACGTGCCAGCGCTTGGCCATCGTAAGGTGCCTGCAGGCGTGTCAGGTGGAGGCGGAAAGACCGACCGAGCGGGGGCGCGCGGATTTTACTTTTGCAGCTGCAGCTCCTGGCAGCGGGTCAGGCCGGCATTGCCCAGCGCACCCGCGAACACCAGGTCCGGCAGCATCTGTCTCTTCCCGCAGCGTGCAGCGCCCAACCATGAGGAACACCAGCAAGGAACTGCAGGGCGCCACGCACCGCTACGCTCCCTGCGGTGAGTGCGCCCTCAGCGCGTCCTGGCCAGAAAGAGCACGGCTGCTTGCACTCTGCTTGCTAGACGCACTGTGGATCCATTGTCCTCTATGTGGGCGGGGAGGGGGGTGTGAACTGCAGGGGTAGAGGACCAAGTGATAAAACTAACAAGTCAAAGAAAGCCACGAGCTGCTCCTGTGCCTGAGTGTGAAATCAAGACTTAAAGAGAACTATGAGTCGGGAAGTCTTTTTTTTTTTTTTTTTGTATTTTCAACAAGAACCAAGGCTACCTACCTTGGTTCAATCTGGAGCAATAGGATCCCTTGGAAGTTTTCTCTGTCATAGTTCAGCCCTATGCAACTCTCACAACTGCGTTCCTGAATGTTGGCTTGGGAAGTTTCTTTTCTAGCAGAATAACCTCGGTATTTCAGTGAATCCCTAGCCATTGCTCCTACTTTAGACCCCAAACAAGTTAAGTATATGTTCTGGTTTCAGGGTCTGGATACAGGAAAAGGAATTCAGTGAGCTTCATGTCTTCTTATGTGATAGGGTTTGAAGCGGAGGAGAGGGGAAGGAAAAAAGTCTTGAGAGGCTGTCTTCTTCTTCTTCTTCTTCTTCTTCTTCTTCTTCTTTTTTTTTTAATTTTATTTGTGAAAGGCTGTAAGAGGGTAGAGAAGAGGGTCCTGGAAGTCAGCTGGGACAGCGGAGTTGGAGCTGGTCGGCACTCTGGAGCCAGCACATCTGCTCAGAAGTGAACCAAATGTAGCCCTTCTTCATACTCTAAACAAGCTTCTATCCCAGAGCTCTACCTTGGGACCACTGTTGGAGATAGTGTGGCCATGCTGGGGACTGGGAAAGGGACAGCACAGAAGTCTGGCTGATTTGCCTTCTCCCAGTGGGCTCTGGAGCCTTCATGTGATTTCTTGGTGCCTTCTAGTGGCCTTGTCTGTATGATCAGCACTAAGGAACACTAACAACTGCCAGGCACTGTTCTTAGTGCTTTGTATTATACACTAATTCATTTAACCTCATAACAGCCCTACGAGGGAACATTACCCCCATTTTATAGAGTTTGGAGTAAGTTGCCCAAGGTTATACACTTAGTAAGTGGCTCTGCAGCTGTTCTGTAAGGTCACAGCAGCTTAAAGCAGGAGCCTGTGCTCCTGTGGGTAGGTGAGCATATAACACACTTCCTTGTGCCTTAGAGACCAGGAGAGCTGGGGGATCTTCAGTTCATCCCATAGACTGTCACAGACTGTGTTTCCTCACTGATAAAATAAGGGTACTAATATTTGACAAATGAGAAGGCAGGGAAGGCTACATAAAGAAAATCTATAGGATAGTAAATGATTGATATTGTACAAGTACCAGTGATTTTTTGCATGATAAAAGCTGAGATAACTCTTAGTCCCTTTAACCCTCTCTCTCTCTTTGTGTGTGTGTGTGTGTGTGTGTGTGTGTGTGTGTGTGTGTGGTGGTCACAGTTGGTTCTTACTGATCTGAGCCCTTGCTCTCTGAGTGCTTTCTTTGTATGCATTCATAAATGGCCAACCAGATTCGAGTTCAGTGCCTGTCCACAGCTTCCAGTAATGAGAAGAAGGCAGAAGACACACTGTTCTCTGTGGATTAATTAGTAATCAAAACAGAGAGAGAAAAAAATAAGGCAACAATCAAATGCCTTCTCTCTAAAAGAAAATATCTGAACTGAATAGGGGCAGAGTATGAAGCTGCTAAATTGTCTTATTTATTTTTAAAATGATTCTCTATGATCTTTTGTGTAAGTCTTTAAACTTTTCCAATCTTTCTTTTCTTTCCTTTTCAAAACCATAGAGTGTTGATTCAGCTATTTAGTGTCCTTTAGCTACCTAAAAGATTGTCTGCATTAAAACCCATCCATTAAAAATTTGATGTCTAATCTTTTAGCTTTAAAGGATGGTTTCTTCTTACTTCTCTGTGCTTACATGAATCAATTTATTCAGTACTATTTTCCTGTGCATCTACTGTATTAGTCAGCATTCTCCAGGCAATATAACCAAGCATACCCATGTCTATCTATGTACATACATATATATACATGGATAGATAGATAGATAGATTGACTGATTGATTGATTGATTATATACAGATAGATGTATAAGATCTCCATATTAATGATAATGCTGGTCAGCTGTGCCTGAATTCCAGAGGGAGGAGGGTAAAAGGAGGCCTGTCCAACCTCCTTCCTGTTATGGCCTAAACTAGTTTTTCAAGTTTACTTTGGAATAGAGTTGGTTGAGTGGGGGCTTTCATTCAGTCAGTTGGGGGGCTTAGAATTTTACTTTTGGTTTACTCTGATTGGAGGAAGCCCATGCACATTATAGAGGACAATCTACTTCACTCAAATTTTACTGTTTTACATGTTATTTTCATCTAAAAAAATCTTCATAGACACAACTAAAATAATGCTGCGCCAATATCTGGGTACCATGGACCAGCCAAGTTTACACATAAAATTAGACATTGTAACCACCCAAGAAGAGGGTATTATGTTAGATTCTGAACATACTGACCCTGTGACAGTCCATTCTGATAAGTGTTATTGCATGCACCCAGTCATAGTGTCACATTAATTGCATCTTTCATATCTTACATTCTTCCTGGGTTTTGTTTCTAAAGTTTTCAATCAGGTGTGATATTTTTTCTTATATTTGGGCATTTGGTTAGTCAATATCAGCTTCAAATAGTTACCTAGAACCCCAGTTGTCTGAGTGCCCCAGATCTCTCCTCTCTGTGGAGTCATCAATAAACACTGATACCTCCAGGTCTCTGGAGGGATTTTGCCAACTCACTTGACAGAAGCTCCCGTAGGACTCCAGGGCATCTCCTGGGTGGTTCCAAGCCAGCCTGCAGGGCCTGTCCTGGATGCCCTCAGTTCAAGGCCTTAGGGAGCCTCATGGCTTCACCAGGGCCACATGAACTCCTCTGTCCACAGCCCCTTTCTGCATGGACTCCAATCAGGAAAGGAGGAGGGACAGAGAACAGCTCTCCTCCTCCACTCCATTGTGTCTGGCTTCTTCTTCGTGGGTCCTTTCATAACAGAGGTCATGCAGTCTACACTTGCTGTATTTCAATGTGATCTTTCTCAAGGGAGCCAAACACAGTCACCTTAGAAATCTCTGACTCTCCAGCTAAGAACTTTTTCCATAATACGTGGTCACCTGTTTCCAACACTTTTCAGGAACCATCTAGACTTCTGGTCACCTTTCTCTGTCCTCTTTGGCCTCAGGCATAAGCAAAGCCATTATTATTGAAAACAGTAATTATACAATAATAATAATGAAAGGGACAAAAAAAAAAGAGGGAGAGGGAGAGTGATAAGGTGAGATGAACTCTCACCTGGGGACTCTGGGTGGAGGGAATATGGGAACTCATGCTGTACTGACTCATGTGGAGAGAAGCCTCTGAGCTGATTCAAGCACCCTTGCTCGGTGGCGGGGCCGCTGACCACTCCCTAGTCCTGCCTCTTCTCACTCTTGTGCTATTGGTAAATGTGTTCAAACAGGCTATTTCTGTGACAGGACTTAGATTTCAGTATTTTTGACATACTGAATTTAGCAAATCTTGGTCAACGTTTAGCCATGTATTCCACAGGCTCACCCATAATGTTTTAAGTGATTTGGGATTTTTCAGGAATGAATATTCCCCAACATAACCAAAAATACAGTTGTCTTATTTTTATGGAGGATTAGGAGAGAGAGACAGAGACATAATGGGCCTTGGGTACCTTCCTGGGTACCCAATGAAAGAGGCTGAGTTCTCGCAGCTTTCCCTTCGGTTGGTGCCAGTGGTGGCATCTTGGTGGGCAGTACAGACTGGGTGGCATGGCTGATGTTATGAAGAGGGCATTATCTTCCTTGCTAATGGGCTCTGTGGCCTGCACTGTCCTGGCGGTGTTGTCTGCATAGAGACACTCTGACACACAGCAGCAGCATGGCCCCGCCCCCTCCTCTATAGATTGGTATTACCATGTCCCAGTGAAGCGCTCTGAGAAGGCCGTGGATGCCCCGCCAGCGTCCCAGATCCCAGGTCTCAGCAATTTGGGAGACTCACACAGCGGGAACTTGCCTGGGACTCGGAGACACTGGATAAAAGAAACAGATTCTGAATATGTGAAGCTCGCGAAACAAGGCGGCAGGCCCGGTGAGCCCCCCGCGCGGAGCCTCCTGCCCTGTTCAGGATGGCAGCCCCTCGGGCAGTGAGGGGGGGATTTGTACCTAATTCCTTCCATATAAAAATATTACCACAGAGTCCATACGTTTCACTTAGGGCCTTTGGAAATTTGAGTTAATTAAGTCGGTGTAGTGATGGGCATGATCTCCAGGGATGAGCCAATTTTTATGATGTTAGAATACATAGGCCGAATTCACACGGAATTGCCTGTGTAGGATATTTCTTCGGAGTAATGCCTTTGCGATAATTCAGCCCTTACCTCACCCATGTTATATTCTTATTACAAAGAGAAATTCAGGAAGTTCCTGGCTTCTTGAGATTCTTGGCTAATTTATGAAAAGGTTTTGTTTCCTGTTGTTACTCTCACTGTGGCTTGTCCTTTGTATGAAAATATTTGAGATGATGAAAACCATAGATGAATTTCAGTGGTGATGTTGAGGAGGGTCAAATTTTGATACATGATTTAATTGAGAAAGTACTGCTTAACCATGCTAAAAAGTAAGACATTTGAGCTCAATAGAAACTACTGACCAGATGGTGAGAGATCACATCTAAAATGTCTCAGAGCCAGCCTTGGGGTCAGTGACTTGCAGAGACACTAACTTCTTTGTTCTTCTGGCTGTCATTACCCCTGTGGGGATGGTCAGAGAGAAAACGGGAAGCAAAATGGTGAAATCTTTACTTTAACATTAAAAAGCCTGGACCAAACAATTTAATGGACTAGGTGTGAAGCTCAGAGAACAAGACTTAGACTTTTTTTTAGATATACCTCCTGCTGTTGGTTAAAAGAACATTAAGGGGACAAACTTGAAATGTCTGTAAATCAGATAAGAGAACTGCATCAACAGCAATTTCCTGATTGTGATTGTTGCGCCATGATTATGTCAGGAATGTCCTTTAGCAACATTCCCTGGGGTGTAGGGGGATGACTGGGCACTGTGTCTGCAACACGCTGCCCAATCATTCTGAAAACGGTAATGACAACAAAATGATAAAAAGAGAGAACACATAAAGCAAATGTGGTAAAATATCATTTGGGGAGCCTAGGTGCAGGGTATAGGGGAATTCATACTATTCTTGCGATGTTTCTGTAAGACCAAAACATTTA
>NW_016107587.1:1807162-1820639 GCF_001604975.1 Cebus imitator | reverse complement strand
CAACAAAAAGGCTGGGTGTGGTGGCTCAGGCCTGTAATCCCAGCACTTCGGGAGGCTGAGGCAGGTGGATCACCCGAGGTCAGGAGTCTGCGACCAGCCTGACCACCATGGAGAAACTCCGTCTCTACCAAAAATAAAAAATTAGCTGATTGTGGTGGTGTGCACCTGTAATCCCAGCTACTTGGGAGGCTGAGGCAGGATAATCACTTCAACCTAGGAGGCAGAGGTTTCAGAGAGGTGGAGGTTGCAGTGAGCAGAGATCATACCATTGCACTCCAGCCTTGGCAACAAGAGTGGAATGCCGTCTCAAAAAAAAAATGCCTTACTGATGGTAATAGGTCAACCAAAGTTGCCTGCTGCTGCCACGGGCACTGTTATCATTTTGCTGTCCTTATTATCAGGAAAATCAGTTCTTCCAACTCCCTGCCTTTTGACACCAGGGGAGGGAAGTGTGGGGAGCTAGAAAGTAAGTGGGTGAGTCGGGAGCTGGCCTGGGCCTCTTAGAAGAACCTGTGTTCTCTGTGCTTCTCGGGGTTGGCTCCAAGGTGACTGTGAAATCTCCCAGGTGCCTATCAGGGCCTTGTATCCTACTTCCCATCTGGAAACCTGGAGGGGATGGCTCCTCCTGGAAATGGTAGGGGTGGGGTTAGGGACAGTTCCACAGTGGCAAAGGACAGTCAGGCTGTCCTATGCTTGGAGAATGGTGTGGGGGTAGCTGAGGATGACGGAGCCAGCATGTGCAGCCCCCGGAGACCTGAGCTGCGGAGGGATGGGCCCTCTCCAGGAACTGGTCTTTGTCCAGATCCGCAAAGAGTGAGATGGGGGGAGGCATACAGGATGCCCCTGCCTGAGCACAAAGCAGGACATCCACCCGTCAGCCTGTGCAGAGACAAGTGAGGATCAGGGATGCTCTGTTAGCCCCTGGATCCCAGAGGCAACCCCAGGGAGACCCACAGTTCCCCTTGTAAATTGAGCCCATCACTGGCAATGCTGTGTGTCTGTGTAGGGGCGGTGGAGTGTCTCACAGCCATGTCATTTTCTCTTTGAGATTTGTTGAAGCACTTTGCCCCTGGGACCAGGAAAGGCTCCCCGGTGACCTACTCCCTGCCAGACTGGTATATCCACCACAGCAAGCCACCGACAGCCAGCCAGCGAGAGTAAGTATCTTAAAGTACTCATGTTTTTGTTTAGCTTTACAGGAAAGAAAATAGCCCAATCCTGATAGCAAGCATGTGGTGTGACAGCTTCAGGCCCTCTTTTACAAAAGCCTGCTCTATGGGGGATGTAGCCTAGGTGGTCATAAAACCTGAGTTCTGAAAACCTGTGACATCTTGTGCTGCCCTAGAGCCTTGTGTCTTTGGGCTCCTTCTCAGTAAATGGCACTGCAGGACTGACCATGTCCGCTTATCATAGAAATAATCCATCCCAAAGGGTTCTTGTTAAAGACAAAAGGCAGTGCCTAACAAGCTAGAAATACATGAAATCCTAAGTTTCTATGCTCATTACTGAGTTATGGGGAGTGAATGTTCCCATAATATTTGAAATGTCTTAGAAATTCCTATTTGTGGCTATGTAAACTTTATCTCCAAAACCGCCTCTCTTGGATTGAGAAGTAAAATAAAAAAATCATTTCGGGTCATTTCCCCATTTTTTTGGCTTGAAAATAGGACCACCGTAGATATATCCAGGCTGTCATCCAGTGTTATTTGAATGTTCTGCCATGGTCACAATGCATCTTTTGTCTTCAGGATTCTGGTTTCCCTGTTGTTTAAAATGAATGTGTGTGGTGGCTCATGCCTATAATCCCAGCACTTTGGGAGGCTGAGGCAAGTGGATCACCTGAGGTCAAGAGTTCAAGACCAGCCTGACCAATATGGTGAAACCCTGTCTTTATTAAAAATACAAACTTAGCTTGGTATGGTGGTGTGCACCTATAGTCCCAGCTACTTGGGATGCTGAAACCGGAGAATTGCTTAAACCTGGGAGGTGGAGGTTGCAATGAGCCAAGATCTGGCCTAAGCAACAGAGCAAGACTCCATCTCAAAAAAAAAAAAAAAAGGATACTCTGTGCTAACAGGTTACATCAAAGTGGATGAGCTGAGCAAGAAGAGACAGGCTTAGAAGGGGAAGCAGGAGACTGGGGACACTCCTGCAATGCTGCCTGTGCTTGCAGGAACAGAGCAGGTCAGGCAGCCTGAGGTGAGGGTAGGACCCGAGTATCCCAGGCAGATGTGCAGGGATGGGTTTCCTAAGTGCTCTTGACCCTGAGCTCTGACTGAGGGATGCCCAGTGGGCCGGGACTCTAAGCAGCTGTGCATCTTCTTGCAGCCGACGACGGCTCCTGCCCTATCTGGGTGTCCTGAATCGACAGTCAATTCTGGGGGTGGTAGGGATACCTCATGTCTCTGGGGTGCTCCTGGAGAGCCTTATCTCAGGCATGCCCCTTCCTCCCATACCCACACTGCCACATGGACTTTTTCTTCCCTTCTTTCTGCTTTTTTCTTCCAGTCTGCTTGTACCACTGTTCCTTTGCTGTTGCCTCCCATCCCATATGTCCTTACCAATTATCCAAGCCTCCTAGTGATGATCTATTTCTGGGGCCTTCAGTGTGTTCCCTCCTCCTGGGACTTTGTCCTCCTCTGGAATGCAGACCACCTGCTCCAGGTCCCAGGACAGACAAAGGATGTGAACAGTGGGAATTGCAGGAAAAATCCTTCCTTCACTGAAAATTTGGGAACCTAGGAGCTACAACTTAACACTGCTTTTTTTTTTTTTTTTTTAATTGTCCCTCCTTTGTTGTTTTCAATGCTCATCTGTCTCTGCAGGCTTTTTCCTGCCCTCAGGCCATATCAAAAGTGGGAGGGCCAGGGAGAGGCACTGTTCCTCACACCTGTGCTCCCTGAGCAGATCAGCCACGCTCCCGGCTTCTCTTACTGGGTATCTGCGACCACCTCCCAAGCCTGCATGCCCAGCCTCTGACTGCTGCTCCCTGGTCTCCTCCCTTGCTCTCTCAGAGGCTCCCAGCTGCCTCCTTCAGGTGCCTTACTGCAGTGGTGCCCAGGACCCCACTCCTCAGCCCTGCCCCTGACGCCCAGTCTGTAGCTGGGCCTCTTCCAGCCTCCTGGAGCCCTGAACAAGTGCAAAAGGGGAGCAGGACATGGGGGCACCCCTGCAGCCCCTCAGACACTGTGTGAGGGCTTGTGTGCTGCCGTGTGAAGTTTGAATCCAGTGTTCTTCCTTGTTCAAACCTGGTTATGTGTACAGATGGCACCTTCAGAGATCTAAAGGGTAAAGCATTCCAGTGCCGCTGGGTGCCCCTCCTGTACACGCTGTGTGTATGGGAAGACTGGTTGGTAGTCATTAAACATGATCATCCAACAGGAAACAGAGACTGTTTTTATTATTTTAAATGATCATGTTAAATGGTAAATGTTTAGGAGTATACAGCTGTTTTAAGAAGTCAAACTAGTAGATGCTATTCTACAAGAAAGAATTATTTCATAAGGTATGTTTTATAAATTCATATTTTAGTATATCTTGTTTTACTAATGTTGAGACCTTGTGATTTCGGAGTGGGCCTCCTGATCCTGTTTAGCAGGCACAGGAGGGAGGGCCCATCTGTGTTTTCAAAGAGGATGGGTGGTGCTTATGTCAAAGAGATGGAAGAGAAAAGAATAAGGGAGGGAGAGAAAGAAAAAGAGAGGAAAAGAAGAAGAAGAGGGAAAGAGAAAAAGAAAGAGAGCAAGAGAGGGAGACAGAGGGAAAGAGAGAGGAGAAAGGAAAGGAGGGGGGCAGTGAGAGAGGGAGGGAGACAGAAGGAGAGAGGGTGCGGGAGAGCCAGTGATGGGAGGTGGAAGGAAGGGAGGGAGGAAGGAAGGGAGGGAGCAGGAGTGGCTCTGAGCACCAGGCTGTAACTGCTGTCTGTCCCTACAGAGTCCCAGTCATCTCCATGCCGGATTACATGGTTCATGAAGAATTTAACCCCGATCAGGCCAACGGTAGCTATGCATCCAGAAGAGGGCCCTTCGACTTCGACATGAAAACATTTTGGCAAAGAGAGGCTGAGGAACTTGAAAAGGAGAAAAAAAAGGTGACGGGAGCCCATAAATAGACGACATCCGCATCCGCTTTACTTCTGTGGCCCCGAGTAATTAAGTGCTGTGATGTTAGCTGCCAGTGGCGTCTTAAGTGGCCCGTGGCATCGGCCATGTGCTCTGTATTTTAAGTTTGGATCTACTAAAAGGCAAGCGGCCACCATACTATGTCTTTCTTTTTCTTTTTATGAATAATGACTTTAAGAGGTAAGATTCCTTTTCGCTGAATGATTTATAGATCGTTAATGCTTATCTAGAGGGAAACTGGCATAGCACTGCTTATCTGGCAAACATAGAAAAGGAATTTTATATTTAGTCATCCCATTTCTGAATATTTTCATTTATTTATGTATTAAGTCAAAAGTTTTCTGAAATACTCTTTGTTGATAATAAAGGAAGAGAAGATGAGCTCTCTTCTTCTGTACAAACTCCTGGTGGTGTATTTGACCACAAAGTGACTGGCCGTACAGTGAAGCCTTCTCAGAGGACGTGTATTTTAAGAGGGCAATGGAGAAAGTGGCAAGCAATCTTGAACTGGCAGCTCTACTGCTGGGAAGTCTTAATTGGAGGCCCTTCCATCCCCTTTCCTTAGTGCTGGAAGGAATAAGAGCCAGGCCTCCAGCCCTGCCCGAGGGCTCTGTGTTGCCCAGGACATCAGCACCAGGTCTCAGATTAGTCTCAGTTCTTGTGACATTGGGTTTTGCGAGTGAAACCGTGAAATTCACATTACAAATAACAACAGTGTTTGATACTGAGAATAAGAGTGAACACCATTGTCACCTGATGGGTCACATTTTGAACAGTGAAGAGTCTGGATGTGTCTCAGCATAGGCGGAAGTTGTTGTTGTGAACTATCTATGCCAGATTCCTAGACTGTTGCCTCAGTGTCTTGGTTTGAAGGGAACCCCTCAGTTTATTTTGGGGACTTGAGTAGCTGAACACTGAGTGAAATGGCAACTGGCTGCAATGGGCCACATGATTTTTCTTCAAGATCTCCTCTATGTCCAGCTGTGATTCAGACTTTGGGTTGTTTCCATGATCCATACAAAGGCACTGGACCTTTTATGTTGTTTTTCATTTTTTTTTTTTTTTTTTTTTAGTTAGAAATTCTTGCTGTGTCACACAGGCTGGGGTGCAGCATTATCATAGCTCATTACACCCCCAAACTCCTGGGCTCAAGGGCTCCTCCTGCCACAGCATCCTGAGTGGCTGGGTGTGCATGCCACCACACTTGGTTGAAATGGACCCTGTTAAGATTCAGAGCCATTTCTTAGTGATGTGCAGGTGGCAATTACCCTGAGCTACAACCTCTAGTGAGAAATGAACCTCTGGATATTAACCATGGTTACAGCTCATATCTAGAGAAATCTTAAAATGCTAAATACTGTGCCACTCCCAAATCAAGGGGTTTTTAAGTTAGTACCCATTTACAGAAGCTGTGCTAGGAGCTGCACAAAGTTCCTAAAGCCAGCCCCCCACTGTGGGGAAGGAGATAAGGTGACAAGGCGTGGTGGTTAAAGACACACACGCTGAATATTTAACAGCTAGAGGGACATGGTGTTGGGTAAGGTGCAGGGGATAAGCACCACATCGGGATGGGCTCTGATTGTCCCAGTAAGATACACCATCACTACTTTGGTAGGAAGCTCACCTATGAATGGTGATCACATCCTGGGAGTGGACCAGCGGACAACGTGCTTCTTCAGCTGTGCCCTGGCCCCACACGGGGCACATGGTGGACACTTGACAAGACTTAGGGCACATGTGTTGGCTGTTGGTTACCCGCATTCATGGGGGCCTCGCTCACCTACAGGGTGATCGGGGGACCTTGTTTCCTCTTTTTGAATAGCCTCTTTTCTTCTTGTAATTGTTAGCAATACCTCCATGGATTTTGTTTGCTTGCTTTTGTCTTTTCCAGTTTTCCCATAGCATTTATTTCTATGTTTCTATTTCTTTCAAAAAGATACAATTTACAAAGAGGGAAACCCACCTTTGATAGAGAACGGCTCTCCAGGTTTTGACTAACATGTCCCTTATGTACCACCACAGCTGTCAAGGAACATAGCAGTTCTTTCACCCCCAGGATTTATACGCCTCTTTGCAGTCAGCCCCTCACCAGCCTCTTGCAAGCCCTGATCTGTTTTCAGTCTTATAGTTCTTCCTGACAGAGCAAAAGCATCGCCATCTTGGACAAGTCTCTCGTTCTAAAAGTTCACCTTAATAAAAATTGTCTAAATCCAAGGGGCATCCACCTAAGGGCTACAGTCAACCTGACCGTGAACCACAGACCACATCTCCAACCAGAAACATTCCAAACTCCCCCCTGACCAGAGACACGACCCTAAATAAGCCCCCTCCAGCAGGGAAGATGCCAGCCCTGAGATAACCCTCTCCAGGCTGAAAGATATCTGCCCCAAAATAACCTCCCCTTCTCCCAGAGAGATTCCAACCCCACCATGAACTTCTCCACACATGTAAACTTTCCAAGCTTCTGATAAGCCCCCTCACCCTAAAACCGATATATACTCTTTGTAAGAGAGAAATGCTCCTGACCGCAATCAGCTAAGAATACCTTTCAGGTTTTAACTAAAGAAAAACCGTCTTTGACTGCCAAGCCACGTTTCATATTTCTTTCCTCTTTCTTTAACTCTTATAGTTCCTTTTCCAGAATGGGAAATCAATGGAAACATACGGCGTGGAGTCTTTCCTGCTTGGCTTCTGCCATGTGTTGTAATACATTTACATTATGTGTTTACATTACATACACATGGCCGTGCTGTTCTGATATCAGTAGTTCATTCATTTCTATTGCTGAGTTTCATTGGCTGATCATGATGCAATTTGTTTATCCATTCATTTGTTGGTGGACATCTGGGTTTTTTCCAGTTCTGGGTGATTATTATAAAAGCATACAGGTGCTTTTGTACACATATGTTTTCATCCGGGTGTGGGAAGTTCCTTCAGGACCAGGATCTTAGTTGTTCGTTGTTTTTCCTACTAAGCAGATGGTATCTTTACTCGAATATAGCATCTGCTTTTAAGTTACTGACCGTCCCTTTTACATAACTATTTTGTTGAATGAGATTATTCCTAATTTATATTTTATTATGACCATTTACAATGACCACATTGAAAGTCCAGCCCTATGAGCTTTGTACCTTTGCTACCGCTGGTGAGTTTTCTTCTCTAGCTATTGAATGCTTTCCACTAACTCAGGGTTTTGTGTGTTTCCCCACACAGCTGAGGCTACCAGCCATTAACTCAAAGTATCTGAGCAAAGCAGGCACCCCACTTGGCCCTAAGGACCCCACAGGAAGTAGACTCTCCTTTCCCCCCATGTAAGTGCTCAAGCTACGCCCCCACTGTCTGCTCTGGGTTTGGGTTTGGCTTTCCGTCTTTCATCCAGTGATGGCTGCGCCAGTGGCAGCATCTACACAGCTTCCCGAAGCCCTGCCCACAGGCTGGCTTGGCTGAGCCCGCCACCTCCTCGCTGTAGTTTCTGTTCCTTTCTAATGTCATTTTACCCCTGTTGAGCACATCTTCCCTTCCAGGTCATGCTTGCTGCAGGTTGGCAGTGTGAAGGCCCTGCTTCTCCATCAGGCTGTGCCCTGCCTGAAGCCCCTGCCGCAGTATCACCCTCACCACAGTTCGAGGGGGCTGCTTGTCCTGCACGTAGGGGCGATCAGGTCCTGACATTTCTGTGTCTAAGGCCTGAACTCAGGCGTCCATGCCTTGTAAGCTCGCTAGCTCTGTTTCCAGTTGGAAGATACAGCAGGCACGTTGACATTTGCTGATCCTCCAGCTGGAGAGTGAAACCCCTGAGGCCTTAGGTGTCTTCTTACTCTCCCAGAATCCAAGTTTAATGCTAGGATAAATGTTATTAATTACCTGACTAATTCTTCCAACGGCTTCTTGTCCAGTGGGGGAGAAACAATCAGATACATTGTATTGTGACAAATGTCATGAGAGCACCAAACTCAGGCTGATAGAGAAGGAAATACATATGTATTCTGTGTTTATAGATATGTAAGTATATGTGTATACATTGACATGTCTTTATAGATGCACAAGGGAGAGAAAATGAAACATTAGGAGTAGCCATGATAACAAAGTGATTGAACCCCTCCTGGGTTCAAGAAATCCTCCCACCTCAGCCTCTCAAGTAGCTGGGGCTATATGCATGCACCACCACAGCCAGCTAATTTTTTATTTTTTGTAGAGACAGGGTCTCACTACGTTGCTCAGGCTGGTATCAAACTCCTGGGCTCAAACGATCCTCCTGCCCGTGTCTCTCACAGTGCTGAGATGGAGGCTCAGAGAGAACAGGTGGTGTGTTGCAACTGCTTGAGCTGAAAGCTCACACTGCCTCTACTGTGTCAGACTGCCCTGTCACTCTTCGCTGTGGGTCAGGATAAGATCTGTGAAGATGCAGTAGACGGTGTCACTCTTCGGTGTGGGTCAGGATAAGATCTGTGAAGATGCAGTAGATGGTGAAAGGCTAAGCTAACGTCAGGAAATGACTGGAGACAAAGCTGTTTGGAGTGCAGCGGTGACATCTCAGCTCACTATAGCCTCCACTTCCTGGGTTCAAGTGATTCTCCTGCCTCAGCCCCCCGAGTAGTGGGAGTATAGGTGCTCACCACCACAGCTGGAGAGTTTTGTACTTTTAGTAGAGTTGGGGTTTCATCATGTTGGCCAGACTGGTCTCGAATTCCTGGCCTCAAGTGATCCACACACCTGGACTTCCCAAAGTGCTGGGATTACAGTTGTGAGCTACTGTGCCCAGCCCCCCACTTTTTTTTTTTTTTTTGAGACAAAGTCTTGCTCTGTCACCCAGCCTGGAATGCAGTAGCTCGATCTCGGCTCGTTGCAACCTCTTTCTCCTGGGTTCAAGCGATTCTCCTGCCTCAGGCTCCCTAGCAGCTGGGACGACAGGCGCACGCCACCATGCTCAGCTGATTTTTGTATTTTTAGTTGAGACAGGGTTTCACCATGCTGGCCAGGATGGTCTCCATCTCTTGACCTTGTGATCCACCCACCTCGACCTCCCAAAGTGCTGGGATTACAGGCGTGACCCACTGCCCCAGTGGTGTTTTTATTTTTATTTTTTTAAAGGTAGTTCTAAGCAATCCATTACTACCAGGGAAGAGGGTGGTGTTTTCTTAAGAGGCATTCCTGTGAAATACTCGAATTACTACTATTTTTTTTTTTTTGAGACAGAGCCTTGCTCTGTCGCCCGGGCTGCAATCTTGGCTCACTGCATCCTCTACCTCCCAAGTTCAAGCGATTCTCCTGCCTCAGTGTCCTGAGTAGCTGGAATTACAGGCGTGTGCCACCACATCTGGCTAATTTCTGTATTTTTAGTAGAGATGGGGGTTTCACCGTGTTGGTCAGGCTGGTGGTCTCGAACTCCTGACTTCGTGATCCACCCGCCTCGGCCTCCCAATGTGCTGGGATTACAGACGTGAGCTGCTGTGCCTGGCCTAGAATTATTACTAACTTTTTTTTTTTTTTTTTTTTTTGAGACTGAATCTCGCTTTGTCACCAGGCTGCAGTGCAGTGGTGCAATCCCGGCTCACTGGAACCTCCACCTCCTGGGTTCAAGCGATTCTTCCGCCTCAGCCTCCCAAGTAGCTGGGACCACAGGCGCGTGCCACCCCACCCGGCTAATTTTTTTGTATTTTTAGTAGAGATGGAGTTTCACCATGTTGGCCAGGTTGGTCTCGATCTCTTGACCTCGTGATCTGCCCCCCTCAGCCTCCCAAAGTGCTGGGATTACAGGCATGAGCCACCACGCCCGGCCACTATTACTAAATCTTAATTGACTATCACAAAGAAAGATTTTGGAAATGGAACTAAAAATGCTCTCATGCCTGTACAAGGGATGCTTTGACATGCACCTTCTTATGCTTAAAAATGGAGACAGCGAGACAGACAAAGAGGCAGAGGGAGAGACAAAGGGGCGGAGAGACAGAGGGAGACATGGACGGGGAGAGATAGAAAGAGAGCTCTTCATGAGGTTTGAATGGACAGTAACTCCTAGTCAGCGTGTTCACTGAATACTGCTTCTGCTTTATCATTACCCTTGTACTTAAGTTTCACATGACTTTTTCTCTTTTTAAGGCCTGGTCAAAAAAAGAGTTCACCAACCAATTTTTCCAAACTCATTAGCAATGGTTATAAGAATGAGTGGCTGCAGCAGCAGCGAACTGACTCAGACCAGAGGACCCCGAAGACATCCGGGGCGTCATCATCATCTCAGTCCTCACGAGACCTGGAAGGTCCCCAGGATGCAGCAAGGCTCCAGGATGCAGAAGGCCCTGAGGATGCCCCAGGTGAGGTGCAGGTGGCCATCTGCATTTACCGGAGGCTTGGTTCTTTGTGATACAGCAGCTGACATTCTTATCACATGATGCATCTCGTAAGGAGAAATGAGTAACCCAAAAACCACGTGAAAAAGCCCACAGAAATACTAAGGTTGCAGGACCCGGCGCGGTGGCTCACGCCTGAAACTCTCAGCACTCTGGGAGTTCGTGACAGGCTGACCACGAGATCAGGAGTTCGAGACCAGCTTGGCCAACATGGTGAAACCCTGTCTCTACTGAAAATACAAAAATTAGCCGGGTCTGGTGATGGGTACATGTAATCCCAGGTCCTTGGGAGGCTGAGGCAAGAGAATTGCTTGAACCCGGGAGGCCGAGGTTGTAGTGAGCAGAGACTGCGCTATTGCATTCCAGCTTGGGTGACAGAACAAGACTCTGTCTCAAAAAAAAAAAAAAAAGAAAAAGAAAAAAAGAAATACTATGGTTACAGATAAGCCTGAGGGTAATACTTGTTTTGCTCTTTCCTCTTTATTCAGATGAACAGCAGAAGTCATGACTTTTGGGGCTTTACATTTCCTTTTATTTGTCCAAAATTTTGATAGTCCATTTCATATAACAAACAAATAATATACCAGCTAATATCAATTTCTAAGCTTCCAGATCCAAAAAATTTTGACCCTAAAATGCTTCTACTTTTGCATAAGCAGCTGGTCCTTTCTGAGGTCACTTCTTAGGAAGCCTTCATTCTTTGAAAATAAGTCAAAATTCAAACTTAAAATTACTCCATTATTGGCATGTCTTAAGCTTTGAATAATTTAGCACATTCTCTGTAATTAGATGTTCAAAGTACCGTATTAGTTTTTATTTTATTATAATATTTTATTTTATTTTTTGAGACGGAGTGTTACTCTGTTGTCCTGGCTGGAGCGAAGTGGCAAAATCACAGCTCACGGTAGCCTTGACCTCCTGGGCTCAAGCGATCCTCCCACCTCAGCCTTCCAAGTAGCTGAGAATAAAGGCATGCATCACCACACCCAGCTATTTTTTTTATTTTTCATAGAGACAAGGCCTCACTATGTTGCCCCGGCTGGTCTCAAAGTCCTGGGCTCAAACAGTTCTCCTGCCTCTGCCTTCCCAATGTACTGAGATTACAGGTGTGAGCCACTGTGCACAGCCATTCATTTTTATTTTTAGTGGTTACAGAAAGAATTCCCCTTATTTTTTCAACACATCCATTTTAAAGCCTATTTTGCATTATGTTCAGTATCCACAGCTCTATTAATTATTGACCAATTGCCTCTGGGAAACTTGTTTTTACTATTGAGGATTGAGTTCTTTGATTAGGAGGAAAGACGGTGTGTTGTACCTCTGCAGACAGTTGAAGTGTTTGGTGGGGTTATTTGTAAGTGAGGTCATGGCTTGCCATTCCACACCCACTTCCTTACTGCATTTGCTGAGCAAGATCTGCCACTTACTGGCTAACTCTCTCCTTCATTATACTGGAGGATGAGATGGTGACAAGTTCATATGCAGTGTTGTTAAAAAGTGCCCTACTGAACTTTACAATGTCAATAGTGTTTTATGACTTACTGCTGTTTTTATTAAATCTTTATGTAAATTATGACTTCTTTTAACACTTGATCTTTTTCATTAACCTGAATAAAAAATGTACTTGTTCTTTATTACAGAATCTTCTCAAAGTGAGTATTTATGAAGTAATCTGCATCAAAACACAAAAAGTCTTACACAAAAAAAATCGATGGACATAGTCCTGCAATCTGAGACCGAAGCCGCTCGGGAGCCTGCAACGTCCTTCTCCAAACTGCATGCATTCTGACTATAAAAGCCTATGCCATACATGCTTTAAAAAAAATCAGTGTTCCAGAAACATAGTTAGGGGGAGGAAAAAAAGGACCACTCACATTATCACAACATGGTTATTATTCTTTTATTCATGTTACACAAGCAAAGACAGTTTAGTTCATAGACACACATTGTATCACTCGCCATGTGAGAGTCATACTGGAAAAGATTATGTAAAAGCCACGGGAGGCTTCAATTTATTTTTTAGTTTACCTTCTATTTTATTTTTGACAAATAATTGTATACAACTATGGGATGCAATGCGATGTTTTGAGATATATATATATATATATATATATATCCACATACACACACACACACACACACACACACCTATATATACACACACACACATACATTATGGCATCATTAAATCAAGGTAACTAAAATATCCATTACCTCAAATACTTATGCTTTTTTTTGTGGTGATCACATTTAAAATACGTTCTTTCAACAGTTTTGAAATATACAATATATTATTAACTGTATTCACCTTGCTGTGAAATAGATCATTAAAACCGATTTCTCCTGTCTAAGGGAAACTTGGTACCCTTTGACCAACCTCTCCTCTTACGCCATTAACTTCTGCCCCATCCGCAGCACCTGGTAACACATTCTATTCTACTTCTATGAGTTCAACTTTTTTTGATTCCATATATAGCTACAATTATACAGTACTTGTCTTTCTGTACCTGGCTTATTTTATTTAGAATAATGTACTTCAGGTTCATTCATGTTGTCACCAGTGATAGAATTTACTTCTTTTTTCAAGGCTGAATAGTGTTCCATCGTGTACCTACCACATTTTCTTTCCTTATTCATCTGCTGATGAACAGTGTGGTTGATTCCATAGCTTGGCTTTTGTGAATAGTGCTGCAGAAAATTTGGGAGTGCAGATATAGCTTTTTGACATACTTATTCCGTTTCGTCTGACGTATACCCAGCGGTGGGATTGCTAAATCATATGGTAATTCGATTTTTAGCATTTTAAGGAAACTCCATAATGTTTGCCATAATGACTATTCTAATTTACATTTTACCTTCAGTATGTAAGGGATCCCTTTTCTCCACATTATTGTCAACACTTACTTTTTGTCTTTTTGATAATAGCCACTTTGACAGGTGCGAGATATTGCATGTGGTTTTCATTTGCACTTCCCTGTTGATAGTGATGTTGAGCGTTTTTTTTTTTTTTTA
>NW_016107587.1:1801671-1807071 GCF_001604975.1 Cebus imitator | reverse complement strand
TTTTTTTTTTTTTTTTTTTTTTTTTTTTTTTTTTTTTTTTTTTTTTTTGCTACGGAGTGGAGTTCCTTATATATTTTGGATATTAACCCATTATTAGATGTATGGTTTTCAAATATTTTTTCCTGCTCTGTTACTTGTCTTTTCTTTTTTTGTTTGTTTCTTTTGCTTGCAGAAGCTTTTTAATGTAGTCCCTTCGTTGCCTGGGCTTTTGGTATTCTATCCAAAAAATCATTGTCCAGACCAATGCTGGGGAGCTTTTTCCCTATATTTTTTTATAGGTTGAGAATCCCAAATCTGAAAATCTGAAATCAAAGAAAATGCTCACTGGAACACTTCAGATGTGCAAATATTTCAAAATTTAAAAATGTGAAATCCCAAGCACTTCTGATTCCAAGCATTTCAAATAAAGGATACTCAACCTATACAGTGTTACAGTTTCAGGTCTTTGTTTACATCTTTATCTACTTTGAGTTGATTTTAGTACATTAAATGAGATGAAGATCCAATTTTATTCTTCTGCTTGTGAATATTCAGTTTACCCAGCATCATTTACTGAAGAAACTGTCCTTTCTCTCATTGTGTGTTCTTGGCACCTTTGTTGCAAATTGATTGACTGTTAATGTGTGGGTTTATTTCTGGACTCTATCCATTGATCATTACTTCTGTTTTTATGCCAGTGCCATGATGTTTTGCTGACTCTAGCTTTGTAATATATTTTGAAATCAGATAGTGTGATTCTGTATATCTGTTTATTTTCTGTTTGCTCAAGATTGGTTTGGCTATTCAGGGCCTTTTGTGGTTCCCTACAAATCCTAGGGTTTATTTTCTATTTCTGTGAAAAATGTCACTGAAATTTTGATGGGGATTGCATTGAACCTGTAGGTTGTTTTGGATAGCATGGACATTTTGACAATATTAATTCTTCTGATCCATGTATGTAGGCTATGTTTTCATTTATTTGTGTCTTCTTCAATTTATTTCATCCATGTTTTATAGTTTTCTGTGTACAGGTCTTTCACCTCTTTGGTTAAATAATTTACTCCTAAGTATTTTTTTTTAAATGCTATTGAGAACAGGATTATTCCTTACTTTATTTTTCAGATCATTTGTTGTTAGTGTATAGAATGCTACCAATTTTTGTCTGTTGATTTTGTATCCTGCAACTTTACAGGATTTGATTATCAGGTTTCACAGTTTTTTGGTGGAGTCTTTAGAGATTTCTATATATAAGACCACATTGTCACCAAACAGAAGATTTCACTTGTCTCTTTATGATCTGAATGATTTCTATTTCTTTTTCATGTCTAATTGCTCTGGCTAGGACTTCAGATACTAAGTCAAATAGAAGTGTTGATAGTGAGCACCCTTGTATTTCTCCTGATCTTAGAAAAAAACTTTCAGCTTTCGCTGTTAAATATCATATTAGATGTGGGCTTCTCATGTATGGCCTTTATTGTGTTGAGGTACATTTCCTCCATACCTAATTTGTTGAGAGTTTTTATCATAAAAGGATGTTGAACTTTGTCAAGCACCTTTCCTGCATCTATTAGGATGATCCTTTGTTGAAAATTAATTGACTGTTAATGCATAGTTTATTTCTAGGCTCTATCTATTTGTCCTTCGTTCTATTAATGTGGAATATCACATTTAATGACTTGCATTTGCACATTCAATGATTTGCATATCCATCGTTGCCTACGAGGGATAAATTCCACATGATCATGGTTTATGATCTTTTTAATGTGCTGTTGAATTTGGTTTGCCAGTATTTTGTTGCAGATTTTTGATTCTATGTTTATCAGGGAAATTGGCCTGTAATTTTCTTTTCTTTCTTTCTTATAGTGTCCTTGTCTGACTTTGGTATCAGGATAATGCAAGCCTCATAAAATGAGTTTGGAAGTGTTCCTTCCTTTTCAATTTTTTGGAAGAGCTTGAGAAGGATTAGCATGAGTTCTTCCTTTACATGTTTGGTAGAATTCATTAGTGAAGCCATTATGTCCTGGGCTTTTCTGTGATAGGAGAGGTTTTTTTTAACTGATTCAATCTCCATACTCATTCTTAGACTGTTCAGATTTCCTGTTTCTTCGTGGCTCAGCTTTGGGGGTTGTATGATTCTAGGAATGTATCCGTTGGTGTAGAATTGTTCACAGCCATTCTTTATGATCCTTTGTGTTTTGCAGTATTTGTTGCAATATCTTCTCTTTCTTTTCTTATTTTTTTCAGTCTTTTTTATTTTTCTCTTAGTCTTGCTAAAGATTTGCCAATTTTGTTTATAATAAAAATACTACTCTTACATTTTTTATCTTTTCCATCTTACCTTCTGTTAAACTTGGGCTTAGATTATTCTTCTTTAGGACCTCAATTTAAATATACAAATGCAGCAGGTACAGAAGATCACCTTCATAGGCTATGATAAGGGTTTTATTATTCTGCATTGTCTTAAGAAGATAGAATTTACTTCACCTTTGACAAAATATTATATATGGTCTTATCAAGGGACTATCATTTGGCATTCATATAAACATATAAACTTTATATTGCAGGTGTTATGTAATCTTTATATTGATATTATCAGTAAGATCTGTTTAATTTTGAAGAAACCTTTTAACCTTTCATATTAATGAAAGCCTAAATAAGCTGCAAAGCCCCTAATATCTAGAAGAATTGTCATGTGGAGAGGATGATCTGCTCTACGCAGTTTCCGGATAGCTGAGGCAGGTGTCACTATGAAACACCTGCTCCCACCTCCCAGTATCTCTGATGCCAAGGCTAGTGCTAGAGCTTTTGACAATCACATTCTCTCCACTGTCAGTCTGACCACCTTTTTTCTTCCTGTATTTCATTTCCTCTTCTTTTTTTCTATTTCCCCTTCTTTTTTCCTATGACCCTTGCTGTTCATCACGGTTTTAACTTTATAAGCAATAGGCAATTTATAAAGTGCATTTTTCCTTCCAGCTAGACAGCTCTCCACTTAGAGTGTGTTGCTATAACTTTCTGGAGACTAATCTTGTCAAGGCTTCTTATTTTATTTTTTTGAGGCAGGATCTTGCTCTGTTGCCAGGCCTGGAGTGCAGTGGTACAATCATGGCTCACTGCAGCCTTGACCTCCTGGGCTCAAGCAATCCTTCTGCCTCAGCCTCCCCAGTAACTGGGACTACAGGTGCATGCCACCATGCTTGGCTATTTTTTTTTTCTTTTTTTGAGATGGAGTCTCACGCTTTTGCCAGGCAGGAATGCAGTGGCGCAATCTTGGCTCACTGCAACATCTGACTCCCTGGTTCCAGCGATTCTCCTGCCTCAGCCTCCCGAGTAGCTGGGATCACAGGCACGCGTCACCACACCCAGCTAATTTTTGTATTTTTAGTAGAGATGCGGTTTTACCATGTTGGCCAGGATGGTCTCAATCTCCTGACCTCATGATCTGCCCTCCTCAGCCTCCTAAAGTGCTGGGATTAAGGGCATGAGCCACTACGCCCAGCCAATTTTTGTATTTTTTGTAGAGACAGAGTTTCACCACGTTGCCCTGGCTGGTCTTGAATGCCTGAGCAAGCGATTCACTCACCTCAGCCTCCCCTAGTGTTGGGATTATAGGTGTGAGCCACCATGCCCAGCCTAAGGCTTCTTTTTAATGCTTCTTCCCCTCCATGAGACACAAGATTATTATTATTTCCTTAGTATAATTTTTTTTCAGCTGTCCTAGATGTTTTGACATGCCCTAAAGCTGGGCATTAGGAAACTGGTACATTTATTGTACTTTGAGAGGGTCAACATTAATGAAGATTGCAAAAGGCTTGGGGAGCAGGGACACGTGCGTGCAGAGGCTGACTGACAGCCTGAGCTGCCCCTCCTGCCTACTGGCCTCATCCAGGCTGTGCTCATACTATTTATTTAATAATTCTTTTCAGTGTGTTTATGTCAGCAGAAAGTTTTCACCATGCACAGGCAAAACTCATTAATTGAACTGAGACAGTCTCTTCTAGTCTACAATGCAAAAGTTGGAGTCTTTTGCATTGGTACACTAGAAGAGAGTGCCCCAGTTCAATTCATGAGTTGGAATGGAGCACTCTCTTCTAGTCTACCAGTACAAAAGTTGGAGTCTTGTGTTTCCAATTTATGACAGGATTGTAAGCCCAATTTTTATGTAGACTTCAGAAATAATCCTTATTAATACATACATAAATATGTTTTCTTATATTTAAAGTTAATTTTTTTAAAGTATAGAAAATGTCATCTTTGTCTACTCATTTCCTTACTTTGTGTTGCAGCCCCAGAAGAATCTATATCTGCATCAACACCAGCAGAGCTCAAATAAATCCTGATGCAATACATATTTAGGATAATTTTTTAAATGGCTAAATATGGCATGACTATATCATAGCTATGTTTCTAAGGCTCTTGTTATATTTTATTAATATAGACTCTCATGGAATAATTTACCTTGCAGCAGATTTGACATTGCTGCATACGTGGGGCAGGTGTTGTTTTTTGCTTCTCTGGGATGTTAAATACATGGCTAAGCAAGGCCTCTGGTACCCTCTGCCCTGCTGGCCTGGTGACGTCCCAGTGTCTCAGAACCAATCACTTGCTCCCTGTCATCAACGAACATAACCTCCTACTTCGTGAACCACTCTTAGCGGGCATTGCTACTGCGTTCTTAACTAGAGGAAACTTACAGAACAGGCGTTACACCTTTTCCATTATTTGGTATTGTAATCTTTATAGAAATCATTTTCCAGTTCGAAAAAAATGTAATTCCAGAATATGATGATATATTTATGTTAAGAAAAATATTTTACTTTATTATACCATGAATTTATAAACATTTCATATAAAACATTATAACATTTGTTATTTTTAAATGTTTGCTATTTTTTCATAAACTGATATTCAAAATATTATACATTTATTATTTTGCATAAAACTTTAAGTAAAAATATGTTGAGTTTTAATATTTAATTTAGTAGGCTTAACAAAAACTTTTTAATAGTCAAACTTAATTACCTTGTTTTATAAATTTTAAATTGTTTATATTTAAGTAATTAGATTAAAATGTAGTTCTATGTTTTATACATTTGATTAATAAAATAATAATTTTATATGAGAAGGTTTTCAAAAAGCCAGATAAACCCACAGATATTTTAGCTTTTTTTCCCAGAATAAACTTATCATGCATTTGCTTACCTAAAATTTGAGTTCCAAATTAGTTCTTTATATGAGATACTTAATTGAGCATATAAATCTATATTCTTTGATCAAACCGATATGCTATGGGAGAATGTATGCAATGTATAAAAAATGCAAATGGCTGTATGCATTGAATAAAAATAATATACCATTATAGTAAGAAGTTTGTTTTTTCCTCTTTTTTCCCTTTTTCTTTTTCTTTTTCTTGAGACGGAG
>NW_016107587.1:1800291-1801566 GCF_001604975.1 Cebus imitator | reverse complement strand
TGACCAGGATGGTCTCAATCTATTGACCTCGTGATCCACCCGCCTCGGCCTCCCAAAGTGCTGGGATTACAGGCGTGAGCCACCGCGCCCGGCCCTTTTTTAGTCTCTTCCTTCCTCTATCTGAATGCTTACCTCATTCCCAAACACCCCCACCTTAACAAAAAAGTCATCAGGAACAGATATCAATAGGGTAGAACTCTTCTATTCTTTATTTAGATTATTATAGGAACAGAAACCTGTGGTTTAGGGAAAATGGAGACAAAATTTGGAGTAGGGACCAGTGATCAAATTGAGGCTCCACCTACAGTGGCCAGTGTCAGCCTCAACAACAAGCAGAGAGGCTGCCTGAAAGCAAATGGTATTTATGCGGGAATGAGGCGGTTCAACGGAAATATAGTAAACTGTGCACATATGCATGGAGGCCAAGGAAGACAAAATCTTTTAAAACAAAAATGAGGAAGATTACATAATTGTTTTGACATAATTATCCTGAGCTATAATGACCAATAATGAGGGTGATGCCATTTCAAGTTTGAATAGGCAGTGGCTGGACAGATGTCCTCACAGAAGTATTTTTTAATGTATGTTTGCATAAAAAAAATTTTGTTCCAGCTTGCAGTTTTATAGAGTCTTTTGTGATAGTTTTTGCTATTCTGTGGAATTCCAACTATATGGCCTGCTGGAAATGGTAAAACTATGGCAACAGTAAAACTATCACTGATAGGGATTAGGGAGGAGGGACGAACAGACAGAGCACAGAGGACTTTAAGGGCAGAGAAACCACTCTCTGTATAATGCTACAATGGTGGAGATATATCATTATGAATTTGTCCAAACCCATAGAATCTATAACACCAAGAGTAAATCTCAATATAAACTATGAACTTTGGGTGATAATCGTGTCTCATTGTGGGTCCATCAATTTTAACACATGTATCACTCCTGCTGCAGGTGTTGATGGTGTGAGGGTGTGAGAAGAGAAAGTATATGGGAACTCTCTTCTTTCTGCTCAGTTTTGCCGTGATTGTAAAACTGATCCAAAATGTCTATTAAAAATGAAAAAAATATATAATGCCCTATATGTTGTATATAAAAACAAGGAAATAAAATTTACAGTGTAAAAAAAGCAGGTTTGGCATGGTGGCACATGCCTATAGTCCCAGCCTACATAGGAGACTGCGTAGAGACTATTGCTCGAGCCCAGGAGTTCAAGTCCAGTCTGAGCAGCATAGAGAGACCCTGTCTCTAAAATAAATATTTTTAAAAAGCAGAAAG
>NW_016107587.1:1795684-1797306 GCF_001604975.1 Cebus imitator | reverse complement strand
AAATAAATATTTTTAAAAAGCAGAAAGTGTTGGGTATGCTGCCTGTAATGCTAAATGATGGTATATACAAGTAGTGGTATCACATTCCTTGGAGTTAAAGGTTAAAACATAACAGATCAACTTAAGTCTACAGGACAAATAAGGGTTAGTAACATTTTAAAATGAAATGAGGGAAAAATATTTTTAACCTTTTTTATCCTTAGAGAGCAAAGCTCAGCAGCTTAGACAGGTTCTCATGCTCTTAGATTTCATGTGGGAGGTCTTTGTGAAACAATAAAGAGACTGTCTGCAGTTTTAACATGTACAATAATGTGCTACCGAAGTTATGATTCAGTAGCAAGCTCTTCAGGTGGTGAGACATACGTGAGATATGAACCCTCCTTTGAGGCACACTGCCCTGTAACCTGGGTCAATGCAATTTTGAATTCAAAGATTTTGTTTTGAATTTGCCATGTTTTTATGAAATTACTAAAAGATTTGCAATAAAGTACAACTTTTCTACCTAAGAATATCATAATTTCTTTGAAATGATTATGTATTAATATGTAGCTATTTCTTGCCTCATGAACTATAGATGTACAATTATTTTAAAACTGCATCTTGGGGACTTTCTAGTAGTTGAGATAATTATAATTACCTAAGCTAAATACCCCCACACATCATTTAAAAATTGAGCAAATGAATTAACCAAATTGAGCAGATGTACCAATCTTTGTACATCTATGATATAAAGACAACCACCAATGACCCATTTCTTCAGCATAATTAGAAAAGGAAGGACACTGTAAGCTTAAAATGACCTGTAAATAGACAACCATTAGCTTCCAGCAGAGTCATTTATAGCTCCCACCACACACTTTACTGAGAATGAGGGAGGATCCACAAGGACTCCAGAAAGAGAAGAGAGGGTGGAGGTAAAACTACCTGCAGAAGCAAAAGTCCTGATTATGTAGGAATGTAATAAAAATGCATGGTGAAGGGGAAATCGAAGTGGAGAAATGGAAGATTCCATCAAACAAAAGTAAGCCAAAAAAATGGAAGGACACACAATCCCTCATCTGCACCTATGAAAACAATCACTCAAGAAAAAAATCTTTACCTCTCACTACTGATAAAATATGGCACATTTGAGTTGTTTAAATCATCCAGTAGCCAACTGTATTCACAAAATAAACAAGAAGTCTCAAAAAAACATTTCAGAAGTAATACTTGAACCTACATATTGAAAAGATTCGGGCTGGGCACGGTGTCTCAGCCTGTAATCCCAGCACTTTGGGAGGCCGAGGTGGACGGATCACGAGGTCAAGAGATAGTGACATCCTGGCCAACATGGTGAAACCCCGTCTCTACTATAAATACAAAAAAATAGCTGGGCATGGTGATGTGCACCTGTAGTCCCAGTTACTTGGGAGGCTGAGATAGGGCAATTGCTTGAACCTGAGAGGCAGAGGTTGCAGTGAGAGGAGTTGATGTCACTGCACTCAGCCTGGCTGCAGAGCAAGACTCTGTCTCAAGAAAAAAAAAAAGGCGCTGGGCGCGGTGGCTCAAGCCTGTAATCCCAGCACTTTGGGAGGCCGAGGCGGGTGGATCACGAGGTCAAGAGATCGAGACCATCCTGGTCA